>NC_133515.1:44510909-44823863 GCF_049354715.1 Callithrix jacchus
GAGGTAAGAAATACTTGGCACTTTTGTTGCTACTTTCTATGTGATATGCGTTGCCAATCAATCATGACTTTTCTTCCTTTTGAGAAGATGGGGCCACTGAATCTTTTTTTTTTTTTTTTAAATTTTTTTGCGGGGGAATGGAGTTTCGCTCTTGTCATGTTGGCCAGGCTGTTCTCGAAATCGTCGCCTTAAGTGATCTACCCACCTTGGTCTCCCTAAATCCTGGGATTACAGGCATGAGCCACCACACCCAGCCAGTTTATCAGATAGTTAGAATTTTATGTTTGTTTCAGGGGAGTTATTGTTTAGAAGAGTTCTTTCCTTTCTATGAAAATGTTCTTAAGCTCTCAAGATTCATACAGTGAGCCAGTATAAACTACGGAGATTGAAGTTAGAAGTATTATCAAAGTTGAATGCCGTTGTTGAGTTACATTATTAAAAATAGTGAATTTTATATTGCATTACTTTTTTTTTTTTTTTCCCAGACGGAGTCTTGCTGTCACCCAGGCTAGAGTGCAATGGCTCACTGCAACCTCTGCCTCCCAGGTTCAAGCAATTCTCCTGCCTCAGCCTCTGGAGTAGCTGGGATTATAGGCACCTTCCATCATGCCTGGCTAATTTTTTTTTTTTTTTTTTTTTTGTAGAGGTGAGATTTCACCATGTTGACTAGGCTGGTTTTGAACCAGCCTCACCTCATGTGATTCACCTGCCTTGGCCTCCCAAGTTGCTGGGATTACAGGTGTGAGCCACCCAGGCTAGCTGCATTACTTAATCTTTAAAAAAAGTAGAGTCTATAAATTGTCTTAAAAACAGTTTTATATCATTAGCATTGAAATGGTTTTAACAAATTGGTATACATATTTAATATTTATTTCTTTTACCATCACAGTTACATTTTTACCATCCAGTTTACATTTTTACTTTTACTATCAGATTTAGATTTCTTAAAAGAGAGAGTTTAGGAGTGAGTTTTTCTGGATGTGCTGCATTATTAGAATTTGGCAGCTCTGGTCAGACTGCAAACATTGACAGCCTTGTGTTTTCAAGTAAGCTAGATTGTATCCTTTAGTGGATTCTAGCCGATGCCAGTCACAGTGGTGGGAACTAGTAGAGTATCAGTTTTTTTCCACACTTTTTAAATTTTTATTTTTATTTTTTGAGACATAGTCTCTCTCTGTCCCCCAGGCTGGTGTACATCGGTGTGATTTTGGCTAACTGCAACCTTTGCTTCCCAGGTTCAAGTGATTCTCCCTGCCTCAGCCTCCTGAGCTGGGATTAGAGGCGTGCACTACCACGCCTGGCCAATTTTTGTATTTTTAGTAGTAGTGACGGGGTTTCACCATGTTGACTAGGCTGTTCTTAATCTCCTGACCTCAGATGGTCTGCCTTCCTCAGCTTCCCAAGGTTGGGATTGCAGGCGTGAACCACTGCACTGGCCCACATTTGTATTAAAGCATTGTTTTAGAAAAGATTTGTGTTCTATGTATCTTCTTTTAATGACCTGGTTAAAATACTGAACTGATAGTTATCTGTTGGTAATCTTTCTCAAAGATCAGTGACCCATGGGTGGGGAGTGCAGAACACATACAAGTTTGATTTACAATTGGGTTATTGTTTTATTCATATTATAGATAACTTTGTGAAGGAACAGCAGTAACAACAAAAACCCCAGACTCATTCTTCTGAATTTAACGGGTGGACATTGGTCTTGGGACTCTTCTACCGCCCTCTAGTGTTTATATCATGAGTAGCCATTGAAAGTTTGAAACTGCACTTTGCTGTGCTGCTACCACTCTTACCTTAGAAATATCCTTAAGCAGCATGTTGTTTATCCTTATCTTAATTGATGTGCTTTGAGGTTAGGAATGGTATTTGTGGGTATCTCTGGGATATTAGTTAACTCAATTTCTGTTTTTGAATTACGTAAGATAGATGTTCCACCCTCCCTTATGGGGTGTTGGTACTGTGAAAGTAAGATGACTGTCCATTACAGGAAAGCTTAAAAAATATAAATTTAAGGGGTGTGTGTGTGTGTGTGAGTGTGTGAGATGGAATCTCACTCTGTCATGCAGGCTGGAGTGTAGTGGCACAATCTTGGCTCATTGCAATCTCTGTCTCCTTGGTTCAAGCGATTCTCCTGCCTCAGCCTCCAGAGTAGCTGTGATTACAGATGCGTGCCACCACACCCGGCTAATCTTTTTGTATTTTTAGTAGTGATGGGGTTTTACCATGTTGGTCAGGTTGGTCTCTAAATCCTGACCTTGTGATCCACCTGCCTTGGCCTCCCGAAGTGCTGGGGTTACAGGTGTGAGCCACTGTTCCTGGCTATGGCTTTTAAAAAAAATCTGAATGAAATACAGGATTTCTATAAGTCTTTGGCCTGGAACTACTTCTTTGTGGAGTGTTGAAACCGTTGTTTCAGATTGTTTTGGCTTTTAATGTGTGGATTTCTCTTTTTTAGGGCGTGATAATGTATTTGAGAAAATTGCAATGTGTTGATCATTGTGATCGGCATATATGTTATGATGGCTTTTGTGTTGGGTATCAACAATGCAGCATTTTTGTATGCTGAAATGTTTCACTAGGAAACATTCACACTTTATTAGAAGTAGAGACTTAGATGGAAATGCAGACTAGTCATTTGGGAGTTCTATCTCACAGAATTAATTTAAACTTCTTATGAATCAGTAGAATTACAGTGAAGGAAAGTTAAGAAAAAGGGAAGTTTTAAAATAAGCAGCTTGAACCTGTATTTTTATATATTTTAGTCTTCAGTTTTGATACATTGTAGCTCCTCTGGCGAAAGCTCAGCCATGGAAAACCTCAGATACTGTCCATGCTGCAATTGCTAAAAGTGTGGATTTCCCTTACCTGTGTTTTGTTATTTCTTTGCTTTTCTAGTTCAGTTCACATTGTATTAATCCTTTTATTTCTAGTTTTGTTTTTCCAAATGATTGTTCTTTTTCTATGAATTTTCAAGAGTTATTAACATGTGGTTGTCTTTTGGTAATATTTGATGAACAAGTGATTCAAACAGTTATCTTTTAAGATAGTTAAAAATTTGGTCAGTTTTTGTTATTTTATAAAATTATTTAAGTTGTATTACTCACATCTATTATTGGAAGTAAGCAAAATTAATCTCATTGGTATAGATTTTAGGGCCTATATGTTGCTTAAAATACTTCAGAATTTTTTTTCTTGAAACCAAATGCTTCATATATAGGACATAAACCACGAATTTGCAAATTGGGTTTTTAAAAACATTAAATTTCACTTGACAAAATGTCAGTCATGGAAAATAAGTAGCCAGCTTTATAAGCTTCTTTGAAAAAATTATAAACATGTATTTTAACATGTTTAGTTTTTTATACTTATGAGAAATTCCTCCTTGAAAAAGTTCCATTGCCTTTAAATGGTTTGAAGTGTTTGAAAGATGGAATCTAACTTTACATTTTTTCACATACTTGACGTAATTATGCTAATTTTGATTTTTAAATCAGAAATTTTCATTAAATATTTGTTTACTTGCAGGTATATTTGCTTACTTAAACTACCATGTTCCTCGAACAAGACGAGAAATCTTGGAGACCCTAATCAAAGGCCTTCAGAGACTGGAATACAGAGGATATGATTCTGCTGGTACTTCCTTTTAAAAAATTACTGTGGATTTTGCATGATTCTTTAAGCAGAGATTATTTTTATTATTGGGAGACTAGACTCTTATAAAAAGTCTCTTGTTTTGAATAAGCATAAATCTGAAGAATTTTTGTCTTTTATCATGTTTAAAGGATTTATTCATGTAACCTCAACAGTGTTACCATTTATGTGGAGTATTGCTTCTTACAGTGACCTTCTATTAAGAATACTACTATAAAAACATCATATGGGGCATTATGATAAAATAAAATTCATGAAGGCCCTACTCTCTAAATTCTTTTTTATTTCCTATAACTTTAATTTTTCTTCACTGGTTTCATGCTTTGACATATAAACTTGCCTCAGATTCATTTTCTTATTTTTCTTATTTATTTTTGAGACAGGGTCTCACTATGTCACCCAAGGTGGAGTATAGTGGTGCAGTCATAGCTCACTGCAGTCTCAGACTTCTGAGCTCAAACAGTCCTCTCTCCCCAGTCCTGAGTAGCTAGGACCATAGCTGTGCACCACCATGCCCAGCCAATATTTAAAAAGTTTTTGTAGAGACCAGAGTCTCACTATGTTGCCCAGGCTGGTCTCAAACTCCTGGCCTCAAGTAATCCTCCTGTCTTGGCCTCTCAAAGTGCTGGGATTACAGGAAAGCCACTGATTCCAGCCTCTTTTATTTTAAATAAATAAAACTTTCTGGCAACTTTATATTCTACACTAGCTCCTTCCTCAACTGTGTCAGAGATTCCTAAGACCATCCTTAGATTTGTTGATTCCGCAGGAGGACTCTTAGGGCTCAGCATTTTGTTTTTATTTTATTATTTTTTGGAAACAGACTCGTGCTCTGTCGCCAGGCACCAGGCTGGAGTGCAGTGGCACAATCTCGGTTCACTGCAGTCTCCACCTCCTGGGTTCAAGCAATTCTCCTGCCTCAGCCTCCTGAGTAGCTGGGACTACAGGCTCACGCCACCACACCCAGCTAATTTTTTTTTTATTTTTTAGTAGAGACAAGGTTTTACCATGTTGCCCAGAATGGTCTCGATCTTTTGACCTCATGATCCCCCCCCTCGGCCTCCGAAAGTGCTGGGATTACAGGTGTGAGCTGCCGCACCCGCCCAGCATTTTGTCATACTCATGGCTATGTTTCATTAGAGCAAAAGAATACAAAGCACAATGAAGGTGCTTTGTGTGAAGTCTTGAGAAAGCTAGGCACAAGCTGCTTGCTAGTGAATTAGTGCCCAGGGTTTTCCTTGGGGGCCGGTCACATAGACACCCTCTGCCTAGCGTATACCAAAATTCTAGACTCTCAGAAGAAAAGCAGATGTTCAGCATAAACCACATTGTTTGCACAGTTTACATACTGAGCCCCTCTTAGTTAGGGTGGTAGAAATCCTTCCAAAAACCAAGTTTCTAGACAGGAATGAAAGGCCAACCTTGAAAACAAGCCTTTCTAAGGATAGCAGTTTCACACCTTCTGTGTTACTCTTTTTTTGTACACTTAACATTGCCACATGGAAAGGGCATTTATCTTCCTTGACTTTGCTTAGTAATGGAAAGTCAGCTCCTCAACTCCTTTGTTTTTAAAATTCTTTCCTTCTTTAGCTTCTTTGATACACATCTTCTCATTCTCTTCCTAAGATGCTGATTACTTTTCTGTTTGCTTTGGAGGCTCCTTTCTTCTACTCAGTGTTTTCTTCTGCTCAAATGTTAATGTTCTTCAAGTTTCTTTTTTTTTTTTGAGATGAGTCCTGCTCTGTCACCTAGGCTGGAGGGCATTGGCACAATCTTGGCTCACCGCTGCACCTCTGCCTCCTGGGTTCAAGTGATTCTCCTGCCTCAGCCTCTCCAGTAGCTGGGATTACAGGCATGCGCCACCATGCCTGGCTAATTTTTGTACTTTTAGTAGAGATGAGATTTTACTATTTTGCCCAGGCTTGTTTTGAACTCCTGACCTCAGGTGATCCATCTGCCTCGGCTTCCCAAAGTGCTGGGATTACAGGTGTGAGCCACCACACCCAACCAAGATTCTTTCCTAGGTCCACTTTTCTTATTTTGTGTCTTCTTGTGTGAGCTCTGACTTCATCAGCCTTCTAATTATGTTGGTAACTTCTTTTTTTTGTTTCTTTGTTTTCTTTTATTTTAATTTTAATTTTTTTGTGTGTGAGTATGTTGGTGACTTCTTCTTCTTTTTTTTTTTTTTTTGAGATGGATTTTCACTTTTGTTGCCCAGGCTGGAGTGCAATGGTGCAATCTTTGCTCACCGCAATCCTCTGCCTCCTGGGTTCAAGCGAGTCTCCTACCTCAGCCTTCCGAGTAGCTGGGATTACTGGCATGTGCCACCATGCTCAGCTAATTTTGTATTTTTAGTAGAGATGAGGTTTCTTTATGTTGGTCAGGCTGGTCTTGAACTCTCGACCTCAGGTGATCCGCCTGCCTTGGCCTTCCGAAGTGTTGGAATTACAGGCATGAGCCACTGTGCCCGGCCATATTGGTGACTTCTAATCAAGGTGTATTTACCTGATCCAGATGTATCTCCCAAGCTGTATTCCAGGCCTCCTAGAAGTTTCTTCCTAGATAGACCATGATATTTTAAACTTTGCATGTTCAAAAATTGAACTGAGGCCGGGTGCGGTGGCTCACGCCTGTAATCCCAGCCCTTTGGGAGGCCAAGGTGGGTGGATCACTTGAGGTAAGGAGTTTGAGACCAGCCTGACCAACATGGTGAAATCCTGTTTCTACTTAAAAAAAAAAAAAAAAAAATTAGCCATGCATTGTGGCGTGCGCCTGTAATCCCAGTTACTCACGAGGCTGAGGCAGGAGAATTGCTTGAACCTGGGAGGCAGAGGTTGCAGTGAGCTGAGATCATGCCACTGCCCTCCAGCCTGGGTGACAGATCGAGACTCTGTCTCAGAAAAAACAAACAAACTGATACACTGCAGTCCTTACCCCACTCCCCACTCTGTTTTTTGTTTGTTTTTGAGATGCAGTCTTGCTCTTTCGCTCAGGCTGGAGTGCAATGGTGTGATCTCAGCTCACTACAACCTCTACCTCCTGGGTTCAAGCCATTCGTCTGCCTCAGCCTCTGATTAGCTGGGATTAAAGGCATGCCCAGTCCATTTTTTTATGTCCTTTTTATTAAGAATCATTCAACAAGTCCTTTGAGCCATTTTACAAGTCCTTTGAGGTATTCCAGACTTCTTCTGCCTTCTCACTTATATTCTCAATTCCACTTCTCAATTTCACTTATCTCTTTCTGCATTACTGCTGTTTAGTTCAGGTGCTCTTCATTTTTGCTTTGCTGTAACTATAACTTTTGACAGCTCGTTTCTTCCTTCTGTTTCTCTCCCTCTAATTCTTTCTCTACACTGTTTCTAGAAGGACTTTGCTAAACATTTTTGCTGAATCACTTCTCTGCTTATAGGACAAAGTGTTTTCCCAGTATCTTCAGGGTAGCTTTTTCAAATTCCTTAGCAACTTAAGGAGTCTTTTAAGAGATGTGTTCCCTGACCTTCCCCTCCTTAGCCACCTTCTCAGGTGGGTGCCTATCTTTTGTATTTCTCCATTGGACTCCAATTGTACCCTGTAGTATTTTTATTATAATTCATAATCATGCTGAATTATTTTTTCCTTGTCTGTCTTCTTGATAGACTTAGAAATTTGAGGACAGGAATTGAGTTCTTTTTATTTTTGTCTCTAGCAGTTATCCTGGTTTTTGACACACAGTAGGTTTTCAGTAGATGTTGAATTGATAAATAAGTGAATTATTTAGATTTTTTTTTAATTAAAAATTTTGCCTCACATTAATAATTTTATCAGTAGCCAGTTTCTAAATCTTGTTCTTTTACTTATGATGGTTTAGGTGTGGGAGTTGATGGAGGCAATGACAAAGATTGGGAAGCCAATGCCTGCAAAATCCAGCTTATTAAGAAGAAAGGAAAAGTTAAGGCACTGGATGAAGAAGTTCACAGTAATGTACTTAGTTTGATTTTTGTCCCACCTTCCCTTCTCTTCCTTTTCCCCTCCCCATTCCCCACCAAGTTATCCTCTCCCCTCATATTTTGGGACCCATTTTAATGATAATGGTCTGTGACATTAAAGAGAGGGCAAGAAAAGTAGTTTTGTTACCATCTAGACTAGTTTTAAAATGTGCCTGAACCTGAAAAATAATCGTTGCAACTAGGGAAGGAAATTAGTTAGGCATATTACCTTTAGCACAAGCTTCGAATATTAAATCAAGTAGCTTCAGAGCCACCATTCCTGAGGAAGAGCCTTTCATAGGACAAAAGGTATTTTTAGTGGTGCCCTTATACATATGTCTTCAATTACTAATTGTCTTCTCTTTGGATTAAATGCCTAACTTGGATGTAGTCAATTTGGACATTGCACCTTTTAGTAGGTCTGATAAAATCTGTTAAGTATGATGTTTTCCCTTACAGTTTTTTTCTCTGGCATAAGGAGTTGTTAGAGATGTATGTCCCATCAAAGAGGGTTTACTTCTCAGTATTTAGATCATAACATTATGCTTGCACATTTTATTTCTGCACAAGAAACTTGAAAGCAAAGCAAACTTTGAAGTAAACTGATTAAAAAAATATTTTTAAAATTCTCCACAAAACCCAGGGAACAGCAAGTATTTTATGTACCTACTCAAATGAATGCCATCATAATCATTGTGAAAGAGTACAGGTAGAGGAAAATGATGGATTTTGTTTTTTTTTTTCCACATAAGCCATACATTTAGCTTTGTAGTACTTGTTTAACAAATTAAATCAATACTTATTTTGCCTGTATGGTAGTGTAAGATTAGCTGGGGTAAAGCAGACGCTCAAATAACTACCCTGCAAAAACAATAGTATAAATATCTACTGTGTGTTCTGCATCCTGTATACCAGGCTGATTACAGTGGGTTCTGTAGGAGAGAACAGACATTGCTATGAGATTCTGGGGAGAGTTCCCACGAGTTGATGAGACTGGGAATACATAGAGAATGACTGCTGATTATATTTGATCCGTGAATATGTGAAGGGAGGACCTTCTGATAAGATAAGAATAGGGATGGCAGGTTTGTTGGTGAAATGGTAGTAGTCCTTTTGATTTCCATTATTGATGGACAAATATGGGAGACTGGAAAGGCAGATGTGACCAGAATCACCATTTTTGAATGTCAGTATATTGAAACATGCCTCTTCAGCAGTAAACTCTTTTTGTTTTTGTTTTTTTCCTTTGAGATGGAGTCTTGCTGCAGTGCCCAGGCTGGAGGGCAATGGCGCAGTCTTGGCTCACTGCAACCTCTGCCTCCTGGGTTCAAGTGACTCTTCTATCTCAGCCTCCCAAGTAGCTGGAATTACAGGTGCATGCCACCATGCTTGGTGAATTTCTGTATTTTTGGTAGAGATGGGGTTTCACTATATTGGCCAGGTTGGTCTTGAACTCCTGACCTTAGGTAATCCACCTTCCTCAGCCTCTCAAAGTGCTAAGATTTTAGGCCTGAGCCACTGCGACTGGCCAACCCTTCGCTAATCTTACCCTACAATAACATCAAAGTAAGTATTGACTGAATTTACTGTCTATAGATGGAAACTTGCAGATACTGCTGGTAATTGGTAACTGGTAAATCATTTTAAGGAGCAGTCTGGCAATATCTACATGGGAAATGCCTGTACCCTGAGACCAAGCACTTTCACTCTTGCATATATACTTGAAGGAAACACAATGAACAAGGTGTCATGACAACAAGATTCATTGTTGCAAAATTTAGAAATAGCCTAAATGTCTATAAATAAGGGAATGGGATGATATAATAAGTTGTATATGCTGGGCATGGTGGCTCACGCCTGTAATCCTAGCACTTTGGGAGGCCGAGGCAGGTGGATTGCCTGAGATCATGAGTTTGAGACCAGCCTGGGCAACATGGTGAAACCCATCCTCACCAAAATACAAAAAGTTAGCCAGGCATGGTGGTGTGTGCCTGTAGTCCAAACTACTAGGAAAAAAAAAAAGTTATATATGATAGTGAATGACCATATGTAGCCTTCGAAAGGAGTGCACTGAATCTGGTTCTGCATATAGGAACATGGATAATTCCTGGCAGGTAAAGTATAGGACATTTAAAAACACAAAACAATACTATCATTTATGGTCTCATGTTAACGTAATCATAGTTTAAAAGGCACGAGTGGGGTCCAAAGTGGCTCCCGCCAGAGGTCATGGCGCTTGCGAAGGTGAGGTCATCAGTTCAAGGCTAACCTGAGCAACCTCATAAGCTCAAACTGATTGGCAAAAAAAAAAATGCGTGAGTAGTAAGATTGTGTCAACTTGAGAATCCTCTGGGGAGGAAGTGAATGGGATGGGGATATAAAGAAGGTGTCAACTGCATTTTTTACTTTTATTTCAAGTTTCCCTATACAGCATTGATTTTTTTACATTTTAGATCTTAAAAAAATATGTGAAGCACAAATGACTAGATGTTTTGTTACCTCGTGGGTGTGGGCATTTGGATGTTTATTATTCCCAGCAAATTTAAATATGTTTGAAGTATTTTTTTAAAAAGGGAAAGATGACATCTGAGAAAAGGCAGGCAGAGGGCAAGGAGCCATGGAGTAGAGGTAGGGTAAGATAGAAGATGCAAATGAGGGAATTATTGAAGCCCTGCAGTTCAGGAAGACTAAGGCACAGGCAAAGAGTTAGCCTTTAAAGGAAAGATTGTACTGTAGGAATCAAAGGTAAAATACAAACTAAAGAAAGCAGACAATTACCAAGTAAAAGGATAAAAGCTGAGTAAAGTGGAATTGAGAGACTACAGGTATTGAGCCTTAGAATAGTAAAGTAATGAGCTATCAGGGAACTGTATTGAACTATCAGTTTAATTATTGTTTTTCTTACTATTAGGTAATAATTAGGTCATTTTTTTTCTTACTAGATATTAGGTAGTGTTCCTATGGCAACAGTGAAATAAAGGTATGGTAATTACCATGAATTTGAAATGGATTCAATATACAGAATCTTGTGACTTTCTCCAATACTGCTTGACAGTATGTGCAGGGAGATACTGCTTTAATTATAGTTAGCTTAAAAAAGTAGTCAAAGAAATGTTTTCATTTCTTGCATTATCCTGTTGAATAATGGTAAACAGTAATCCTTTAGTGGGTGCCTATAATCCCAGCTACTTGGGAGGCTGAGGCAGGAGAATTGCTTGAACACAGGAGTTGGAGTTTGCAGTGTGCCAAGACTGTGCTATTGCACTCCAGCCTGGGCATAAAGAGTGAAACTCCATCTTATAAAAAGAAAAAAAAGAACAGTAATCCTTTTCTTGAGGTCATTTATCAGGTCGCCTTAATTATTCAGAACACAGTTAAGCAAGGAAAGAATACATGCATGATTTTATTCAGTGATAGATTGAGCTATCCAACAAAAATTTATCTGTAATATATACCTTTTAGTGCTTAGGGTTAAAAAATAATAAGGTAGGCTGCTGTTTTTGTAGAATCCAAATTCTAGTGGAAGCTAGGTTGACAACATGTCATAAATGTAATAGTACAACAGAATATACTATTTTATGTATGTATGTATGTATTTATTTATTTATTTACTTACTTACTTTTGAGATGGAGTCTGCTCTTTCACCCAGGCTGGAGGGCAGTGGCATGATCTTGGCTCAGTACAACCTTCCCTTCTCAGGTTCAAGTGATTCTCCTACCTCAGCCTCCTGAGTAGCTGGGATTACAGGCATGTGCCACCATGGTCGGCTAATTTTTGTATTTTTAGTAGAGACAGGGTTTCACCATGTTGGCCAGGCTGGTCTTGAACTCCCAACCTCAAGTGATCTACCTGCCTTGGCCTCCCAAAGTGCTAGGATTACAGGCATGAGCCATGATACCCAGCCAGTTTGCTCTTAATTTAGACCTAATTCTGATAAACTTTGTTATCTGCATTCTTAGCCAAATGAATTTTGTATTTAGGAAATTAAAAGAAGGACATTACTAGTTAATAACTTGAGCTGTCCATTTTTTTTAAGATGCAGCAAGAAAAGATAGCTTATGTGAAAAATAAGTTACTTTTCACAATAAACAAACATCGGTCTATGCCGATTTCCCAGTAGCTCCATACTTTCATAGCATTGCTCTGTTCTCAAATAACTGTTTGATTTAGAGGCACTCCATAATTGCAGTTTATATTGTGAGACATGTGTACATTCACTAGAGACCAAAGAAATTGCAGTCATAAGGTTGTGTGTCATTGGGAAAATGAATTTATTTTTACATGTTTAATTAAATTGATAAGGTTTTTTTTAAGACAATAATTAAATACAGATTTAAAAAATTACAATAATTGTTTATGTCCTTAACTCTTGAGTTTTCATATCTGTAGGAAACTTGAAAGAATAGTACATTATTACCTATATATACTTTACCTGACTTTATCAGTTATTAACATTTTGTCATGTTTGCTTTAACTTTATGTTAGTTTTTTTGTTATTGAAACCATTTGCCCTCAATATTTGAGTTGCATAAACTCTTAAGTCTTTATCTTTAAGTTTTGTGGGTAGATAGTAGATGTATATATTTACTGGATGAATGAGATGTTTTGATACATGCATATGATGCATTCCTAAGTTGCCCAGACTGGAGTTCAGTGGCGTGATCTTAGCTCGCTGTAACCTCTGCCTCCTGAGTTCAAGCAATTTTCCTGCCTTAGCCTCCGGAGTAGCCGGGGCTACAGGCATGCATCACCATACCTGGCGAATTTTTGCAGTGGTAGTAGAGATGGGGTTTCCCCATGTTGGCCAGGCTGGTCTTGAACTCCTTCCTCTGGTTATCTGCTTGCCTCAGCCTTCCATAGTGCTGGGATTACAGGCGTGAGCCACCGTTCCTGGCCTCCTAAGTCTTTGAATCACTATTTTGAATATGCCTGATCTTCAGTTTCAATGATTGTGTATTCCAAGTGAGCAGCATTGTAATAATTTTATTTAAATATAGCTTATAGCATTATCTCTGCAGCATGATTTAATACTGAAATTTTTCATTTCCTCTTCTTCAGAGCAACAGGATATGGATTTGGATATAGAATTTGATGTACACCTTGGAATAGCTCATACCCGTTGGGCAACACATGGAGAACCCAGTCCTGTCAATAGCCACCCCCAGCGCTCTGATAAAAATAATGGTATGGAAAGATTTTTCGTGCTTTGGAATGATCGTGGAAGCCTAATAATGGGGGCAGAATGAAGGCTGTTAGATTTTCATTATTTTAATTTTTTTTAATCTGGAAAATTTCAAACGTTCAGAAGTAGTAGAGAGTATATAGAGCTGAGAGTGCTGGCTCACGCCTGTGATCCTAGCACTTTTGGAGGCTGAGGTGGGAGGATTGCTTGAGTCCAGGTGTTCATGATCAGCCCTGGCAACATAGTGAGATCCCATGTCTACAAAAAATAAAATTAGTTAGGCATGGTGGCTCGTGCCTGTAATCCCAGCTACTTGGGAATCTGAGGTGGGAAGATAATTTAAGCCCAGGAGGTTGAGGCTGCAGTGAGCCATGGTCAGGTCTCATGCCATTGCCCTCCAACCTGGGGCAACAGAATGAGACCATATCTGTCCACCATGCCCAGCTAATTTTTGTGTTTTTAGTAGAGTTGGGGTTTTACTGTGTTGGCCAGGCTGGTCTTGAACTTCAGACCTCAGGTGATACTCCTGCCTTGGCCTCCCAAAGTGCTGGGATTACAGGCATGAGACACTGTGCCTGGCTGAAAATTTTTTTTACTGTTTTTGTCCTTAGGGCATATCTCTGTAGGAATGTATAATCAAAAGACTGTGTTTTAGAGTTACTTGGGATAGTCTTTCTCCATGCACTTGTGCTACTGGGCTGGATATTTGTTACTTTAATATTTTCATTTTTTAGTTTTAAGGATTGATATTCTTTGAAAAATAAATGTTATTTACAATTATTTAAAATATTTACATAATTCTGAAGTTATATCTTTAAAACAAGACATATTAAAAGAAGTCTACCCAGCACTTTGAGAGGCTGAGATGGATGGATTGCTTGAGCCCAGTAGTTTGAGACCAGCACGAGCAACATGGTAAAACCCCATCCCTACAGAAAATACAAAAATTAGCTGGACGGTGGCATTCACCTATAGTCCCAGCTACTTGGGAGGCTGAGGCAGGAGGATCACCTGAGCCTGGGGGTTGAGGCTGCAGTGAGCCATGATTGTGCCACTGTACTGCAGCATGGGTGACAGAGTAAGACCCTGTCTCAACAACAAAACAAGTCTAGACTCTTCTGTTTCCTTTTATTCTCCCTGTAGATAACATTAATCAATTTTTTGAGTCTGTTCTTTCATTAAAAAAAAAAAAATACATGCAAAAGTGTGTATATGTGTATTTATCCCTCCCCATTTTTTTCCCTTTTATTTTAGTGACCTGGTCTCACTCCTCCACGCAGGCAGGGTATAGTGGTGGGATCATAGCTCCCTGTAACCTCAAATTCTTGGGCACAAGTGATCTTCTTGCCTCAGTCTCCTGAGTAGCTAGGATCACAGGCTTGCACCACCACACCCAGCTAATTTAATTTATTTTTGTAGAGATAGGGGTCTTGCTTTGTTGCCAAGGCTGGTTACAAACTCCTGGACTACTTGTCTTTCCACCTCAGCCTCCCAAAGTGCTGAGATTACAGACATGAGCCATTGCACCCAGCCCTTTTTGGTTTTTAATTTAATTCAGAAGGTGCCTATTTAGGCTTCTTGTGCTTCAGTAATTACTATTGAATTTGATTATAATGCTAGCAATCATTTAGACTTTTGACATAAGGCCTTTATAAAAGATTCCCGAAAACTTACATCTAGATTATGTTTTGAGAATTTGGCTTTAAGTTAAAGCCTTTTAATTAGTTATTTATGAATCTCTTTGTTCTAGGATTTATATATATATATATATATATATATATATATATATTTTTTTTTTTTTTGGAGATGGAGTCTTGCTCTGTTTCCCAGGCTAGAGTGCAGTGGCATGATTTGGGCTCACTGCAACCTCTGCCTCCCGGATTCAAGTGATTCCTCTGCCTCAAGCTTCCCAAGTAGCTGGGATTATAGGCTCACACCACCACGCCTAGCTAATTTTTAAATTTTTAGTAGGGATGAGGTTTTACCATGTTGGCCAGGCTGGTCTTGAACTCCTGACCTCAGGTGATCCGCTCGTCTCAGCCTCCCAAAGTGCTGGGATTACAGGCATGAGCCACCACACATGGCAAATTTTTTATAAATTTATGTTTTAGTTGCTATCATCTTCTCAAAAATCTCATGAAAATGTTTATTATTTGGTTTCTAGTTACTGTCAGCCAAAATGTCAGATCTTTATGTGTATTAAGAACATCGTGGCCGCTGTGTGTGGTGGCTCATGCCTGTAATCCCAGCACTTTGGGAGGCTGAGGCATGTGGATCACCTGAAGTTAGGAGTTCGAGACCAGCTTGGCCAACATGGCAAAACCCCATCTCTGTTAAAAATACGAAAATCAGCAGGGTGTGGTAGCATGCACCTACAATCCCAGCTACTTGAGAGGCTGAGCCAGGAGAATCGCTTGAACTTGGGAGGCGGAGGTTGCAGTGAGCCCGGATTGTGCCACTTCACTTCAGTCTGGGTGACAGAGCAGGACTTTGTCTCAAAAAAGGAAAAACATGATCAATCCAAGATGGCCGACCACTAACAGCTCAGGATCGTAGCTCCCACTGAAAGCTCAGAGAACGAGACGACGCCACATTAGACGAATTTTTGTCACTCACCGATTAGCCGATTCCCAGTGGAGGAGCCCCACGGGTCGCCAGCGCGACTCTTGTGGCCGCCGCAGCGGTTTTGCCGGTGTCTCGGCGCAGCAGCTCTTCATGCAGAGCCAACGGGACTGCTTCCCCTACTGACCGGAGTTTGGAGCTCCCGGAAGTCAGAGCCACTTGTTGCGGACTCAAGAGGGAAGCCAGACCAGAGATTCCCGGGCAGAAGAGCACCATCAGTCTCACCACTGCTATTTAGGCTGCCACAGTGGGTTGCTCGGATCCCAGCACTGGGAATCAATAAGTCGGACATCGACTCAGAAAACTAATTAGAAAGGTGGTTCATCTACAATGAAGGGAAAAAAACAGCCTAAGAAGGCCGAGTATACTCAAAATCAGAACCCATCAGCAACGGAACAAGCCCTGTTGGAAAAGGACTCATCAGCAACCGAACAAGCCCTGATGGAAAAGGACTCATCAGTAACGGAACAAGCCCTGATGGAAAAGGACTGTGTTCCATTATCTGAAGTAGGCTTTAAAAGGTGGATGATAAGAAACTTCTGGGAGTTAAAGGAACTTGTTCTAACCCAATGTAAAGAAACTAAGAACTTGGAAAAAAGGTTAGATGAAATGTTGAAAAGAATAGACAATATAGAGAGGAATACAAATGAACTTATGGAGTTGAAAAATACAACACGAGAACTTAGTGAAATATGTACAAGCTTAAACAGCCGAATGGATCAAGCAGAAGAAAGGGTATCAGAGGTCGAAGACCAACTTAATGAAACAAAACGACAAGACAAGAATAGAGAAAAAAGGATGAAAAGGAATGAGCAAAGTCTCCAAGCAATATGGGACTATGTGAAAAGACCTAATATACGCTTGATTGGTGTACCTGAATGTGACGGAGAGAATGAATTCAAGCTGGAAAATACTCTCCAGGACATTATCCAAGAAAATTTTCCTAATTTAGCAAAGCAGGACACTATTCAACCCCAGGCAATAAAGAGAACACCACAAAGATATTCCTCAAGAAGACCAACCCCAAGGCACATAATCGTTAGATTCACCAAGATTGAAACGAAGGAGAAAATATTAAGGGCAGCCAGAGAAAAAGATCAAGTTACCCATAAAGGTAAGCCTATTAGGCTTACAGCAGATCTCTCAATGGAAACCCTACAAGCTAGAAGAGAGTGGGGACCAATATTCAATATACTTAATCAACAGAACTTTCAGCCCAGAATTTCATATCCTGCCAATTTAAGCTTTACATTTGAAGGAAAAATAAAATCTTTTAGGAACAAGCAAGTACTCAGAGATTTTATTACCACCAGGCCTGCTTTACAAGAACTTCTGAAAGAAGCATTATACACAGAAAGGAACAACCAGTATGACCCTTTCTAAAAATACACCAAAAAGTAAAGAGCATTAACATAAAGAAGAATTTTTATCAACGAAAGGACAAAATAGCCAGTTAATATCAAATGGCAGCAACCCTAAATTTAAATCGACCAAATCTCCCAATCAAAAGATACAGACAAAATCTAACGGTATATCCAAAGATATACATAGACTCAAAATAAAGGGTTGGAAAAAAAAACGTACCAACCAAATGGAGAGCAAAAATAAATAAATAAAAAGCAGGAGTTGCAATTTTCACATTTGACAAAATAGATTTCAAAGCTACAAGGATACAAGGGTAAAAGGATTAATGTAATAATAAGAGATCTTAACACCCAGATACATAAGACCCATAATGAGATTTAGATTCAACGAGACAGAAAATTGATAACGATATCCGGGACTGGAACTAAGATCCAGAACAAATAAATTCAATAGAGCTCTCCATTTTAAACACACAAAATATACATTATCCACAAAATCTAACAATATATCTAAAGATATACAAAGACTCAAGGGGATGGAAAAAAACTCACCAACCAAATGGAGAGCAAAAATAAATAAAAAGCAGGAGTTGCAATTCTCACACTTAATAAAATAGATTTCAAAGCTACAAGGATGCAAGGGTAAAAGGATTAATGTAATAATAAGAGATCTTAACACCCAGATACATAAGACACATAATGAGATTTAGATTCAACGAGACAACAAATTGATAACGATATCCGGGACTTGAACTCAGAGCCAGAACAAATAAACACAATAGAGATCTCTATTTTAAACACATAAAATATGCATTAACCACTTTAAACACTCAAAATATTGATCGGCCATTATTGAAACCCATATTGAATCCCATTTTAGGAATGAAGTAATATTCCTTTTTCCCTCTTTTTCTTTTTTTCCCCTTCTTTTTCTCTTTTTCCCTCAAAAAAAAAAAAAAAGGAAAAACATTTTGGCCTTGCATAGTAGCTCATACCTGTAATCCCAAGACACTGGAAGGTTGAAGTGGGAGGATTGCTTCAGCTCAGGAGACTAGCCTGGGCAACATAGTGAGACTCTGTCTCTACAGAAAAATAAAAAAATTAGTTGAGTGTGATAGTGCATGCCTGTAATTCCAGCTTCTCAGAAGGCTGATGTGGGAGAATCACCTGAGCCCAGAAGTTCAAGGCTGCAGTGAGTCATGATCGAGCTACTGTAATCCAGCTTGGTGACAGAGCATCAGCCTGTCTCAAAAAAAAAAAAAAAAAAGAATATTTTGATAATTAAAATAAAATTTAATTTAGCAGTAATTTTCCTCCTAACTGAAATGAACTTTAAATAATAAACAGAGGATTGGTAGTTTTTTTGTTTTTTGTTTTTATTGCCCAGGCTGGAGTGCAGTGGCACAATCTCAGCTCACTGCAACCTCTGCTTCCCAGATTCAAGTGATCCTCCTGCCTCAGCCTCCCGAGTAGCTGGGATTACAGGCTTGTGCCGCCATGCTTGGCTAATTTTTTGTATTTTTAGTAGAGATGGGGTTTTGCCTTATTGGCCAGGATGATCTTGAACTCCTGACCTCAGGTTATCTGCCTGCCTCAGCCTCCTAAAGTGCTGGGATTACAGGTGTGAGCCACCATGCCCAGCCGGATTGGTAGTTTTTATGTACCATCAGTGGCTACAAATAATAATATTGTCAACTCTTGATTATTTATTCTTACAGTTTTGAAAGTTAGTTAACTTAAAAAAGATAAAAATTATCTCATAATCATATTTATCTCTTGGAATGATATTTTAACATTATTTTTCTGACATTCTATGACTTACCTGGATCTCAAACAAGTAAATTTATAGAACTGATTGTCTGGCTTTTCTTAGCAAGTTCCTTAGTTTTAGTTATTAAACTGATTTAGTATAAATCAGATTATTGTTTTAGTTTGAAGGGCCTTCACTTTAAACTTATACTCAGTTTGAAGGGTCTTCTTTTTAAACTTACGCTCAAGAATGAATTACTATGAATGAATAAGAATAATACTTAGTTCAGCTTTCTCATTTTGCAAATGAGTCAACAAACCCAATAAACTTGCTCCTTTCACATGGTAACATTGATTAGTAGTTTAGCCACAACTGCAATTGTTATCTCTAGACTTCCTGTTTATTTCCCCACTCTACCCACCTCCCCTGCACTGTGTGCTTTGGCTATGCCAAGTAAACAATGCTGCTGATCTACCTGATGATAATCTGGTAACAAGAAGTAGATGTAATTATCATGTTATAAATAACAAATAGTATAGCATATTTTAGATTTTTTTGACTTGAGAAAAATCTAGTTATAGCTATTTTAGGTTTATCAGACTTCTAACTTTTTTGTCATCAATACTTTTACCTCTTTTAGAATTTATTGTTATTCACAATGGAATCATCACCAACTACAAAGACTTGAAAAAGTTTTTGGTAAGTAAGGTCATCTCAAAAGACACCAGTCTTTGATAATACTTCTAACAAGAGCAGCGAGGTTGGTTATTAGGATGTACAACACCATATAGGTGTCATCAAGTAATTCCTTAGATAATTTCAAGGGCATGATGGTTTATTGGACTTTTTTTTGCTAGCAGTAGAACAATTTTGTCTTTTAAAATGAAAAGGAAATGATTAGTATTTGACTGTAATATACATGACAAAAGGCTCAAATAAAATTGGAATTTTGTGGAGACATTTTTTGCATTGTGAGAGACTCTCGTGTTTTAAAGTTCTTAGAATATATTAATATAAGAAGAATCAGGACAAACTAAATGAAAGTTCTATGTTTTAAATAGATACTGTATAGTAATGGTCATAATGGTGACCTGCATGAGTGCTTTGTTAGGGTTGTTCAATTGAACTTTCTGCAGTGATGGAAGACATAGTGTATCTGGGCTATTCAGTATAGTAGCTACTGTCCATATGTGGCTATTGAGCTAGTATGACTGAGGAACTGAATTTTAAATTTTATTTAATTTTGGTTAAATTTAAATAGCCACATACAGCTAATGGCTATTTATTGGACAGTAAGTTAAATGTATGTTCAGTTACACAGAGTACCACATTGTTTTGGATTCACTCTAGTCAGATGGTGACTTTAATTTTGAATAATGGGATATGGTGCTCAAAAAATAGCAGAAATTAGTGACATTTCTGAGGGAACAATTTTGTAGAAAAGATTTGTATGTCATGAATATTTTCTTAATTATATCTTTTTTTTGTCTTTCTACTTACAGGAAAGCAAAGGCTATGACTTTGAATCTGAAACAGACACAGAGACAATTGCCAAGCTTGTTAAGTATATGTATGACAATCGGGAAAGTCAAGATATCAGCTTTACTACCTTGGTGGAGAGAGTTATCCAACAACTGGTATTAAGCCACACTTTTAAAGATAATTATGCCAGCAATAATTATGAGAAACTTTCTGAAAACTAAGTTTGATAAGCAGGAACTGTGCTATTCTTTTTGAGTATTTTTGGCTTTTATTTCTCATATAACTGTTCAACTTGAATAATTTTAAGACACCGTTTGGTTTATTGATTCCCCCTACTCTCCACTTAAAATTCTACTTACTTCATTCTGATTTAATGTCATGAGAATGAAAAATAATCCAAAATCAAAATGTGTCTAAAAACTATGCGTATATACACACATCCATACACGCCACGCATGGATATGTACACAGTATACACAATGGAGGATTAGTTACTCCCTTGCTTCCTGTTCATCCGAGTGTTCTTCTCAACCAGTAACTTAGCACAATGGTACCTTCAGGGATGATGCCTGCGTGAAGTCAGCTACTTATTTTTCCTTTTGGGGACTTTTCCTTGGCCCTGAACCTCTATTAAAAAGCATTTCCCAGCCCAAGAGAAAAGCAGTATTCTTTTTGATTCCATCCAACATTCCTAATTAAAGATTAAAGATATCAAAGATCTACAAAAGTCTAAATTCATAGTGATACCTACATCCCTCTTCCCTTCTCATAACTCTAGTTTTCCCATTTTAATGCCCAACTAAGGTCCAACCCTCACCCCGCTCCCACCTGCATGCAAATCTTACATCTAGCAAAAAGAAGAAACAGGAAGATGGAGAATGTAAAGCCCTATTCCTTCCCTTTTACCCAAGGCAGCGTGGAATTTCAGCCTTTTCTCCTTTCTAATAGACTTTGCCTTTTATTCATTGTATAATCCAGTTTGTGTTCCATGGTGGTTCTTCCCTCTACTATTTTGTGTTCCTCTTTTATCTGTTCTTGATTCCTGTAAGCCCTGTCTCTGAGGATCCAGGTTGATGGAGTTATATGGTATGCATGTTAATAATTCTAATTCTATATATTTGTATCTCTTAATATTGAGAAAGAGTGAAAGTTAACAGTGGTGTACAATTAACTAGGGCAGAGAATAGGTTTTAGATTTTGATCTTGGGATCTTTTCTAATTCTGTCTTTCCTCTGATAATTCATAGTTTCATGATAATATAGATAGGTAGATGATGGAAATAGGATCTATCAGTTGAGAAGTGTTCATAGCATGTACAATGGGTGACTTTTTAAATGATCTTATTTTGGAGTTATTATCTATTGATCATATTTCGATCGTAGGCTTGGTTAAAAAAGTGGATCTTGGATACACTAAAGCTTAGGAGTAAGTGTTTACTTAAATTATAGACTTGTTTATAAACTGGCACAAAAGAGCATTTGTGTGAACCAAAAATTTCTTTGCTGAAGTCAGTATGTTCTAGGCATTTCTGACATTTATTTGATTACAGTAAATATTGCTAATACATTTTTTTCCCTCCATAGGAAGGTGCTTTTGCACTCGTATTTAAAAGTGTCCATTTTCCCGGGCAAGCAGTTGGCACAAGGTACATATAACTCTAACAATGACTAATGTATTTCAGTATATTTGAGTTACATGTTTATTCTTCATAGATTATAAATGACCCTTTGTTACAAAGGTTCTGCCCTCTTTTAGATATATTCATGTGAGCATATTTTCACATGCTCCTTCTTGTCTGTTGTTTTACCACTCTTCCATTTAACAGAATCCCTTAAGAAAGCAAGTACAGGCTGGGGACGGTGGCTCACGCCTGTAATCCTAGCACTTTGGGAGGCTGAGGCAGGTGGATGACCTGAGATCAGGAGTTTGAGACCAGCCTGGCCAACATGGCAAAACCCCGTATCTACTAAGAATATAAAAATTATTCGGGCTTGGTGGCACAAGCCTGTAATCCCAGCTACTCGGGATGCTGAGGCAGAATTGCTGAGGCAGAATTAGCAGAGTTACTTTGTGAATTTGGATATTGAATATTACCTAATAAAGTTAAAATATTAGCCTTCTCTGTATTTTTTGAAACATGTTCTAGACAAATTCCTAGATAATTATGCCATCACTGCTTCTTGTTAGGATATTTAGGCCTGATCGTGAAATCCTAAGTGAGGTGCCCTAAGATACGGTAAGAGAGAGATATTTTTAATCTGAAGACGTGGTGACTAAGGAGAACGTGCTACACCTTCCTATATTGGCCTTCTGTGCACAATTGAAAGGAAGGTTCCATTTCACATTACAAAGAAAAACAATTAAAATACACTGTTACTAGCAGGGGTTGGCAAACTTTTTTGGAGTGGGCCAGATAGTAACTATTTTAGGCTTTCTGGGCCATGTAGCCTGTGTAGTAACTACTTAATTGCTGGTTGTATTGTGAAAGCAGCTGCAGAAAATAAGTAAAAGAGTGGGCATGGCTATGTTCCAAAATAACTGTATTTAATACAGTTTTTATTTGTCAATTATAAAAGTTAAAAAACCTGTATTAGGCTTGGCTTGGTGGCTCATACCTATAATTCCAGCATTTTGGGAGGCTGAAATGGGTAGATTGCTATATCCAAGGAGTTCTAGACCAGCCTGGGCAACATGGCAAAACCCCGTCTCTACCAAAAATAAAAAATTTAGCTGGGTGTGGTGGTGCGTACTTGTAGACCCAGCTAATCAGGAGGCTGAGGCAAGGGGATCACTTGAGGCCAGGAGGTCAAGGCTGCAGCGAGCTGTGATTGCGCCACTGCACTTCAGCCTGGGAGACAGAGCAAGGGCATTCTCAAAAACCAACCAAACAAAAACCCTTTATTTATAAAAATAACCCTGGGCTTCAGGTCAGTTTGCTGACTCTGATACAGAATTTTTTTTTTTTTGGATATAGGGTCTTGCTCCGTCACCCAGGCCAGAGAGCAGTGGTGCGATCTTGCTCACTGCAGCCTCCACCTTCCAGGCTCAAGCAGTTCTCCTACCTCAGTCTCCTGAGTAGCTGAGACTGTGGGCATGTGCCATCACAGCTGGCTGATTTGGAGATGGGGTTTTGCCATGTTGCTCAGACAGGTCTTGAACTCCTGGGTTTAAGTGATTTGCCTGCCTTGGCCTTGTGAAGTTCTAGGATTACAGGTGTGAGCCACTATACCGGCCCAGTACAGAATATGTTTTTTTAAAAAATTCTATTTATCTAGTTCGTTTTTATATCTGAACTTGCGCTTGGGGGGAGAATTTAAACGTTTGAAGAGTATTGGCTCATTAAATTTTATATCATTAGTCCATTATTTATAAAAATGGTTTAATTCTGACTGCTCTTCCAATTACAGGCGAGGCAGTCCTCTGTTGATTGGTGTACGGAGTGAACATAAACTTTCTACTGATCACATTCCTATACTCTACAGAACAGGTAAAATTTCCTCTACAAATGGAGTGCAGTAGTTATGAAGAATTATTTTCCTTAAGTTGGAATAAATGCCCTTTTGGTCAGATGGACATGTAAATATAGTTCTGTCCAGACATGAAAAAGATTTGTTTTTGTGAGTACTCTGATGATTAGAATTTTTTTCTGTTGTGTATCCTTAGCTAGGACTCAGATTGGATCAAAATTCACACGGTGGGGATCACAGGGAGAAAGAGGTGGGAAATGCACTCTGCATGGATGGGGAAGATCTTATCCTCTTTTGTTTTTTTCTTTACTAATTCTTTTGTTCTTGGAGTGAATGAATGTGCTGGGCCTCTAAAAATGTGCTTATTTTATTGGGAAGTGTATTTTGACATTTTTCTAATTTGCAGAGTATATTTTGTGTGTCTGCTTTTGGCATTTAGAAAAGTGCTTTTGATAATTTCATTAAAATTTCTGAAATTTGAGAAAATACTTGAAATTCTAAATTATTTTTTCCTTTGTTTTAAAATCATATAGGATATATGCTTAGATTAGGAAAAGAGCATTGTGTGCTAGGTTATTTTAGATTGACTAAGTGGTAGTTATTTGACTCATTTAGCCTAACTTTTAACTGAAATATGTTTAAATGGTCTTTATTTTATGCATGACATGTTACTGTTAGATTTACATTTGAATTGACTTTATTTGAATTTGTAGTGATTGTTCTTTTATATTGTTTATGTGTAAAGTTTATGTTTTGTTTTTCTTATTTATTTACTTGGATGTAACTTTCCATATTGCTTTTTTTACAGAGAGGCTGGGGGAGACAGGGTCTTGTTCCGTTGCCCAGGCTGGAGTGCAGTGCAGTGGTGAGGTCATACTTCACTGCAATTTTAAACTCTTGGGCTCAGGCGATCCTCCTGCCTCAGCCTCTCAAATAGCTAGGAATACAGGTGTGTGCCATCATGCCCAGCTAATTCTTAGACAGGGTTTTGCTGTCTCAGCCAGGCTGGAGTGCAGTGGCTCAGTAATGGCTCACTGCAGTCTCGACTGCCTGGGCTCAAGTGATTCTCCCACCTCAGCCTCCTTCTGGGACCACAGGTGTGTGCCACCAGCCCCACCTAATTTTTTATTTGTAGAGAGGAAGTCTCGCTATGTTGGCCGGGCTATTCTCAAACTCTTGGCCTCAAGGGATCCTCCCACCTCAACCTTCCAAATTACAGAGATTATAGGAATGGGCCATTGTGCCTGGCTCCTAGCTAACTGTAAATTTTTTGTAGAAATGGAGTCTTGATTTGTTGCCCAGGCTGCTCTTGAACTCCTGGACTCTACCCAGCTCAGCCTCCCAAAGTGTTCGTATCACAGGTGTGAGCCACTGTGCCCAGCCCGGAAGTGTTCTTTTCATTTAAACAGACATTGATACCTCAAGGTTTTTTTTTTTTTTTTTACTTTATTGATTGATTGATTGATTGAAACAGTCTCACTCTGTGGCATGATCTTGGCTCACTGCAACCTATACCGCCTGGGTTCAAGCGATTCTCATGCCTCAGCCTCCTGAGTAGCTGGGACCACCAGTGCACACCACCATGCCCGGCTAATTTTTGTATTTTTGGTAGAGATGGGGTTTTGCCATTCTGGCCAGGCTAGTCTTGAACTCCTGACCCCAGGTGATTTGCCCGTCTCAGCCTCCCAAAGTGCTGGGATTATAGGTGTGAGCCACGGTGCCTGGCCTCAAATTCTTTTACATATTTTAATTAAATATACTTTGTTATTTGAAGAATGAAATTATCAATATTTGGAGAAAAAACACTGAAACTCAAGCCTGTTAGGACATTTTATAAGCAGATGTAGTTGCATTTATTTTTAAAAAATGTTGAGCTCTCTTTTTACATGTTTTTTAATTCACTTTTTTGTTTTTGTTTTTGAGATGAAGTCTTGCTCTGTCACCCAGGCTGGAGTGCAGTGACATGATCTCAGCTAACTGCAACCTCTGCCTCCTGGGTTCAAGCAATTCTCCCACCTCAGCCTCCAGAATAGCTGGGACTACAGGTGTGTTCCACCACACTCAGCTAATTTTTTGTATTTTTAGTGGAGAGGGGGTTTCACCATGTTGGCCAGGCTGGTCTTGAACTCCTGACCTCAAGTAATCCACTCGCCTCAGCCTCCCAAAGTGCTGGGATTACAGGTATGAGCCACTGCGCCTGGCCTCAGTTTTTTAAACACACAATATTTACTCCTTTTCATGTAGTTTCATGAGTTTTGTCAGATGTGAAGTTGTATAACTACCACCACAATCAAGATACAGAACAATTTCATCACCTAAAAAGTTCCCTCAAGCTGTCCTCTGTCATCAACCCTTGTCCCATTCCCAGCCCTTGGCAAACACTAATATGTTATTTTTCTATAGTGTTACCTGGTCTTGGACATCATCTTAAACTTTTTCAAAGTTTGGCATCTTTGCTGTTAAATATGAATGGGAAAAGTTACTTTGTTTTCATGACTAAATCATCAAGTAGTCACAGATGGTGGAAAACTTTGAATATACTTTTTTTGGCTTTTATTATTTTTAATATATTTATGTGGTGTAGTATTTAATTCTTTTTTTTTTTTTTTTTTGAGATGGAATTTGACTCTTGTTGCCCAAGCCGGAGTGCAGTGGCATGATTTCGGCTCACCACAACCTCCGCCTCCTGGGTTCAAGCAATTCTCCAGCCTCAGCCTCCCAAGTAGCTGGGATTACAGGCATGCGCCACCACGTCCAGCTAACTTTGTATTTTTAGTAGAGACGGGGTTTCTCCGTGTTGGTCAGGCTGGTATAGAACTCCTGACCTCAGGTGGTCTGACCACCTCAGCCTCCCAAAATGTTGGAATTACAGGCGTGCGCCACTGTGCCTATCCTGGTGATGTAGTATATTTCTGTACATGTATAAAATGTATAATAATCAACTCAGGATAATCAGCACATTTGAATATACTTTTCTAATAATTATTATCAAGTCTGTCTTTATATGTGCATTTTAAAAGGATAGATACAATACCAGTTTTTATAAGTATACTTGTGATGTTCTCTGGCTATTGTTTCCATAGTTCTAAGTTCTGTAATGTCTTGGCCTTGGAGAAAAGTGCATTTTTGTCTCTAGGACCTTTATATAGTCTTCAACTAATAGATTTTTTCCTATATTAGGCTGATTTATAAAGCTTTAGTATCCAAGTCTTGATGAAAAAAGTTACCAATGTCTTGACAAATTGAGATGTCATAATTCTGAAATACAAGAATTAAAAGGATATTAGCTTTGCAAAATGACCCTACTTTCTCCTGACTTAAAGGAAGTGTAAGAAAACCCAAGTTAAAGAAAGGAGAGTTTCTTGTTTTATAAATTTTATCTCTAACAGATATACCATGATTAGAGAGTGATATGCATCTTTGTTTTGTTTTAAAATCAGAATTAGTGGAGACTAAAACTTGATTTGTTATGCTGACTTGCTGCTAAAATCTAGTGAGGTTTTGTTATGATATAATAAAAATTAATTTGCTACTAGCCTTCATTTTCTTTTTCTTTTTTATTTTGGAGACAGAGTTTTTGCTCTGTTGCCTAGGCTGGAGTGCAATGGCACAATCTCGGCTCACTACAGCCTCCACCTCCTGGGTTCAAGTGATCCTCCTGTCTCAGCCTCCCAAGTATCTGAGATTACAGGCGCCTGCCACCATGCCCAGCTAATTTTGGTATTTTTAGTAGAGATGGGGTTTCACCACGTTGGCCAGGCTGGTCTTGAACTCCTGACCTCAAGTGTTCCATCTGCCTTGGCCTCTCAAAGTGCTAGGACTACAGGCATGAGCCGCTGTGTTCATTTTATTTTCATTGCACAATTTTGATATTTTAAATGCAATTTTTGTGATAATTATAGGTCCACTGCTTTTATCTGGTAAGATTATCAAGTTTTGTATAAAGTTAAAATTAATTTATACTTTTGATTAAAAAAATTAATATTAAGGAATTACTTGTCTTTTACCTGGAAAAGAAATATTATATTAAAAAAAGATATAATTTAGCACTTTTACCTGCCACAAACTCTTTGATAGTTGCTACTTCACTGTACACTTTTTTTCTGTTTTTATTGGCTTATTGCATGGAAATAAGGTGATCTACCTGGCTTTTTAAATTTGCTAAAATTGTTTTGTGTTGCTATGGTTTTTTAAAAGATTATGCGTATATCTACATTGGACATGATTTTCTACATATTTGCCAATTCATGTTAACTATATGCTTTAGGCAAAGACAAGAAGGGAAGCTGCAATCTCTCTCGCGTGGACAGCACAACTTGCCTTTTCCCGGTGGAAGAAAAAGCAGTGGAGTATTACTTTGCTTCTGATGCAAGGTGAGCTTCTTTGGTTGATTGAAAGAGATTTTTAGTAAAACTTGTCATGCTACAGGAAACCAAGAAGTCATTGTGTATTAGTCTAGTTGTGCTCTGTGAGAGAACTTTTTTAATTAAAGAAATATAGTTGACCATTTTGGAGATGGGGCTACAAGGACACTTTTTCTCTTATTTCAAAGCATGTAGGTCAAGAACACATATACTCCTTGAAACTTATTGCAGTGTATTTTAGAGGTCTTACATTTTTTCCTTATTTCAGGAGCCTTATCCAGGGTTTGTAGGGAGGAGATTGTAGATTAGAGAGTAAAATGGCTTAGTTAGTAAACTATTGTAGTTTTATTGTAATGTAGATACCTATTTTTTACATTTAGAATTAATTGCAGCATAATAACTTTTATAAAGGGATAGTAGTAGACTAAGACATATTGAGAGAAAATGCAGGGGGATGTTTAAATGCATTTATAAATGAAATAGTAATGAGGATAAAATAAAATCACCCAAATTGCAAACAAGTATTTGAGTAATTCCCTGTGCCTGAAAATAAGAAAAAATAATAAAAATGAGAAAATACTGCCATTTAGGACTTAAGGGAATGTATTATCTTAGTGGGAAAACAAGCTTCACTCTTGAATATTTTTACAGGTGTGTAGTCAGGGCTAAGATGTGTAAGATTACACAGTTGACAGTTACGACTTAAATACATTGGAATTACAGAAACCTATCAGCCTTTTCTCATTCATTTATACATTCATATTGAACACTCTTAGTAAAGCCATATGGTAGCCTCGGGAGATAATGGTGAGTAAAAAATAAAAATATTAGTTGTCCCTAAGGAACTCTTCCTTAGTAAGGAGGCAAATTTTAAACAATAATCATACAAGTGTAGAATTCCAACTGAGAAGAGCTGCAGAATGCGAGTAACAGAGAGATTTACCCTCTGGTGGGTAAATTTCTTTAAGGGAACGATGTTTGAGAGTTAAGGAGAGATCAGGAATTAATTAGGTGAAGAGGTAGAGGGAGGAACATTCATTCTTTGTGAATGGCTAAGCCTGTGAGAGTTCAGAATGGCTATGAGTGTGGCTGGAATAGAGAGAGAGAGGAAGCTTGGTGGGAGATGAAGCTGGAGAAGGAGGCATAGGGATTACGGTAAGGCACTTTGTTGTCTCTCTAAGAGCCAGAGGGAATCTGTCAGATGATTTGTTGAGTGAAGGAGAAATCTTTATTAGAGCTGTTGCCTTTTAATATCAATTTTGGCAGAAATGGAGAATGGATGGAGAGAAATTAAGAGAGAAAGTGGGTAGACAAATTGGGAGGTTGCTGCAGTAGTCCAGCCAGGGAGCCGATGGGAGTTTGTATTTGTCTGGTGGACATAGAAGCTTTGAGAGTATTTGGAAGTTAAAATTTCAGGATTTGGTGATGGATAGAACGAGGAGGAAATAACTGTGCTTTCTGATCCAATCTATTTGGTTTAGGTTGCTGTGCAGAGATCCTTTTATTTTTTTTTCACTGTGACTGCCTTCCCCATACTTTCCTATAAGGGATGGCATTAGTACCCAGAAAGTTCCCCGATACACTACAGAGTAATAGAGTTTATATTGAAATTTGGTTCTTGTATCCAAATGATAGTTTCATATGTAATAATGATCTTTGGTTATTGATTGTAATGTCTCCTTGAAAATTTTATAGTGCTGTCATAGAACACACCAATCGTGTCATCTTTCTAGAAGATGATGATGTTGCAGCAGTGGTGGATGGACGTCTTTCTATACATCGAATTAAACGAACTGCAGGAGATCACCCTGGACGAGCTGTGCAAACACTCCAGATGGAACTGCAGCAGATCATGAAGGGTAAAAGTTTTTGTCATGTTATAGCTTGGTGTCCTTAATGGAAAGAATATATTCTACTTCTTTTCCTAGCATATTGAATCTAATAATGAATGATGAGTGGAATCTTTCACATGATTAGTGAATAGTGAAGGGACAACTCTAGGAAAAGGGATGATTCTTTAGAGAAATTATCTGCTGGTTTTACAATTGTCATCAAACTAAAGATTTATTATTTCTAACATAAAAAAGAGATTATTAGCATTTGATACTTTATTTTTATTTTTGTTTTTTTTAGAGATGGGTTTCACCATGTTGGCCATGCTAGTCTGGACTCCTGACCTTGGGTGATCCACCTGCCTTGGGCTCCCAAAGTGCTGGTATTACAGATGTGAGCCACTGTGCCCGGCCAACACTTGATACTTTAAAGATACTTTATAAACATAAATATAGTTCATATTCTGTTCCTTTTTATTCTCTTTGTGCTTTAGTTTTCTTACATATAACATGGGGATAATAGAGCCTACCTCATTAAGGTTGTTTTGAGGATTAAGAAGCTATTATTTGGCCAGGCACAGTGACTCACGCCTGTAATCCCAGCACTTTGGGAGACTGAGGCAGGCAGATCACCTGAGGTGGGGAGTTCCAGACCAGCCTAAACAACATGGAGAAACTCCGTCTGTACTAAAAATACAAAAATTAGCCGGGCGTGGTGGTGCATGCCTGTAATCCCAGCTACTTGGGAGGCTGAGGCAGGAGAATCACTTGAACCTGGGAGGTGGAGATTGTGGTGAGCCAAGATTGTGCCATTGCACTCCAGCCTGGGCAACAAGAGCGAAACTCCATCTCAAAAAAAAAAAAAAAAATTGTATATCAAGCCCTTAAAACAGTGCCTGACACACTTAGTCCTATGTGATATTTGCTTCTGTTAACATTATTGTTGTTACGATTTGGATTTTTATTTTCTTCCTTTCTGATAGGATTGTGATAGGAATAAAAACTAACATTGGCCAGGCATGGTGGCTCATACCTGTTATCCCAGCAATTAGGGATACCAATGTGAGAGGATCACTTGAACTCAGGAGTTTGAAACCAGCCTGGGCAACATAGCAAAATCCTGTTTCTACTGCAAATACAAAAAAATAATTATGGGCGTGGTGGCATGTGCCTATAGTCCCAGCTAATGGGGAGGCTGAGGTGGAAGAGTTGCTTGAACCCAAGGGGCAGAGGTTGAGTGAGGTGAAATCGTGCCATTGCACTCCAGCTTGCATGACAGTGCAAGACTCTGTCTCACACACACACACACACACACACACAAAAAGCCGGGCGTGGTAGTGTTCGCCTGTAGTCCCAGCTACTCAGGAGGCTGAGGTGTGAGGATTGCTTGAGCACAGGAGATAAGGCTGCAGTGAGCAGTGATTGTGCCACTGTACTTCAGCCTCAGTGACAGAGTGAGACCCTGTCTCAAAAAAAAAAAAGAAATAACATTTATTGCCTAACTCAACTATATGTCAAATTCTTTGCTTTATTAATCCACACTACAATCCACACTATGAAGTAACTGATCTCTTATTTTATAGAGTAGGTAGTAAAGGATAGAACTACAATTTGACTGTAAGTTACGCTCTAGAACTTAAAGCTTGTTTCATTTGGCTGGGGGTGTTGGGTCACACCTGTAAATCCCAGCCCTTTGGGAGGCTGAGGCAGGTGGATAACAAGGTCAGGAGTTCGAGACCACCCTGACCAATATGGTGAAACCCTGTCTCTACTAAAAATACAAAAAATTAGCTGGGCATGGTGGCACATGCCTGTAGTCCCAGCTACTTGGAGGCTGAGGCCAGGGAATCCCTTGAACCCAGGAGGTGGAGGTTGCAGTGAGCCAAGATCGTATCACTGCACTCTGACCTGGGCGACAAAGTAGAACTCTGTCTAAAAAAAAAAAAACGGAACAACAAAACAAATGCTTGTCTCATTGTCTCGTTTTGTTTTAACTGCACATTTCAAGTATGAAGTTAATTAAAAGTGATTTTTACTCTATTCTTATTTTTTTCCCACATAAGAGTAAAATATATTCACCCAATCTTTTAGGCAGTCATATAGTCATATATAAATAACTTTCTCTGTTGCATGGCCTTTTGTTATGTTTAATTTACCAAGATTATATTAAAGGAGAGAGACTTTTAGTTGTATACAAATTCGTTCTTATTCTTTGTTTTTGTTTTAATTTTATTATTTCTATTACTATAGGCAACTTCAGTTCATTTATGCAGAAGGAAATATTTGAGCAGCCAGAGTCTGTCGTGAATACAATGAGAGGAAGAGTCAACTTTGATGACTATACTGGTAATTACATATGAATTATTTCAGTGTCTCTTATAGGAGGTTCCATTAACAACCTGAAAGTTCATTGCCCTTAATAGACTTGTAGAGCAACTATAGCTGCCAGCCATCAGTAGAGCCCAGCCATCTTGTCTTTAGTGTATGATTCTACCTATATAAGATCTAGAGTAGTCAGATTCACAGAAACAGAAAGTAGTTAATGGTTACCAGGGGCTGTGGAGAAGGGAAATGGGGAGTTATTGTTTAAAGGGTATAGAGTTTCAGTTGTGGGATGATGAAGAAGTTACAGAGATGGGTAGTAGTGATGGTCGTACAATAATGTGAATGTGCTTAATGTCATTGAATTGTACATTTAAAAATAGTTAAAAGGGTAAATATTATGTATTGGTCACCCATTTTTTACCAAGGAGTGTCCTAGGTACTGTGAATTCTAAAAAGAATGAGACCTGGCCTCATTGCTGGGCAGCTTACATGTATCTGCCTAGCCTAGGTTTCCTTTCTCAGTGTATGCATGACTCAAAGTGTAAACTTCCCTGGAGGTCTTTCAGGTATTTGCTTGATGGCTTTTGGATAGCCTGTGCCCTCCTGCATTTTTAGGGTAGAGGTAAGAGTAGAACACTAGTCTTACTTCTGGAAATTCTCTCTAGACTGTGTCACAGGAGTGTTTATGCACTCCTGTTTGCAAGATGAGTTTGAGATTGACATTATGTGCTCATAAGATGTCCCTAAAATTATTGCTAAATCATATTTTCAGAATACTGCTCTTTCATCATGACCAGTTTAATAAACAGTTTAACAAACAAGCTTTGGGCTAAGTTGTCTCCATGTTAGGAATTAGTTTTTAAGAAATAATAAGTGGTGTGCAAAATCTTTTGTTCCTGAATCTGTGTGTCGTATGTACAATATTTAGTGTCTTCTTCATGTCATATCCTGCTAATTGATAGGGAATTATCTTTAGGAATAAATGCTGTTTCATATCTTTTTTTTCTCTGAGTAGTGTTAGGAGAGATTTGTTGAAGGCTGAATTAATCAATTGGATATCGGTTATGTGCAGTGTACCATCTGGATGTGTTAGGAACTATGGGAAAGCTATCTCTAATAAAGTCTTGTTCTTGAGGCTCTTATGATCTAGGAGAGGGGGGATGAATATATAATTAACTATTTAGGCCAGGTGTGGTGGCTTTTGCCTGTAATTCTAGCACTTTGGGAGACTGAGGTGGGCAGATCACTTGAGGCCAGGAGTTTGAGACCACCCTGACCAACATGGCAAAACCCATCTCTACTAAAAATACAAAATTTGGGCCAGGTGTGGTGGCTCACGCCTGTAATCCCAGCCCTTTGGGAGGTTGAGGTGGGAGGATTACCTGATGTCAGAAGTTTGAGACCAACCTGACCAACATGGCGAAAGCCCATCTCTACTGAAAGTATAAAAATTAGCCAGGTGTGGTGGTGCATGCCTGTATTCCCAGATACTTGGGAGGCTGAGACAGGAGAATCGCTTAAACTCAGGAGGCGGCGGTTTCAGTGAGCTGAGATCGTGTCATTGCACTCCAGCCTAGGTGACAAGAGTGAAACGCCGTCTCAGAAAAACAGGCAACAGTAGAAAGATGGTGGAGCAAGAGCAAAGAAAAATCCCTTTGGTTCTAGAAAATATGAAAAAGAGGAAGGCTTATCAAGCCCTCAAAGCCACCCGGGCAAACCTGGCACTTTTGGCAAAGAAGGAGCAGAGCAAAGTAAAATAGATCAGCGTTAAGTAACTGGAATAATTCCTACATGATTCCTGGTGGCAGAAACATGATAAGGTGCGTCTCAGACTACTAGAAGTCAAACCTCATGCCTTGGAATTGCCAGATAAACATTCCTTGGCCTTTGTTGTATGCATCGAAAGGATTGATGGCATGAATTTACTGGTACAGACAACCATTGCAAGGCTTTGCCTAAAGAAAATTTTTAGTGGTGCCTTTGTAAAAGTTACCCCCCAGAACCTAAAAATGCTGCATATAGTGGAACCTAATGTGACTTAGGGATTTCCACATCTGAAGTCTGTCCGGGAACTCATTTTGAAATTTGGACAATCCAAGGTCAAGGATAAGACCATCTCTCTGACTGACAACACAGCGAATGAGGAGCACCTGCAGAAGTTTGGTGTTATTTGCTTGGAAGACCTCATTCATGAAATTGCCTTCCCAAAGAAGTATTTCCAGGAGATCTCATGGTTCTTGCATGCTGTCCACCTCTCAGGGCCCAGTTATGCTACCAGAAATAGAGTGAGCTTCCTCAAGGAGATGGGCACACTTGGCTATTGGGGTGAACGCATAAATCAGCTCATCTGCCAGCTGAACTAGACCCAGGTTCCAAACTGCAGGAAATTTTTGTTAATGAAGTAGAAGCACGTGTTTTTGTTTTTTTTTGGGAATTTTTATCAAGTATCTTCAGAGAAGATTATTTTCTGCTTTATCTTCAAAAACTGGAAAGAAGGGTCAAAGTAAAGTCAGTAGCTGGCCGGGCGCGGTGTCTCATGCCTGTAGTCCAAGTACTTTGGGAGGCCAAGGTGGGTGGAAGGCCAAGACGGGCTGATCACTTGAGGCCAGGATTTTGAGACCAGCCTGACCAACATGGCAAAAACCCATCTCTACTAAAAATACAAAAATTTAGCTGGGTGTGGTGGGGCATGCCTGTAATTCCAGCTACTCAGGAGGCTGAGGCAGGAAAATCGCTTGAACCTGGGAGGTGGAGGTTGTGGTAAGCTGAGATAGCGCCATTGCACTCTAGCCTGGGCCACAAGAGCAAAACTCTGTTCCCCCCACCCCGCCAAAAAAAAGGAAAAGGAAAAGGCAATAGCTTATGTTTATGGCAAACAAAGCACCTCTTATCACAGTCCAGTTCCAAGGAAAAATTCCAGCGTTTTCTATGTTGGCTGCCGCTTCATCTGAAATTGGGTCATTCCATGGAGGAAGGAGTCCTATTTTGTTGCATCTTGTATCCTGGGGCTTAATGTTGGTAAATGAGTAACTCTAGCATTTGTACAAAGTTCTCTAAGACTTGCAGCAGTTGACCAAACCCAGAGACATAATTGAATCTGGAGATTCCTGGGGCCTTGTTTTGAAAAAGACTTGAAATACACATAGGAAGAAAGGCACAAAAATAAACGTTCACTTGTCAAAACAAAAAATCCAAAAATTAGCTGGGTGTGATGGTGCCACCTGTGATCTCAGCTACTCAGGAGGCTGAGGCAGGAGAATTGCTGGAACCCAGGAAGTTGAGGCTGCAGTGAGCCAGGATTGCACTACTATACTCTCTAGCCTGGGCAAAAGAGCAAGACTCTGTCTAAAAAAAAAAAAAAAAAAAAAAAAATTTAAAGAAAGGGAAAATATGATAAATAACATTAGAAACACCTTTTAATGTTGAAATGCTTTAACGCTGAATTTAGAGCAAGTAGACAGTGAATCTGTGGGAAGGGGCTTTGGGATCAGAAAAGGCTTAATGAAGTAGGCAGGTTTGGGTTTTGAAGGATTTTGAAGATTTACATAGATGAAGATCAGATGGGAGCATTTCAGTTGGCTAGAAGAGCATTAGCTAGTGGAATTAGTATTAGCTAGGTGGTGAGACCTTTAGAAAGTTGCTTATTGAATAAATGTAGTCTTGATTGTCTGCCAGATCTAGTGCTTGAAGAGGAGTAAAAAGAAATGTCTATAAAAGAAGCTGAGAGTAACTGCTTGCTATAGAGGGCTTTGAATGCATTCTAATGTGAGAGTGGAGTGGGAGGTACCTCCTTTTATAGAAATTACAGAGCTATTGAAGACTAAGAAGCCAGGGGGTATGCTAACTATTTTTACTGAGGTGAAACGGTTGCCAGTCTTCAGTGTGCACTACAAGAAGGAGAGGCTGAGATGTGGTTGTCAGATAGGATGTTGTCCTGGCTGAGGTACAGCCATAGGGGAGGGAGGAGAGACCAGGAGAGAAACAGAAGCAGTATAAACTAGGAATTATGTCTGCCTCTGTAGACAGAAGAGGGTTTTTGAAGATGGTTGAGCTGGAAGAACTTCGAGAGTAGCAGTAAATTCTTTAATGGTATTTATGGAAATTAGGTCAGGAAGAAGATTTGTTTTATAAGGGAAGAAAATGAGACAAATTTTGGGAACATGGTTTTTTTTAAAAAGTACTTTTGGCTAGGTACAGCGGCTCATGCCTGTTAATCCCAGTGCTTTCCAAAGCAGGAGGATCACTTGAGCTCAGGAGTTCTAGACTAGCCTGGGCAATCTAGGGAGATCTTAGTTTTTACTAAAAATTTTTAAAAAAATGAGCTGGGTGTGGTAGTGGGTGCCTGTAGCGCTGGCTTCTCAGGAACCTGAAGTGGGAGGATGCTTGAGCCCTGTAGACTGAGGCTGCAGTGAGCTCTGACTCTACCACTGCACTGCAGCCTGGTTGAAAAACCTGTCTCAAAAAAAAAAAAAAAAAAAAGGAGTGCTTATATCTGTATTATGTGCATAAAAATTCTGTAATAAAACAGGATAGTTGTTATCTTTTTGTTATTAAGATGAAGAGATTGAGGCAGCCAGTTTGCCAGAGGTCACATTGTTAGTCATTTGTTGAACCAAAGTAGTCCCCATGTATGTTCATTGTTCTAAGTGTTCTCCATCCTCTCCCCTGTCCATCAGACATTCTTGTTTTGCCTGTAGTGATAGCCTACCTCATCTCAAAAGGGATCAGGCTTTTCTCAAAAGCATCAAATTCAGAGCTTTGGGTAACTCTTCAGAACTATTCCAACTCTCCTCAGCCACCAGAAATTTCTAGGACTAATTTTAAGGAAACACCATGGCCAGCTAATCTCACCATCTTACACATCCATGTCATTCTTCGTCGTCATCTGCATTGCATTACAGGTCTTTTTTTTTTTTTTTCTTTTATATTGAGTCTTTGCCTTTGCATGACCCTGATTCAGCCTTTTACTGTTAACCCCAAGCCAGCCTTTTACTGTTGTTTCCTTTCTTTCCAAACATTTGTAATTAATGCTGAGGTCTGTGGAAAACACTGTAGGCAGAGGTATGCAAATAGGCTTGGTCTAGTGCAGGAACAGCAAGAAGGCCAGTCTGGCTGGTGTGGCCTGAGTGAGAGGGGACGTGCTAGGATATTAGGTCACAGTAAGCATGAGATAGATCGTGTGGGACTTGAAGGCCAAAGTAAGGAGATTGGATTTGATTCTAAATTATTTGGGAAGTTGGTAACACTTTTTATTTTGTTTGGTTTTGTTTTCTACTTGCTAATTTTTTAAAATAGAGAAACATACCGTCTTTTATTATTGAAATTAAAAAAGGAGAACATACAATTATTCAAAAGATGAAAAGTAAAACATGTACCTTGGTTTTATAGTATAAATAACTAAGATAAGAAAGGTGGCCTGGTCGGGCATCGTGACTCATGCCTGTAATCCCAGCACTTTGGGAGGCCGAGGCAGGCGGATCACTTGAGATCAGGAGTTCGAGACCAGCCTAGCTAACATGGTGAAACCCTCTCTCTACCAGAAATTCAAAAAATTAGCTGGGCATGGTGGCTCACGCCTGTAATCCCAGCTACTAAGCAGGCTGAAGCTGGAGAATTGTTTGAACCTGGGAGGCGGAGGTTACAGTGAGCCAAGATTGTGCCACACTGCACTCCAGCCTGGCTGACACAGTAAGACTCCGTCTCAAAAAAAAAAAAATAAAAAGGAAAAAGAAGGAGGGGAGATGAAGAGAGCAGGGATAGACTAGACAGACTGAGGATGGTTCAGAGAGAGAAGCAGGATAAGGTCCACAAGGAGGTACCTGTCTTTCTCCCTAGCCAGATGAGGAACTGTTTGAGTCTAGAACTTGGGTAGCCTCTCAGTGTCTTGACCACTATATTCACTTGGTGGGTGGTTAGGGAATTTTAGTTGACTAGCTGAATGAATGTTGAATAGGAATTTCTCAGAGGTAGAAAACTAGCCTGTGTGGAAGGATTTCTGGACAGGACACATGGAGAACAACATGTAAATAGCTATAGAAACTGAAAATGAAAAAGAGGAGAGACTTCATTGGAGGGTCTTTATGTTTTCAAAGGATCACTCTTAAGAGATCCTTCTGGCAGCATATGGAGAGCAGACTCTAGGAGGTGGAGGACAGAAGAGAGAACTGGAGAATGTTGCTGTCATCCAGGGAGATGCTGGGTTTGAAGATAAATGTGGAGGGATAGGAACAATCAAGCAATTTGACTGAAGTATTAGGGGAATGGGGATGGCAAAGGCTGAGAGGAGAGTGGGTTTATGTTGTGTACAGAACACTTTTCTGGGAACCAGAAGGGAAATAAACATAACTGAGATGATGTTTTTCCCAGACAGGTTTATTGTGACATAATTAGATATAATAAAATTCACCCATTCCTCGTGTATAACTCTTAGGTTTGACAGATGTCTACAAAGTAGTCATAATCATAACCTCCTACAAAGTCAATATGTAGAACAGTTTCATCACTCCGAAAAATTCCTTGCACCCTATTGTTGCCAGCCCCTCCTCCAGCTCTAGCCTTCAGCGTCTACTGATCTGTTTTCTGTGTCCCTCTACTTTTGCTTTTAAGTTAACTTTTAAAGAGAAGAATGTAAAAATGACTAACTAAGGTAGAATATATTAAATACTGTGATTGTATGGGCATGTAGAGAGTTGAGTAAGGTCAGTTACAAGTTTGGAGGGGCCAGTTAAGTTGTGACTAACTTAATTTACTTTTCAAAATTACAGAGAACTGTGCTTTCTAAGAGGAATATGAATTCTTTAAAACAGCATTATTCTTTCTCATATTGGAAATGGATACTCATAAAATGCGATTCACATGGTTCTTTGCTAAATAATTATGTACACAAACTTTTATTTCAGTGAATTTGGGTGGTTTGAAGGATCACATTAAGGAGATCCAGAGATGTCGGCGTTTGATTCTTATTGCTTGTGGAACAAGTTACCATGCTGGTGTAGCAGTAAGTGCCTCTTAAAATTTTAATTACAGAGGATATCTATAGAACAAGTACTACCTCTAATAACATACTATGTTAAACTCTCTTTTGTTAAAATGTGTTATCTTTTCACTTTTGTGATGAAAAAAAGAAAGTAGGGGAGAAATTTTACTAGCTGCTCGGAATTATTTATCAATGGAAGATCTTTAGAAAAGGTCCATAGATACACAGATAGACCCCCTGCAGCAGACTTCATGAAAGGTCAAGAAGGGGGGAATTTCAGTACTGTCCTAGACTTGTAGCATAAGGAGCTTACCTATGTGTATAAGAGCAGTCATTGGGTTTTGCTTAGTGTTGTTCATTTGCTCTAGACAAATGACCCGTATCATGTGTGAACTTCAATGCAGTTTTATTTTGTGGGCACTTTACTGCAAAGAAAGGGAGTCTCCTTTTTTTTTTTTTTTTAAATCAGATTTTATTCTTTAAATTATTTTTTTAGAAGCTGAAATTTGGTATCAAAAACTTGTATTGTTGTCAGTGCAGAAACATAGGTATATGAGGGTCTTTTATTCTAATAAGTCAGATTCACATGTAGTTTCCTTAAAAAGAGACAGTTTATGTGCTGTTGATGTCAACTCTTACAAACAGAAGACCTTGCTTTGAGGATTGATTTCCAAAATTCATGACATAGTAATTTTTTTATTTGCTGAGGCATAAATATTTATTAGGAGCCATTTATTTAAGCAATGAGTGAAACTATCTGGTTACTAGCCCTTGCATCTCAACAAGCTTTGCTCTTTTCTAAGACTATATCGTACACCTCCCCCGAGTCCCCCAAAATTATACGGTCCTAAACAGAAAGTCTATGTAATATTGAAGGGTAGAGGTCTAAAAATGTGATTGTTAGCTTTGCGCAGTGGCAGTATCATAGCCAATGAGGCTTATCCTAGGCGATTATTGCTAATTAAAAAAGCGACTGTTTGGTCCAGGAGTGGTGGCTCACACCTATAATCCCAGCACTTTGGGAGTGCAAAGTGGGAGGATCACTTGATGCCAGGAGTTTGAGTCTGGGCAACATAGTGAGACCCTGTCTCTACAAAAAGAAAAAAAATTACAGGGTGTGGTGGCAAGTCCCTGTAGTCCTAGCTGCTTGGGAGGCTGAGGCAGGAGGATCACTTGAGTCCAGAAGGTTGAGGCTGCAGTGATCCTGGATTGCAAGGCTGCACTCTAACCTGGGTGACAAAACCAGACCCTGCTTCAAAAAAAAAAAAGTGTTTTTGAACATGGGAAGAATGACATAAACACATTAGTGGTGACTTAGATCTATTACTGAATGAGCCCTCTATTCACAAATAAAAAAGTTGATTAAATGCTTCATCTAGTACTAAGAAAATTTTGGGGCAGAAATTTATATGCTCTGTTAGAATTCTCTAATGTAGGATTTTTTGTTGTTTTGTGGATGCCAAGACTGCTATAGTTAACAAACATTAGAAATCCTTGTGGTTTATCAGACAAAATAGTACTGTTTATTTTACCTTGTTTTACATTCTTTGTTGTTATTTTAGGACACATTTGCATGGTTTTTTAGTATCTCTCTGTATCCTGAATAATAACTGACTACACTCTAATTATTCTTAACCCATTTATGCCAGAGGTTGCAAATTTTTTGTGTGAAAAATCAGACCTTGGCAATGACCTAAAGCAGTAGAATATAAATAACTCCCACAAGCTTAGTGTTCCAATAACAGAATACCAGGCATAAATGGTTTAAGTATAGCCTACTTAGTAGGCTTTTCAAAATTTTAATTTTTCTCTACATTTTGTTGTGGCATTCAGTGGAATTTATGCACTAAGTTACTCTATTGTGGTGGAAATAGGTCGTTTTGTATATTTATATAAAGTTGTTTCTAGCTGGGTGCAGTGGTGTGTGCTTGTAGTTCCAGCTACTTGGAAGCTGAGGCAGGAGGATCACTTGAGACCAGGAATTTGAGGCCACAGTGCACTATAATCATGCCTCCTAATAGCTACTGCACTCCAGCCTGGGCAGCAAACCAATATCTCATCTTTAACCAAAACAAAAAAAAAGTTGCCTCAACTAAAAGAATAAACTGTTAATTAGCACATCTAAATCTTGAGATTACCTTTTTGGGATCTCTTACTTTTAAATATCTGGTAAGTCTCCAGATTTCTTTCTCTCTTCTTTCCCCATCTTTTTATTTTGAAGAATATTATTCTAATATAACATTTATATTATAAGCTGGGTGAAAAGCTTTGGTTTATATTTATTTGTGAGAAAACATTTAGCATTTTAGTGTCAGAAACTTAATTATACATTATAAATAAAATATATTAATAGAAAAGAGTAATCAAAAATAGGAGCATTTTATCTTCCATGATTTTCTTTATGTGATGTTGTGATGTTAAAAAATGCCAAACCAAAGTTATTTAATATATTTTGGGAAACCAAATAAGTCAATTCTGCCCAAATTTGTGAGGAAGCAAAAGTTAAAGCGCTGTGAAATAGGGGCATCTTTAAGTTCTTTATTGCTGAGAAGGAAAAATGCTGAGATGGGTGAAAGATGGGCAGGGCCACTTGCCTGAAGAGGCTGGTTAAAGGCTGTCAGGATAGGTGATCTCCAGAGTTAGAATTAAAGCAACCCTAAATATATACATTGATTGAGCTTAAAGTTTTTGCTGCCTAAAAGTTAATTTTTCTGTTGTTTTTAGTTTTCCAATGTTTAGTGTAAAAGGAATTTAATTAGAATGGAAATTTACTGAAATGAAGTTTAAGCTACCTTTTGCACAGAGACGTATTTCCCCCTTCTTTATTTCCCCTGCCCCATGCCATGAAGTTTGAAAATAGTGAGACCTCTTAAACAAGATTTCTAAAATATATTGATGACTTTTGCGAAATTGTCCTATTTATGAATACATTGCATTTTTAAAGTGTTTAATTTTTCTCTTTATATTTGTACATCTCTTATTTGAAACCCTTCACTGGCATGGGTATTATGTGAATTTTCATTTTAAAGATTAGGAATCGGGAAGTTAGAGATAACGCACAGTCTGACCCAGAATCATGCTCTTTCTACTTCTGAAAATGTTCTATATGTGTGGGTTTGTTTCCTTATAAGAATGTATGTGGCCAGGTGCAGTGTGGGTGGCTCACGCCTGTAATCCCAGCACTTTGGGAGGTCGAGGTGGGCAGATCACGAGGTCAGGAGATCGAGACCATCCTGGCCAACATGGTAAAACCCCATCTCTACTAAGCTGGGCGTGGTGGCACATGCCTATAGTCCCAGCTACTTGGGAGGCTGAGGCAGGAGAATTGCTTGAACCCAGGAGGCAGCAGTTGCAGTGAGCCAAGATCGTGCCATAGCACTCCAGCCTGATGACAGTGTGAGACTCTGTCTCAAAAAAAAAAAAAAAAAAAAAAAATGTATGTATGCATAGATAGTTGTCTAAAGAGAGTGAAGTAAAATGTTAGCCATGCTTATCTCAAGTGGTAGGATTTTTATTTTTTATATTTTAATCTGGGTTGTTTGTATTTTCTGACATGTCATTTTTGTAATCAGTAAAACCGAAAACTATACATGAAATCCAGAGAAGTCCAGTGAAAGAGTATTTGAAAGAGAGTTCTGTGACCAAGTCATCTTTTCTCTGCAGACACGTCAAGTTCTTGAGGAGCTGACTGAGTTGCCTGTGATGGTGGAACTAGCCAGTGACTTCCTGGACAGAAACACACCAGTCTTTCGAGATGATGTTTGCTTTTTCCTTAGTCAATCAGGTGTGTTAATTTTAAAGACTTAAAGGGAAGGAAAGTGATTCTTTCCAATAATTCCAGCGTATCTTGGCAAAAGCTGATATTTAAAGATAAACTGGTATTGCAGATAACTTGACAAACCCAGATTTATTTTAATATTACCTAATTCTTTATGAGTTAGTAAAAATGAACACCTTTTATGTTCAAAGAGCTGGAGTTTCAACAAGAGGAGAGAGATCTGACAAGCCATGTTACTTAAAGTTTTATAAGTTTTTTAAGTGCATGTTTTGTGTTTTATTTAAAACAAGTAATATTGTTAAAAGTATAGGCAATTTGGTTTTGCTTCTAAAACAGTATATGCTAAAACTGTTCTGTATGTTATGGTTGTCCTACTTTTTACACAGGTGAGACAGCAGATACCTTGATGGGTCTTCGGTATTGTAAGGAGAGAGGAGCTTTAACTGTGGGAATCACAAACACAGTTGGCAGTTCTATATCAAGGGAGACAGATTGTGGAGTTCACATTAATGCTGGTCCTGAGATTGGTGTGGCCAGTACAAAGGTAAATTCTTGCCTCATTTCTCTGGTGATTATTTAATCATAGTGTTAGTGAAGCAGACTAGTCTATAGAAAAATCTGTATCTTATTTTTTGTTAGCAATTACAGAACTCATATATTTTATTAATCATTGTAATTATCGTAGGACTTAAGGGTTAGTAATAGATGAAAGACTTGTCATTCTCTCCCTCTTCCTAATCTTATAGTTTAAAAGGGACATATGTATATAATGTAAATCCATTTTGAAAAGGTCTCTGCTGGCTATCCCTGTCTATCACTTACTGTCCTCCTGCTAGGCACAGTAGGATACATAACAAGTATATAACATCTTCTTCTTTTATGAAGTATATAGTCAGGAATTAGAAAAGTAACAAATTAGAAACATCCAGTTTAACCATTTTTGGAATTCGGATATACTTATTTATGGCTTCTGATAAATATGTACCAATGTACATACTACCTCTGAAAGTTTTTAAGGAGGAGTACACCTTTGGTATAAAATTTGGCAAATAAAAAAAATTTTTTAATGAGTATTGTATGACAATATCTATTTCTCTTTAGATTCTGTTCTGGGGAGGTTTAAAGGTACTGTCTTGTTTTTTTGAAGGCCTAATAAGACTACTTTGCTCTTTGAAGTTAGAATATGCATAAATTTAGGCGGGTAATAAAAATAGGAAATCTTAGAAACTTGTACAAATACAGAAGATGTTATCCTTCCACAAGTGTGTGTTGGGGTTTTATGTTTGTTTTTTAGAGACAGGGTCTTGTTTTGCCACCCAGGCAGGGGCTGGAGGGCAGTAGCGGAAATCATAGCTCACTGCAGCCTCAGACTCATGGGCTCAAGTGATTCTCTGCCTCAGCCTCCTGAGTAGCTGGGACTACAGATGCACCACGATGCCTGGCCAGTTTTTTTGTTTGTTTTGTTTTGTTTTGTTTTTTAAAGATAGGGTCTTGCTATGTTGCCCAGGCTGTGTATTACTTTTTATGATTTCACATTTTTGTTTTCTCAGTATTTTTCTGCTTAAGTCTGATATTTCTTGCTGATTGTCTAATATGATTTTGGGGTATTAGTGTTTTTGAGTTTAATTAAAGGTTTGTGGAAGACAATGTTAATGTGCACGTAACCACATTTGAATATTTTCTCTCATAGAGAATATTTATAGAAAATTTGTGATTCTTACATAAAAACTCTTCTTCTTTTCTTTTCCTGTTTTTTGTGGGGTGGGGGAGATGAAGTCTCACTCTGCTGCCCAGGCTGGAGTGCATTGGTATAATTTCAGCTCACTGCAACCCACACCTCCTGGATTCAAGCGATTCTCCTACCTCAGCCTCCCAGATAGCTGGGATTACAGACACCTACCACCATGCCTGGTTAATTTTTGTATTTTTAGTAGAGATGAGATTTCACCATGTTGGCCAGGCTGGTCTTGAACTCCTGACTTCAAGTGATCTACCTGCCTCAACCTCCCAAAGTGCTAGGATTACAGGCACGAGCCACTGCTATACCTGGTCCTTTTTTTTTTTTGGAGACAGGGTCTCTCACTCTCTTCCATGGTAGATAAAGTGCAGAAGTGCGGTGGTACAATCATCATGACTTACTGCAGCCTGGGCCTTCCTCGGTTCAGGTGATCCTCCCACCTCCACCGCCTCTGTAGCTGGGACTAGAGTTGCAGCCTACCACCCATGCCTGGCTAATTTTTGTATTTTTTATAGAGACGGAGTTTTACCATGTTGCCTCTGCCAGTCTGGAACTCCTGGGCTCAAACGATCTGCCTGCCTCGGCCTCCCAAAGTGCTGGGATTATAGGCATGAGTCCAGCATAAAAAAACTCTTGAGTGAGATATTTATTTCTTGGGTATTTTGATGTTACTAACACTATAATTTATAGAGTGCTGAAACCTGAATTTTCTCCATATAGTAATTAAAACATGTTACATGTTTGTGCTTGTTTCTATCCTGTGGCTGAATTAATGACCAGCCACCTTTAGTAGCACTTAATAGATTTTTTGAAGCAGTGTCCAGATGGCTTTGATTGGGAGACTGGAATCCCAGAGCCTTTTTATTTATAACAGATTGTGAAACAAGGGCTTCAAGTATGTGGGATATGCGATTGTTTGATTGGATGGATGCCATTGACTTAACCTTCTCATAAAATTTTTCTGGAATTGTGAGCTGCCAAGGAAACTATATATATTTTACATTTCTCATTCCTTTGTTTATGAGAACTTTAATTTGCCTCAACATTTTATGATGATGATTTTCAAATATATAGCAGAGTTTAAAAATTTTTACATACAGGCTGGGTGCAATGGCCCATACCTGTTATCCTGGCACTTGGGGAGACTGAAGTGAGAGGATCACTTGAGGCCAAGAGTTCGAGACTAGCCTGGGCAACATAGTGAGACCTCATTTCTATAAAAAATGCAAAAATTAGCAGGGCATGGTGGTGTGTACCTGTAGGCCTAGCTACTTAGGAGGCTGAGGCAGGAGGAGCCCTTGGGCTCAGGAGTTTGAAGCTGCAGTGAGCTACGATCACACACCACACTGTAGCCTAGATGATAGAGCGAGACCCAGTCTTAAAAAATAAAAATTTTACATTAACATTGGTATACCCACCATCTAGCTTCTACCATAGCATATTCACCAATTTTATGTGTACAGTTGTAGTGAATTTATTTGGCTTTGCAACAGTTATCACAATCCAGTTATAGAAGATGATCCTGAAATATTCCTTTGTGTTTCTTTACGGTCAATCCTCACTCCTACCGTCCAGCCTCACACTCAGGAACTACTGTTTTCTCCTACTGTATTGTGGCACCTTCCAGAAAATTCTTGTAAATGTAATTTATATAACACATTTTGTATTCTAGCTTTTTCATTAAGCCTGAAGTTTTTTTTTTTTTTTAAATAAAGCCAGTTAAATTTAGCAGTGGGGTTTTGTATACCAACTTTAGTAATGCTAATGTTAATGAGTTCTGATGACCCACTGCTATTGGACCAGCCCAGCCTGAAGTTTTTGAGATTTGTATCAGTAGTTCTTTCTTTCTGCAAGTCCTTTGTTTTCTTAAAAAAAAAAAACAACTTTTTATTTTGAAATACCTATATAGGAAGTTGCAAAGATAGTACAGAGAAGTCTTACATATTCTTCACCCAGTTACCCCCAATGGTTACCACCTGTATAAGAAAAATTAGCATCTTTTTAGTACAGATTTGAGAAAATGACTCTTGAAAAATTTGATAAATATGGCAATTTAGTATTATTTTATTTTTCTTGGATTCTAAAGTAATTTTATTTAATTGTCTTAGACATTTTAGGCTTAGTTACTTTTAATAAATTTTGAGTTATTTAGTCATAGACAGTTCCAGGTGGCAAATATAAGTTTTTATGTTAGTGGGTATCGAACGAAGTTGATTATTATGATTAACTTTTTGTTTTGAGACAGAGTTTTGCTCTTTTTTTTTTTTTTGAGGTGGAGTTTCGCTTTTGTTGCCCAGGCTGGGTGCCCAGGGTTGTTGTAGTGGTGTGACCTCAGCTCACTGTAACCTCTGCCTTCTGGTTTCAGTTTCTCCTGCCTCAGCCTCCTGAATAGCTGGGATTACACGTGCCTGCCACCATGCCCATTTATATTTTCAGTAGAGATGGGGTTTCACCATGTTGGCCAGGCTGGTCTTGAAATCCTGACCTCATGATCCACTTGCCTTGGCCACCCAAAGTGCTGGGATTACAGGCGTGAGCCACTGTGCCCAGCCAGTTACTGATCCCAATCCCTGGGCCCAGTGATGGAGCTAGCAGAAAAATTCTATGATCTTGCTTATAAATTCTCAACTTTGCCTGAAAAACCGTCAGGATTAGAAGGATCTTACTGAGTTTCTCATAGTGTCAGACCATAGACATTTCGATACTTCTGGAGGAATTGATGGGTATAAATGTTAGGTTCAGCAACTTTTATATGTTATTGCAGGTGTTTAGGATTTCAACGCAGTGCTGACTTTTGTTGATTAAAAAAATTAAAATGTAACTTTGTTTTTGGCTGAACAAAAAGAAAAACCAAGTTTAAAATTTCAGAGTCAGCATTTTCCTGGTAAACCTTTTCAAATCTCAGTAGATGCTAAATGTAGAATATAGCTTATTTTTCCTCATAATTGGTTTCCTGGTATGTATTTAAAAATATAAAATTGAAATTACAAATTAAAGTGTAATAGCAATGCAATGGAAAAACATATGCATTAAAGTTGCTCTGTTTAATAGTTGTACTTAAAAACTAGTGTTTAGATGTTTAGTTCAAACAAATAAATACTAGTTTGTAGAATAACATTTTTAGTTATGAGCTAGAGGAACTGGAATAATCATTATCTGATCAATTTGGATTGGAAACAGTGTAAGTATCCCAGGGCTCCAAGATACCTCTGACCTGGTAGTATATTTTGTGATTAATTGATTTATTGAAAAGTAAACCACAGTAGGAAGAAGTAGACTAGAAGAGACTGGAATTTAGAATATAGATGTGCTCATTAGTCTTGGAGGCAGGGGACTCCAAATTCACTTTAGTGCTATGGGAAAAGATTCCAGTCTGCTGGTGGAATATAATAAGTGTACATGGAGGCTGTTGTGGAGGACCATGTGAGCAGCTGGAAGCTGGGAAGTCCAGCAGGAGGAAATAGGGAGTCTCATTTAATGATTGGGATGATAGGCAGTTACCAGACTGATTTTATTATAGAGGGAGTCTCATCCACATCATGACAGGAAAATATTCACTAATGGAGTAGTCCCTTATCAAGAGAGGAGTAATAGAAATTCAGCATATAATCCATGCACATGCACACACACCCTCAGAATAAATTTCCTAAAGTTAAAATTATATCTGCCATAACCGACAACAGCACAATAAGTTACTATTTTCATAAAAGAGATATAAATAAAAGCCTCAACTGTCTGAAACATAAAAATGTTTTTCTAAATAACTATTGGATTAAAAAAATATCAGAACTACCATTGAGAAAGACTTAATAGAAAAAAGTACACAATAAATAATAGGGATAAAAATTTAGAATGTGTGGTCAAAGTGATAAATAGAGGTAAATAGCACTAAATTCCTAGCACAAATTGATGAAAATACCATATTTTTAAATGAAAAGATTGTTTTGTAAAGAAATGACGTACCTCAGGACAGAATTAGTGTTCCTGCAACTTGCACTGAAATTAATTTCAAACAGACTAAAGGGAAAATGTTTATAAAAGAAAAAAGGAATAACGAAAACAACAGAAGTAAGAAAATTTAGTAATACTTAGCTTATGTTAGGATGTGGAAGGATTATCTGAGTCTAAAAGTATTACATAAAGCTAAAAAATTATGTCAATCAGCACCAGTGTAAATCAATATAAAAGGTAAGTTCATGCCGAAAAAATATTTTAAAAACATAGCAATAACTACCTTCTTAAAACCAATTTAAAAAAAGCAAACTCGAGTTGAAAAACAGGTGAGGAACAACAAAGTTGTCAAAAGAGAAAATATAAATGGCCAACAAACATGGGGACAAAAGCTTAGTTTTAGGATTCAATATATGTATGGTATAGTAGTGAAGGTTCATTGTCCAGCAGTCAAAATGGTAAGTTTGATAAAAAGATAATTCTCAGTATTATAGTATGCAATGAAACAGGCACATCTCACATTCACAAAGAATGAAAACAGTCTTGGCAGTTGGACTGTGAATTTTAAAATACGTACAATTTTGCATCCTAAGGAAATAATTGTCTTTTAGTTCAATCTGTCATCCATAACATTTATAGTACATTTTGAGCCTATATATCAGGCATTATGCAGAACTGAATGTTTTACGTTTGTCTCATTTAATTCTCATGTTAATCTTATAAGTGTGTCCTGTGCATTTAACAGATGGGGTGTCTGAGGCCTAAAGAGATGAAAACTACTCAAGCTTATGATGTAACTTGACAGAGTTCAGTCTTGGGAATACACTTGTACTATTACTTAGGAGTGAAAGCAAGTTCTAAAATTGTACCTGCTAATAACTGATTTTCTTAACTATGTAAAGAAAATTAAAACAGTAAAAACTATAAGGCAGTATTCATAAATGTTATTAATAGCATATTATTAACGTAATTATTTTTATTAACAGATAGATTATTATTTCTACTTCTCTACAATTGAACTTTCTTTTTTTTTATGATAAACTTAAAAAATAAGACTGGATGTGAGGAACAGGCAATAGGCAAAGGTAAAAATCAAAGAGCAATTAAAAAAATCCAACAATACCAGTGTGAGTACCCCAAGGAGAGTTTTTCAAGCACTTGCCTTTTGATTTAAACCAAAAACTAAATTTGGTTAGACACATACTGATTTGCTCAACTCATCTTTTCCTTCCTTTCTTAGGGGTATTAGGAATTTTATAAGCATTCAATGGATTATAAGGTGTTTTGCTTTTGTATCTAAGAAATAAAGGTTAAGTCATTTGTTCAAGATTCAGAAAAGGAGAATAGCGATAGATTTCCCAAGTTCTGGTTCATTCACTGTTACTAAGGTAGATTTATTTATTTAATTTTATATTTAGTTTTATTTTTGTTTTTTGGAGACAGGGTCTCCCTCTGTCCCAGGCTGCAGTGCAGTAATACGATCCTGGCTCACTGCAACCTCTGCCTCCTGGGCTCAAGTGATCCTCCTGAGTAGCTGAAACCACAGATGTGGTTTCAAAACCACCACACCCAGATAATTTTTGTATTTTTTTTTTTTTTGTAGAAACGGGGTTTCATCATGTTGCCCAGGCTAGTCTTGAACACCTAAGCTTAAGCAATACACCCACCCTGGCCTCCCAAAGTGCTGAGATTACATATGTGAGCTACCATGCTCGGCCCTAATGTAGTTTTAAAAGATGGATAATGTATACTATAAAACCAATGGGAATTTTATTTTCAGCTTTTTAAAATCAAACGTTCTAAATTCTTAAGATGTAACTGCAACTAATTCTCCTGCTTTTTTTTTTGTGATGTTTCAGGCTTATACTAGCCAGTTTGTATCCCTTGTGATGTTCGCCCTTATGATGTGTGATGATAGGATCTCCATGCAAGAAAGACGCAAAGAGATCATGCTTGGATTGAAACGGCTGCCTGGTACAAAGATATTCACATATTATACTTTTGTTTTCTAAGGGAGTGGTAATAGGTAAAATTCTCAAGCTGTGGCTTGTAGCTATTTAGTCAGTAAGATCTTTCTACTTTTGTTCTAGTTATTGAAAAAAAACCCCACACTGATAGCACAGAAGAATAGAAACACTGGTTTTTTGTTGGTTGCTACCAACATATTGTTATTTTATTTGTTTGGTTTATTTTCCTTTTTTGCTAATATTCTTAGATTTGATTAAGGAAGTACTGAGCATGGATGACGAAATTCAGAAACTAGCAACAGAACTTTATCATCAGAAATCAGTTCTGATAATGGGACGAGGCTATCATTATGCTACTTGTCTTGAAGGGGCACTGGTAAGTTTTCTCAGTTCTAATTAATATTAGTCCATTAACTTGCAGAACTGGCACATAATATACTTTTACATTAAATGAATGAAATAGGTAGAACTTTTAAAAGTGCTTCTGTATTTATGCATTGTGGTATGTTTACTTTAAAAAAGTACAACAGAGAGCTCTGTTCAGAAGTGAAAATCAGGAGGCCGAGGCAGGAGAATTGCCTGAACCCAGGAGGTGGCGGTTGCGGTGGCCAAGATTGCGCCATTGCACTCCAGCCTGGGTAACAAGAGCAAAACTCCATCTCAAAACAAACAAACAAACAAACAACAAAAACCCAAAAAACAAAAAACCAGAAGTGAAAATCAGAAAGAGTACATTTTAGCATGATAAACTTGGATTTAGCAGGTAATTTCAGTTAATTTGTTTAAATATGAATAAAGATTAAGTTCTCTAGATAAAAAATTTAAATTAATTGGGGTCAGGCTGGACACAGCAATTCATGTCTATAATCCCAGCACTTTGGGAGGATGTGGCAGGTGGATCACTTGAAGTCAGGAGTTCGAGACCAGCCTGGCCAACATGGTGAAACCCCATCTCTACTAATAATACAAAAAAATTAGCTGGATGTGGTAGCATATGCCTGTAATCCCAGCTACTTGGGAAACTGAGGCAGGAGGATCACTTGAACCTAGGAGGCAGAGGTTGCAGTGAGCCAAGATTATACCATTGTGCTCCAGCCTGGGTGACAGAGTGAGACTGCATCTCAGAATTTTTTTTTTTGAGACAGAGTCTCACTCTGTTAACCAGAGTGCAGTGGCGCAATCTCGGCTCACTGCAACCTCTGCTTCCTGGGTTCAAGTGATTCTCCTGCCTCAGCCTCCCAAGTAGTTGGGACTGCAGGTGCATGTCACCACGCCCAGCTAATTTCTTTTAAATTTTTAGTAGAGATGGGGTTTCACTGTGTTAGCCAGGATAGTCTCAATTTCCTGACCTTGTGATCTACCCACCTTGGCCTCCCAAAGTGTTGGGATTACAGGTGTGAGCCACCACGCCTGGCCAAAAAAAGTTCTTTTAATTGAGGTTAAACGTGAAGCAAGAGGGAGAAGAGTTACCAAGAAATATGAATATGTTCATGATAATCTAAAATCTTTAAAAAGTCCTTGTAGAGCTTTACAACTTCCAATTACTTGTTGATCTTATAGAAATAGTGATCTATTAACTTGTTAGATACATTTATAGGTCAGTGGTCCTTTAATACCTTTGGATAAATAGACAGTGGCTTGACATATCAGATGCTTTGTATAATATTTACTTAAAGATGGATTTTTGAAAAGTGGGCTGAAGACAAATCTGGTTCTTTCCTATTAGAAAATCAAAGAAATTACTTACATGCACTCTGAAGGCATCCTTGCTGGTGAATTGAAACATGGCCCTCTGGCTTTGGTGGATAAGTTGATGCCTGTGATCATGATCATCATGAGAGATCACACTTATGCCAAGTGTCAGAATGCTCTTCAGCAAGTGGTTGCTCGGCAGGTAATTCGGGGGACTGTGAGTACACCTTGGGGATCAAAGAGGGCAGTTATGCTCGCTTATTTGAATGACTTGCAAAACATGTTTACATGTGTTAAACTCATTTACTTTATAATACAGCCTTTGATATTTACGTGTGAGTGTGAGGAATCAGATACTTGGAGGGGTTTTTTTTTTTTTTTTTTTTTTTTTTTGAGACAGAGCTTGCTCTATTGCCCAGCCTGGAGTGCAGTGGTACAATTTTGGCTCACTGCAAGCTCCGCCTTCTGGGTTCAAGTGATTCTTCGCCTCAGCCTCCCAAGTAGCTGGGATTACAGGTGAATACCACCATGCCTGGCTAATTTTGTATTTTTAGTAGAGATGGGGTTTCATGTTGGCCAGGATGGTCTCAAACTCCTGACCTCAAGTGATCCACCCACCTCAGCCTCCCAAAGTGCTAGGATTATAGGTGTGAACTGCCATGTCCAGCCCAGATACTTAGAGTTTTCAGAAGACCAAGGTCGTAGATCTCATACTGGGCAGAACCAAACCAGAACTGAGGTCTTGGTTTCTACATCCTATCTTCTTTCGGTTAACATATGCTGCTCCCTTTTAATTTAATACTTCTAAAACATTTCAAAATGTATTTTAAAATATGTTTAAATATATGTTTCAGCTGGGTGCAGTGGCACGTAACCGTAGTCCCAGCTACTCTGTGGACTGAGGCAGGAGGATCACTTGAGCCCAGGAGTTTGAGTATACCCTAGGTAAAGTAGTGAGACCCTATCTCTAAAAAAGTAAATAAAATTGAAAAAAGTCTGGGTGCAGTAGCTCACGCCTGTAATCCCAGCACTTTGGGAGGCTGAGGCAAGCGGATCATGAGGTCAAAGGATTGAGACCACCTTGGTCAACATGGTGAAAACGCATCTCTACTAAAAATCAAAAAATTAGCTGGGCATGGTGGTGCATGCCTGTAGTCCCAGCTACTGGGGAGGCTGAGGTAGGAGAATTGCTTGAAACCAGAAAATGGAAGTTGCAGTGAGCCAGGATTGTGCCACTGCACTCCAGCCTGGTGATCGAGACTATGTCTCAAAAAAAAAAAAAAAAATTAAAATTGAAAAAAACAAAACAAAAAAATACACATGATATATTTAAGGGGAAATCTAACATCTAGGTTTTATTTTAATATTACTGAGTTTTCTTCAGATCAGTTGGCTTTATATATAAATTCCAAAAGATGATATTCCCTAAGCACAATGTAGTACTAATGAGCTTGAGGTTTGAAGTTAGGCAAACCTGCATTCAAGTACTAAGCCTGGTATTTCTTAGTTGCACGAGTTTAAAAAAATTGCTGGATCCCATAAAGCTTCTGTTTCCTTGACTGTAAGTACTAACAATCAGATTTACTACATAGGAATTTAAAGAAGTCTGTCAGTCAGGCTTCATATGGATTACGCAGTGCAATTTTTGCACATTCATAAGCTATAGCCCTACCTTTGCCAACCAGTGGTGTTGTGTATGTGTGTGATTTTCTTTCCTAGGGGCGCCCTGTGGTAATTTGTGATAAGGAGGATACTGAGACCATTAAGAACACAAAAAGAACGATCAAGGTGCCCCACTCGGTGGACTGCTTGCAAGGCATTCTCAGCGTGATCCCTTTACAGTTACTGGCTTTCCACCTTGCTGTGCTGAGAGGCTACGATGTAAGTCATCTACCACTGCAGAAATCTTGGGATGTTTTTACTTGGATACATTCTGATTTTTTTCTCCTAAATTTTTAACAGTAGTGTTTGAGAAATCTATCAAATTCGTATCTGTCACCTGTTAAATTTTCATGACCCAATTTGTAGGTTACATCACAACATTATCTTACCCATAGAACTTGAAGATACCTTGGGGTTCACCTCCAAGATTGTGAGTCACCTTGAGGAATCTCCACCCGTTTTTTTACTGTAACCCCGTGTCACTCAATAGGGCAGCTGTTGGCATTTGGCAGGACAATTCTTTGTTGTTTGGAACTTTCCCACACATTGGAGACTTTTTAGCATTCCTGGTTTCTCAGTCATTGTGGCAACCAGAACACTGTGTTTTTGTTTTTAGTGTCCCTTATGAGGGCTAGTACTTCTGTAGGGGACCACAGTACCTCTTTCTGTGTGAACTGGCACCTTTAGAATGCTTTTTCCTAACCAATTTCAGTTTTCTTCAGGACCATTATATGATTATGTTTTCTAATCTAATTATTTGTAGTCTATAATAAAGATGGTTAATGAATATACTGTTTTCTGTTTTTATAAACAAAAATAATTTGCTTATCGCAACCACCCCCTTCCCCAGTCTGTATGATCTCTCAAATCTTGCTATTTTTTTTTTTTTTTTTGCAGGTTGATTTTCCACGGAATCTTGCCAAATCTGTGACTGTAGAGTGAAGAATATACAAAATGTACAAAACTCTGTACGATTAAGCAACACAAGACACCTTTTGTATTTAAAACCTTGATTTAAAATATCATCCCTTGAAGCCTTTTTTAGTAAATCCTTATTTATATATCAGTTATAATTATTCCACTCGATATGTGATTTTTGTGAAGGTACCTCTTATATTTTTCCAGTAATTTGTGGAGGACTTTGAATAATGGAATCTATATTGGAATTTGTATCAGAAAGATTTTAGCCATTATTTTCTTTAAAGAATGCTGGGCATTGCATTTCTGGACCCTCCACTTCAAACTGAGAAGACAGTATGTTTCTAAAATAATTGGTACTTGTTTCACCATACTTCATTCAGACCAATGAGAGTAATGCATTTAATTGTAATATCTAAAGCCAATGGCAGTGTATGCTCATATTTGGACAGTTAGGGAAGGTTTTGTGAAGTTATAAAGAGAATATGTGATTTATTTTGAAATTTGTTTTGTTTTTAAATCAAACTCTAAAACTTAAAACTGAAAAATTTTCTTGGTAGGATTTATATCTAAGTTTGGTTAGCCTTAGTTTCTCAGACTTGTTGTCTGTTACCTATAGGTGGAGGAAATTTAGGAAGCAAAATATTATAGTAGCGCATTGGTGATCTCCAATCCTTAACATATTTGCACAGTTTTATAGCACAAACTTTAAATTTGAGCTGCTTTGGACAATTGACAGTATGATTTAAAATTTGAAGATGAGATATGTACATGTTGGGTATTCTCCTACTTTTGTTTTCATCTCCTAAAACTGATTTTTATTTCCTTGTATCTGTAGTCTTTTATTTTTAAAATGACTTCTGAATGACATAATTTTATCTTGTTCTTTAAAATCACAACAGAGAGCTGCTATTAAATTAATATTGATATATTCAGTATTCTTTTCAACTTTGTCACAAGAAAGAATTTCCTATAGTTAATTTTAACTTTCCTTCACTGCATTGTTGCATAAAACTAGTCCCTTAGTGCCAGTTTGGAAGTTATTTGCAATTGTTTGGAAGATGTGCAAGTCGTTGACCTCATCATTTCACTGTAAGTATATGTGGTAGGCTAGGCTCAGAAAAAGGTATGTATGCTTTACATTGATAGGCACCCAATTTCGTATTACATCCTAGGTATTTTTTCTCTATATTTTCTGTGTTCTCCTCCTGAAATATACTTAGGAATAAAGAAGATATAAATAGAGTGATACTGGGGTATGTTCAGCTTGTAGGTATCAGAAATGGAAGTTGACAATTTAGATTAAAATATTTAAAGTAGAATGTTGTTATTTGATACCCCCAAAATCGTGAGTAATAATTTCTTCATGGAGCTTTTCTGACCAGATCTTTGGGGCTATAGGAGAGTGTGTTTGTTTTTGGTTGTCCTTCTTTTTCAAAGGTTTTTACTTTTAAATTGTGAAGGTGAACTATTTAGCACAATTAGTTAAGTAAGCTAAGTCTTTTCCTTTTTGTTTTTTGGTGTTTGAACTTCTCGGTGAGGTTAAGATTTTCTAATAGCTATTGCTGTTGCCAGAGAATCATAGATTTCTGCTTGTGTGTTAGGGTTAGAGAAAGATTTGGTGTATTTTGAGGTAATTTGGATGGACTTTCATAGGTGGTTACTAGAAACCTGATCTTTTTAAGAATAAAATAGAGTCACTATTTACATTACGTATATGTAGCTATTATAGCTATATTAATCTACTTTAATTGTTTCTAAGATTATTTTGTGTAAGTCAGCTAGTTTAAATGTGCGTATAGTGTCATTTCTTCTGTTTGGTGTATTAACAAATATTATTTGTCTGGGTTTATAGCATTTCTTTTTCTTTTTTTTTTTTTTTTTTTTGAGACAGTCTCACTGTGTCACCCAGGCTGAAGGGCCGTGTTGCAGTTTTGGCTCGCTGCAACCTCTGCCTCCTGGGTTCAAGCAATTCTTCTGTCTCAGTTTCCTGAGTAGTAGAGGTTAAAAAGGTGTGTATTACCACACCTGGTTAATTTTGTGTTTTTTAGTAGAGATGGGGTTTCACCATGTTGGCCAGGCTGGTCTCAAACTCCTGACCTCAGTGATCCACCCGCCTTGGCCTCCCAAAGTACTGCGATACAGGCATGAGCCACCGTGCCCAGCCTGTAGCATTTCTTATAGTTTAAAGTTTGATTCAGCATTCTAAGTTAAAACTAATAAGTGAAATCAATCATTAGTGTGCACAATCTCTGTCTCTCCCTCTGTGTGTGTCTTTCTTTAAAGCACATGTTTACATACACAACATACTGAAAGCTAGGGTAAGTTCTAAACTGAATATCAAAAACCAAAATTAAGAACAAAGAAGTGTTATTTTCCAAACAACCATGGATTCTCTGCTGGGTGCAGTGGTTCAGCCTGTAATACCAGCCTGTACTTTGGGAGGCCTAGGTGGGAGGATCACTTAAGCCCAAGAGTTTGAGAACAGCCTGGGCAACATGGTGATATCTGGTCTCTACAAAAAATTTTTTTTAAAAGGTGACTATACCTGGTGGCTTGCACCTGTAGTCCCAGCAATTTGGGATACTTACATGGGAGGATCACTTGAGCATGGGAGCTGGAGGCTGCAGTGAGCTGTGATTGTGCCACTGTGCTCCAGCTTGAGTGACAGAGGGAGACCCTCCTTACTCAAAACAAGAAACATAGTTTCTCCTCTCTCTCCCGTCTTCTTACTCTCTGTCCTATTTGATGTAGTGATTTTTAAATGCTTTTATAAATTAATTCTTAACACAAAAGGGACATTGTAATGAGGCAAACCACTAAGTGAGCTTGCCCAGTTAAAACCAGTGTAATACAGAGTAAGAAAATCTGATTTTTCAAAAAAGATACTCTACGTAAGTTCTTCATATACAAAGTTTTTCTTGTAATACATTTAAAGTTTTAATTCACTCAGATATAAGGGAGAGATCCTTACCCTCTGAGCCCTTTTTAGGCAGGGGAACATGTCTGTCATTTAGCATGTGGCCCAGTAAATGATTATTAGATTACAATCAGTTTTTCAGTCTTTTTTTTAAAAAAATTCGATGCCATAGGAATAAAACATAAAGAGAAAAATTAATGTTAGCTATTTTTAGGTTATTATAACTATGTCAACAAGTATTAATACCTATTATGGGCAAGTCACTGTGGCAGGCATTGAAAATTACATCATCTTTAAAGCAGTATTTCTCCCCTTACTGGCTCATCACTAGCAAAGACTAGGTTCACTGAAAGGCACTGGGTGAGATAACGGGAAGATGGAGTGGAGGTGGGTTGTTAAAGTGCTGTGAGTGAGTGATTTTGTTTACTTGAATAGTGATCCATGTTCGGGGATATATTGTGTTCGTAAGAAGTGAAAGGTATTTGCGAAGTGAGCTGTAAATGACCCATAAATCTGTCAAAACAGTCCTTAATATGCAAAGATGAAAAACAAGCATTACTGCTACCCAAAGGGAACTGACGTTTGGTGATGTGCAGATGGGGCTGTTGGTTAAGAGAGCTAATACAGATTTTCTGTGTTAGGTTTCATAGAAGGTAGTTTCTGAGATGAGATTGTTTTATCTTTTTGAATACAGATGTCTTGTCCTGAGTTCTGAGGATGGGAGGACAGGAGTCTTTTTTTTTTTTTTTTGGCTCCTTAGTAATACTCCCCTGACATTTATTTCTATTATTCTTCAAAGAAAGAAAACCAAATGAGATGTTTGATTTAGCATTTAAAAAAGTTATTTGGGTGGATTTTTTTTCTCTTTTTTTAAAAAATTAGGATATACCATAGCAATAAAATAATTAATGTTTAACTATCGTATGCTACAATGTAAGTGATTTTTCTAAAGAAGCACAATGCCATTGAAAAGTATTATTGAAAAGGATTATAGTTCACATTTAATTTGTGAAGGCTGAAGAAATGGAAAGGAGTGTGATATTTTCATTTTATGATATTTACATATTTAGTAAATTTTGTGTACAAGAATACCTGGCAGAGTGTTTTACCCATGGAAACAGGTTTCAGATTACTTTGTTTGTACTGTTAGAGTCCCAAGTTTAGAAACGTTAACATTTAAATCACTTTTTTTCTCACTGTACTTAAAAAGATTGTTAATATTTTGATATCTTCCTAACTTGATGAATTTAAACATATCTTCAGATGTGTGACAGTGACAACCAATAAGACTGATAATATTAGCTTCAAACCAGTAATATCCGGGGTTAAAAATCATAGTGAAAGCATGATTGTATAATTATGCCATATTAACTTTTAAGTCTGTAATAGCTTGATATCAAAATGTTATGTAGTATACCATAAATAATGGCTAGCAAGAACATCTTTGGAAATTCTCAAATTACCTTTCTTACTATACTGTTTTCAGAATGAATGTAGAAATGATTCTGTTAGATTTTTGAATGTTCTGTGGTTGAATGTGTTTTTGCTTAAATAAAGCTTTTGGTATTTGTTTAAATTACACTTCTTGTGAGGTGGAAATTTTAGAATCATCTTTGCTTTGTTTCAGTTTTGTGTTTTTGAAATGAATATTTACTTTACTGAGCCAGTTGGTCATTTCTTCCTCATGTCTTGTTAAGTCCAGTGACTAAGCCTGAACTATGAATAAATTACCAAAAACTTGCTTAGAATTTCATTTTGAGACAATTCGCTAGTATTTGAAGTGTCTATACATTTGTAGTCATGTTAAAAATTGTATTGTACTAAGAATGTAGTCAGTGTCTACTTTAGTTGTGAATATTTCTGATGTCAAAACTTTATTCGTTACTGTTGATTTTAAGAATAAGAAATCACTGCCTAAATATTACCAAAAAAGCCACGTCTTTACCCCAACTTCTCGGTTCGGGAAAGAATCACTAGATAAAACAAAGACTCTGCCCTTTCTGTACCACACTCCACAGATATTTTTTCACATCTTTTTAAATATTTTGCAATAATATGTTGTTTATAGGAAGTTTACAGGATACGCAATGATTAAAATTTTTAAGTGAATTGATAGTTGCAAAAGAAGGATAATCTAAAGTTTCTGTAATATCTGGCACTCTTAATTATAGAGCAAAGATTCCCTTACAGAATCCTTTTATGAATAGCAAGCTAGAGTCTATCCCTAGTGGTTATAGCACTTGCTTTGTTTTTCAGGAGACAGTTATGGCAGGGTGATTTGAATTGATAGATGTGCTGTTTTGTCTGCTTGTAGATCAGCCCAGTCTTTGGTCTCTGTGTCTCTCTCTCCTTTGCCTCTACCTCTGTCTTCTTCTGCAGCAGAACCTAAGGCCGCCCCACCAATGTGTGTCATTTTTTCCAAAGCCTACATTTTTGACATAAAATTCAGCTTTACTTCTAGTGAGGTTTTCTTTAAATTCTCCCCACTTGGCTCTCAGTAAGAACTTACTGAGTGCTTACTAAAAGCCAATACATGATTTCCCTAAAAATTAAGCAGCTGCTTTTCATTGAAGTTGCATTTAGAGAAAAGTAAATTCTTTAACTTGTTTGGATGAGAGAAAAAAATAAACGTTAAGTTTCTCTCATTAATTGAAGATTAATAGTTTTCCTTCATTTTTTAAAAAGATGATGTAGGAGCTTTAGTAGCTTAACAAGCATCCTGGAGTTACAGACTTAATCTTGTGAGAGTATACAGAAAAGTTTTAGGCTGTAAGTTATTTAATCAGCTGACCCCTTCCGGGTAGTGTATATATAATAATTTTATTATAATTTTTTGGTTAGCATGAATACAACAGATTATTTCCAAGGCTGAAAAGGCACATTTGTGAACTTCATATTAACATAATTCGTTGTCTCAAATTTCAGGGTTTACTTAGGTATTTTCTCATAGAGAATGTTTTTATGTAGCCATACTTCCCTTTTATACTTTAGGAGGTTTTGAATATGAAGTATAGATGTGTAACTGAAAATACGGACTCAAATCCAAATAGGGAGCTTATAAGCAATTAGAGAAATCCTGTCTGGATGGAATTAGAGTTATTTCCTCCCCATTCATTTATCAGTTGGCTTCCCTATGTATAAAATAAAAAATATTTTGCTTATCAGGATGAAAACAATTGGCATATTTTAATATGCTTTTAATTTCTGCAGTTTGCTGAAGAATTTAGAAGCATCCAACAGTCCAAAGAACAGCCGTGAAATAAGTTATTATAATGGAACTCACAGGCCTGCCAGTTTTTTTTCTTGAGGTGGAGTCTTGCTCTGTCACCCAGACTGGGGTGCAGTGGCATGATATCAGCTCACTGCAACCTCTGCCTTCCAGGTTCAAGTGATTCTCATGTTTCAGCCTCCCAAGTAACTGGGATTACAGGTGCCCACCACCATGCACAGCTAATTTTTGTATTTTTAGTAGAGATGGGGTTTCACCATGTTGGCTAGGCTGGTCTCAAACTCGTCACCTCAAGTCATCTGCCCACCTTGGCCTTCCAAAGTGCTGGGATTACAGACGCGAACCACTGCACCCTGCCCAGACATATCAAATTTGACAGGTATTGTGTACCCTTTGGATCTTTAGGAGTTAATTTTTGCCTCTCACTTAGTTTAGTATGTTTTGAAATGGAAATAAGTATAGGGAGCTCATGAAAGGAAAATTGCCATAATTCCCAAAGCATGTAACACTCACTGAGAATTCCAGATCCATTATACCTAAAGGGCAAGTGAAGGAAACAGTATTGTGAACTGGGTATAACTCCTTGGTTGTTAACTAGTACATTCTTATTTGTGAGACTCAAAGGTTGGTATCCAATAATTTAAGATTGTACAGTACTCTAAACATCTACAGAGGTCTAGATGTTATCAGTACACTAGTTTTTATTTCTGCCAATAGCTCCCTTTTAGGTGACATTGTTCTCATTCCAGTGTAGAATCTGTCATTGGTGTTTTACTATATGGCAAGTTCATTAAAAAGCTCCATTCATGATTGTCGTCCAGTAATGTGCATAAGGAGATGGAAGATATCTGAGACAATGAAGGCTTTAGTGTGTAGGCAAGAGACATAGCATTGCATTAAATTCTGAGTTTCTGCTAGACTTGAATGTGTCTAGCCACTCTAATTTATGAGGGCTTTTGGTTTTTTTCCTATTGTACTTTATATGTAGAATTGTTTTGAAATTTAAAGTATATTTGCTTTGAATTTGAACTCTCTTAATTTTGTATTTATCCTTTGGATAAAATGTAAATCCAATATTTATCTTATTAATTTACTTTTATTGCTGCTCCGTAGAAATCTAGGCACTATCGGGAATCTTTGTAGGATTTCTGTCTATTGTTCTTGGTTGTTAACTTGGACCCATGTGGTGTTACTGAAGTTTAGAGCATTTATTTGAAAAAAATTAATTTAGGAAATTTTTCATATATGTAGTCTTTTTTTGGTGCTTGAAGTGGGGAAAATATGCCTGCCTCTGAATACAGAATTGACTTTGCTGACATAATACTTGGAATTTAAATTATTTTTGTTTTCTCAGCAGGGACAGATTTGTATAGTTCGTGCATTCCTACTTCTATCAGAGGATAGGGCTGATTTTTAAAAAATTATTACAATTTTGAGAAAGGGTCTCTCCCTGTTACCCAGGCTGGAAGGCAGTGGCATGATCATAGCTCACTGCAGCCCTGACTTTCTAGGCTCAAGCTATCCTCCCACCTCAGCCTTCCAAGTTGTTGGGACCACAGGTGTGCTCCAGTACACACAGCTAATTTTTTTTTTTTTTTTGTAGGGACAGGGTCTCACCATGTTATCCAGGCTGGTCCCCCAACTCGGCTCATGTGATCCCTCTGCCTCGGCCTCCCACAGTGCTGGGATTACAGGCATGAACCACTGTGCCCGGTCAATTTTACTATTTTTAAAATTAAAGAATCTAATCATGGCGTGGCTTTTGCCCAAATAGGATGCCTCAAAACTTGGATCATTAAGAATTACTACATTCACAAAATGTAATAGCCACCTTTTGCAATTCTCCTATCTACCTTGTGCTGTCCAGTGTAGTGGGGACACTGGTCCACTGGTCCACTGGTCCATGAGCAGTACTTGGGGGAAAATGGACTCTGTCTAAATGACATACACATTACTGCCTGGGCACAATGATTTCACCACAGTAGTTGCTTAATAGAATACTTAATAACCTAAGTTATACTTCAAATAGCATTTCTATTCCTTATTATTATTTTTAGTGCCTTTATCTGCTGAATTAGAGTTTGGTCAAGAAATCAGAAATCACTGTTGTCATTTCCGTAGGAAGGGATTTACATGAAAATTGGGCTTACCAGCTGTCTGATGCCTGTTAACCTCATTGCATTTACCACTGGGGAATACTCCTGCTTCTCTTTCCTTTTCAGATTGTATATAAATGGTACTCAGATGTGAAATCTAATTTGATCTCTGTGGACAAGTATCCAGCAGAAGGGTGGGGATAGTACAGAATATTCAGCAGACACTGTCCAGCACATTTCACCCTTTGTGATATACATCTATACTCACCCTTGAACTCATGTTTAAATTTCCAAAGAGAAAGAATATCATGATTCTGCCTGTCAGGCAGCAGCTATTCCTGTTGAAATGAAGTCACACACTCTTCCCGAGGAGATCAGAAGTTTCACAAATTATTCTATCCATTTCTGTGTGATACTATTCCTCTTGCTTAATTACAACCTCCCTTGATATAAAAATCTTATATACAGACATCCCCTCTTGTCCACAGGGGATATATTCCAAGAACCCCAATGGATACCTGAAACTGCAGATGGTACCGATCACTGTTTATACTGGTTTTTGAAAAATCTGATAACTGAGATAGCTACTAAGTGATTAATGGGCAGGTAGTGTATAATGGGTAGAGACACTGGACATAGGGGTGATTCATGTCCTGGGTGGGATAGCTCAAGGTTTCATCATGCTACTCAGATGGCATGCAATCTAAAACTTAATTGAAGCCAGGCATGATTGCTCATGCTTGTAATCTACACTTTGGGAGACCAAGATGGGAAAGTTGCATGAGGCCAGGAGTTTAAGACCAGCCTGGGCAAACATCTCTACAGAAAGGAAAAAATCAGGTGTGGTGGTATGTACCTGTAGTCCCAGCTACTCAGGAGGCTAAGGCAGGAGGATTGCTTGAGTCCAGGAATTGAAGGCTGCAGTGAGCCATGATTGCATTACAGCACTCCAGCCTGGGTGATGGAGTGAGACCCTGACTCAAAACTTATGAGTTGAACAACATCTAAAATTTCCTATTTAATATTTTCAGACTGTAGTGACTGCTGGTAACTGAAGCCATGGAAAGTGAAACTGTAGATAAGGATTACTGTAGTGTTAGAGTAATTGGAAGGGGTAAGAGGAAAAATTGATTAGTAGACATAAATGTGTATATACCAAATAGGGAAGGAGAATTATGCATTGCTACTAAGGCCTTTGTCAAGTGTCCATAGCTTATATAAATATATACCTAGGTATATACAAATATGTATATTGTACATATTAATGCATACATTTTTCATTACCCATTTTATGTTCTCTTTGATGTCATCCAGCACCTAAGTAATGGTGATTTTTTTTTTTTTTCCAGAACTTTTTGCTGCTTCTCTCTGTTAGTAAGATTGAGAAACCTCCCTACCTCTCCCATTCTTGTATGTAAGCTGGGGGTCGTATGTATGGGAAATTTCTGGCAATACGGTAGGCTAGCCAACCTATGGAAGTTCCCAGAACAGAAAACAGTGATGGATAAAAATGTAAAAGAAAAAAATTCCTCCCTTTAATCACATAGGTGAGTTGTCAAGAAATTCTCAGAAGCAAAAAGTAAGAAAACACTAGTTAGAGAAGTAACAAGTACTGCAGCTGCTGTTTACACTGGCGGGGACATCTGCTCTTAGAGACCAGATCTTTGCATTTTAACAGACAGCATATGGGGACAGGAAGTAGACATGGACTGGAGACAGGTGGGAAGTCTGTGCAAAGTAGAAAATAATATTGGCAAGAGAGTAAATCAGGAAATAAAACATGTCAGAGATGGACATGATAAGGAAAACTGCAGTCTTCAGCCTTGATAGTGGTGAATGGGAGAAGTCTTCCATGAGAATTCCTTACCACATCTACTTACTGTGCAGGTTTTATGTAGAAGTTTGCCCTGCCTGTATGAACTGAAAAGCCTCAAACTGGGAATTTATTTTATAGCGATCCCGAGTTGATATTGCCCCCATGCATTTGGCAAAAGCAAACCCAAATCCTCTCTGGAGGAATGTACTTTAAACACAAGCCTAAAGGCATTCCCGTAAGTATTCCAAGAGATAAAAGGTCAAAATCCAAAATCGTACACATGAGAGATAAGCTATTACAAATGATAGAATCGAATTTGCTATAAGACTGCAAACATTTTAGGTACAATTTTTTTTTTATGGTAGAGTTTTGCTCTTGTCACCCAGGCTGGAGTGCAATGGCATGATCTTGGCTCACTGCAACCTCCGCCTCCCAGGTTCAAGTGATTCTCTTACCTCAGCCTCATGAGTAGCTGGGATTACAGGCACCTGCCACCATGCCCAGCTAAGTTTTGTATCTTTTTTTTTTTTTTTTTTGAGATAGTCTTGCTTTTGTCATCCAGGCTGGAGTGCAATGATGCAACCTCAGCTCCCTGCAAACTTTGCCTCCCGGGCTCAACTGTTTCTCCTGTCTCAACCTCCTGAGTAGCTGGGATTACAGGCACACACCACCATGCCCGGCTAATTTTTGTATTTTTAGTAGAGATGGGATTTTGCTATGTTGGCCAGGCTGGTCTCAAGCTCCTGACCTCATGTGATCTACCTGCCTTGGCCTCCCAAAGTGCTGGGGTTGCAGTTGTGAACCACCGTGCCCTGACTTAGGTACAATTTTTGTACTGAGTCATCCTTCAGTATACATGGTTCCAGGATCTCCTATGGATACCCAAATTCATGGATGTTCAAATTCCTTATATGAAATAGTGTTGTATTTGCATATAAGCTATGTACATCCTCCTGTATACTTTAAGTCATCTTGTTGGGGTGCAGAGAACAATATCCCAAAGTATGGTGCTTTGGCATGCTAACCACTTTGAATTAAAAGAAATTGGAAGGCCTAGTAGCTGCCTCAGAACCAAGAACTTTCTAACCTTCTCTTACTTCTTTCCCTCAAACCCCCTCTCGAAAGAAGAGGCACTCTTTAGAATCTCTTTATCTAACTAAGGAAACGACTTTCCAAAGAAATGCAATTGTCTTAAGGCCCTGCTTTCTAGGAATCTTATCAAATAACCAGGAAAGATTAAACCAACCACTGGAGAAGAGAGACTAAAAGTTGTCACCATGCCCAGATAGACTTTTCATCTATTTTGAGAGCAGCTCTGAGAGTTGACCTGCAAGGCTATTTGCATAAGGCAACCTTTGTTCACAGTGTAGTTCCACCCCTCCTGTAATTTGTTGATCATAATGAGTTTTCTAAGAGAATCATTTATAAGATAATGTCTCCCTCCCAGGTTGAGTCATTTCCCCTTAAAATTATTTACAACTTTCCAAAATTGCCTACAGCTCCCGACCCCATTTTCTTCTTCCTTATAAAGAGGGTGTTTGAATTTCAGCCATATGTCCCTGCTTTGACTCTCATATTTGTGGGACTCCTTTGTCCACATGTGAAATTTGTATGCCTTTTCTTTTGTTAAACTATCATCAGCTCATTTCAGCAAACCTTCAGAGAGAAAAGAAGGGAAGCTGTATTTCCATCTCAACAATCTCTAGATTACTTATAGTACCAAATACAACGAGGCATGGTGGCTCACATCTGCAATCCCAGTGCTTTGGGAGGCTGAGGCAGGAGGATTGCTTGATGCCAGGAGTTTGAGACTATCCTGGGCAACAAAATGAGGCACCATCTCTAGAAAAAAAAATTAGCCAGGCATGGTGGCATGCGCCTGTAGTCCTACCTACTCAGGAGGCTGGGACAGGAGAATTGTTTTGAGCTTAGGAGTTCAAGGTTGCAGTGAGCTATGATCGTGTCATTGCACTCCAGCCTGGATGACAGAACAAGACCCTGTCTCTAAACAAAACAGAACAGCCCAATACAAAAGTTGAATACCCCATTGTATTGGGCTGTTCTGAGTACACACCCAGCTACTCAGGTGTGTAAATAGTTGTTATATTGTATTTTAAAATTGGTATCATTTTTAAATTGTAATTTTATATATTTTTTTAAACAAATATTTTGGATCCATGGTTGTTTGAGTTGATGGATGCAGAACTCATGGATATAAAGGGCCGACTGTATCAGAAGCAATAAGTGGAATCAAATGTATGACAAAGGAATAAGACAATAAAGATGACAAGTCAGATCTCAGGAAGGACTAAAAATGAAATACCACAATTTGAATTATAATGGATAAACAGATTAGACCCAGTTGAAAAGAGAATTAGTGAACAAAAACCTAGGTCTGAAGAAATAATCCAGAATGCAGCATTTACTATAGAGAGTGATAGAAAATGAGAAGTTAAAAGTCAAAGCTTCTTGACTTTTTAGAGAATATTCTAGACCAGATTAAAGGCAAATCCTAGAATTTAGAGTGCTTCACAAATTTTAAGCTGATTAAAGGAAATTGCATTCTTAGACACATTATTTTGAAACTAAAGAACACAAAAGATGAAGAGATCTAAAAAACAGCCAGAGAGAGATGATTACCCACAAAATGCCAATAATTAGGCCAGGTGTGGTGGCTCACGCCTGCAATCCCAGCACTTTGGGAGGCTGAGGTGGGTGGATCATTTCAGGTCAGGAGTTCAAGATCAGCCTGACATGGTGAAACTCTGTCTCTACTAAAATACAAAAAAATTAGCCAGGCATGGTGCCTGTAATCCCAACTACTCAGGAGGCTGAGGCAGGAGAATTGCTTGAACCCAGAAGGCAGAGGTTGCAGTGAGCCAAGATTGCACCACTGCACTGCAGCCTGGGTGACAGAGTGAGACTCGATCTCAAAATTAAAAAAATAAAAAGTTAATAATTAGACTGACAGCTCATTTCCCAACTGCAACAGTGGAAACAAGGACAACGGAATTATTTTATTTCAAAGTGTTGAAGAAATAATTAATGAAACTGAATTTGAAGACCGATGGAAAATGTGTTATCTGATGAATAAAACCTGGGTTTCTCACTAAAGGATCTTCCAAGGATGAATGCTAAGGTGATGGAAAACGATCCCACAAAGGCTTAGATACACATAATGAATGGTGGCTGGGTGTGGTGGCACGTACCTGTAGTCTCCGTTACTCAGGAGGCAGAGGCAGGAGGATCACCTGAGCCCAGGAGTTCAAGGCTGTAGTGCACTATGATTGTGTCTATGAATAGCCACTGCACTCCAGTCTGAGCAACATAGCAAGATCCTATCTCTTTAAAAAGTAAAAAAGAGGCCAGGCATGGTGGTTCATGCCTATAATCCCAGCACTTTGGGAGGCTGAGGCAGGTGGATCACAAGGTCAGGGGTTTGAGACCAGCCTGACCAAGAGGGTGAAACCCCTTTTCTACAAAAAATACAAAAAAAATTAGCCGGGCATGGTGGTGTGTGCCTATAATTCCAGCTTCTCAGGACGCTAAGGCAGGAGAATTGCTTGAACCCGGGAGGCAGCGGTTGCAATGAGCTGAGATTGTGCCACTGCACTCCAGCCTGGGTGACAGAGCAAGACTCTGTGTCAAAATAAAGCAATAAATAAAAAAGAATGGTGAGCAAAACAAAACACTTTTAAATGAGGGTAAATCTAAACTGTCTGAAACTAATAATATTTTAGGAGCTCTAAAACTCCATAGTGAACTAAAATGGTATTGTTACGAGAGTAGTTGAGCAGAGTTAAAATAGAAGGCTGTTTTTATGATGTGGCAAGAGGATAAAGATAACTTCTGACTTTGTGAAGTTAAATATGCATATTTAAACTTATGAAAAGTAGATTATAACTAGATAATAGCGTTTCCAAAGTGAAGAGGAAAAAATGGAATTTAGAAAAGAAATCCAAGTACATTAGTAATAATCACAACAAATATAGAAGACATCTAAAACACAGGGACACAGAAAAGTTGAATGTGAAAGGCTGGAAAAAGGTACACCAGGCAAATCCCAACCCAAGGAAAGATGGGGAGCTACGTGAATATGACAAAATAGGCTGTAAGTGAAAATGATTTATTTGAAAACAGTGCATCTGCTATGGAAAAGCTTGGTAGCTTCTCAAAAAGTTAAACATGGAATTAACATATGAATTAGCAGTTCCACTCCTAGGTATATACCCAATAGAACTGAAAACAGAAACTCAGGTACTTGTACACCAATGTTTCTATCAGCATTACTTAAAATAGCCAAAAGGCTGAGACAACCCAAGTGTCCATCAAATAGATGAACAGATAAACGAAATGTGATACATACACACAATGGAATATCAGTCATAAAAAGGAATGAAGTCCTGATACACCAAATCATAGTTGAACCTTAAAAACATAAATGAAGGCCGGGCGCGGTGGCTCACGCCTGTAATCCCGCACTTTGGGAGGCCGAGGCGGGTGGATCACGAGGTCAAGAGATTGAGACCATCCTGATCAACATGGTGAAACCCTCTCTGTACTAAAAATACAAAAAATTAGCTGGGCATGGTGGCGTGTGCCTGTAATCCCAGCTACTCAGGAGGCTGAGGCAGGAGAATTGCCTGAACCCAGGAGGCGGAGGTTGCAGTGAGCCGAGATCGCGCCATTGCACTCCAGTCTGGGTAACAAGAGCGAAACTCCGTCTCAATTAAAAATAAATAAATAAAATAAAGGAAATATGCCAGACATTAAAGAACAAATATGATTCCATTTATACAAAATATCTGCAATAGATAAATTCATAGAGACAGAAAGTAAATTAAAGGTTACCAGAGGCTGGAAGGAGGAAAGAATGGGGAGTTATTGCTTAATAGGTACAGAATTTCCATTTTGGGTGATGAAAACTTTTGAAAATGGATAGTGGTGATCATGTGCAACATTGTGCATGTAATTGATGCCACTGAATTGTACCCTTAAGAATGGTTAAAACGGCAAGTTTTGTGTTATATATATTTTACCACAATAAAAACAGCTTAAGACTGGATGTGGTGGCTCGTGCCTATATTCCAGGCACTTTGGGATGCTGAGGCGGGAGGATCGCTTGAGCTCAGGAGTTCACACCAGCCTGGGCCACATAGTGAGTTCCCATGTCTACCAAAAACAAACACACACCAAAACCATTAACTGGGTGTAGTGGTGCATCTGTGGTCCTAGCTACTCAGGAGGCTGAGGTAGAAGGATCATTTGTGCTGGGAGTTTGAGTCTATAGTGAGCTATGATTGTACCCCTGCACCCCAGCCTGGGTGACATAGCAAGACCCTGTTGCAAAAAAAAAAAAAAAAAAAAAAAAAAAAGTTTAAGAAAATCATCGCTAGAGACAAAAATTGTTATTACATAATGATAAAAGTTTCAATTCAACAGGTATTGCATTTAAAACTTTTGCCAAATGGTGAATAAATCTTTGTCTCTCATTATGGTTTTAATTATATTTCCTTGATTATTAATGATTTGAGCATCTTTTCTTATGTGTATTGACTGCTTTTTTTGTGATGAATCTGATCAAATCTTTTTAAAATCAGGTTTTTTTGTTCGTTTGTTTGTTTTTGAGACAGAGTTTTGCTCTTGTTTCCTGGGCTGGAGTGCAATGGCACCACCTCGGCTCATTGCAACCTCTGCCTCCTGGGTTCAAACAATTCTCCTGCTTCAGCCTCCCAAGTAGCAGGGATTACGGGCATGCACCACCATGCCTGGCTGATTTTTGTATTTTAAGTAGAGGCAGGGTTTTTCCATGTTGGCCAGGCTGGTCTCGAACTCCTGACCTCAGGTGATCCACCTGTCTTGGACTCCCAAAATGCTGGGATTACAGGCATGCGCCTCTGTGCCTGGCCTAATATGTATTTTAATTATATTTTCTATTTAACACCATAAATTATTATTATAGTTTAAAAAAGGTTTTTGTAGAGATAGGGTCTTGCTATTTTGACCAAGCCAGTCTTGAACTCCTGGCCTCATGCAATCCTCCCACCTTGGCCTCCCAAAGTGCTAGGATTATAGGCATGAGCCAACTTAATAATTTAATTACTACACCTGGCCAAGAAATTATTATAGTTTAATACATTCAACGTTTATTTAGACTTATCCACATTTGTCTTTATTCTTTCTTGCTTCTCATACCTTGCATCTGGGAGCACTTCCTTTGGATTTCCCTCGGTGACAAACTTCTGGAGGCAAACTCTGTGCTTGTCTGAGTATGTCTTTGTTTTGCTGGGCATAGAATTCTGAGTTGGCAGTTATATTTATTTTTGAGAAGGAGTTTCACTCTTGTTGCCTGGGCTGGAGTGCAATAGCATGATCTCAGCTCACTGCAACCTCCACCTCCCAGGTTCAAGCAATTCTCCTGCCTCAGCCTCCTAAGTAGCTGGGATTACAGGCACCTGCCACCATCCCTGACTAATTTTCATTTTTTTTTTTTTTAGTAGAGACAGGGTTTCACCACGTTTGCAAGGCTGGCATTGAACTCTTGACCTCAGGTGATTCTCCTGCCTCAGCCTCCCAAAGTGCTAGGATTACAGGCAAAAGCCACTATACCCAGCTGGCAGTTGTTATTATTTTTTAAAACATATTATCTCTGGCTTCCATTGTTGCTATTGAGATGTCAGACTAACTCTTGCTCCTTGGATGGCATCTGTTATTTCTCTGTGAATGCCTTTTAGGATCTTGACCTTGGTTTTGGTGGTCTGCCCCTTTGCCCTGTTGTTTCTCAGTTTGGATTTCTTTTCTTAACTTATTAGGTGTTCACTGGATCTACAGATTTTGGATGGGAAAATTCTCATTGAATTATTAGAATATTGCCCCTTCCCCCTTCTCCTTTCCTTCTGATACCCTGATTGGACATATGTGAGACCATCTCACCCTATCCTCTGTGCCTTGTAATCTCCCATACATGTTTTTCATCTTTTTGTCTCTTTGTGCTTCATTGTGGATAATGTCTTCTAATCTGTCTTCTGATTTACCAGTTTATTCTTAACCTGTGAGGTTTTTAAAAAAATAGCTCTATTGAGGAATACTTCCTGTCATAAACTGACCATTTTCATTGTAGAGTTCATTAAGTTTTTGTGAATTTATAGAGTTATACAACAATCAAACTTCAATTGTAGAACACTTTCATTGCTACAGAAAGGTCCTTTGTGCCTGATTGGAGTCAATTACTGATTTAAAAAAAAAAATTTTAGAGATGAAGTTTTGCTATGTTGCTCAGACTAAGATTCCTGAGCTCAAGCAATTCTTCCATCTCAGCCTCCTGAGTAGCTGGGATACAGGCATGTGCCATTGCACTCAGATCCACTGACTTCTAAATTTTTATTTTTATTTTTTGAGATGGAGTCTTGCTCTGTTGCCAGTCTGGAGTGCAGTGGAGCAATCTCAGCTCACTGCACATTCTGTCTCTGGGGTTCAAAGTGATTCTTCTGCTTCAGCTGCCCAAGTAGCTGGGACTACAGCACATGCCACCATGTCCAGCTAATTTTTGTATTTTTAGTAGAGATGAGGTTTCACCATGTTGGCCAGGATGGTCTCCATCTCTTGACCTTGTGATCTGCCCGCCTCAGTCTCCCAAAGTGCTGGGATTACAGGCGTGAGCTACCACGCCCAGCCAAATTTTAATTATTATTATATATATATATATTTGCTGAGAAGTCCTTTTCGGCTGTTTGCAACTTTGGTCATTATGTCTTTTCTCTTCCTGAAGCTATTTTTAACCTTATCTTTTACTTCTTTACACATGGTATGCAGCTATTTTTAAGTCTTTTTTTTTTTTTTTTGAGACAGGGCCTCACTCTGTCACTCAGGCTGGAGTGCATATAGTGCGACCACTGTGAACTGCAGCCTTGAACTCCTGGGCTCAGGTGATCCTCCCAGCTCAGCCTCCCTAGTAGCTGGGACAACAGGCACTTGGCACCATGCCTGGCTAACATTTTGTATTTTTAGTAGAGATGAGGTTTTGCCATGTTGCCTAGGCTAGTCTCAAACTCCTGAGCTCAAGTGATCTGCCTGCCTCAGCCTCCCAAAGTGCTGGGATTACACGTGTGAGCCACCGTGCTTATCTGATATTTCCAGTATCTGGATTGTCTGTTGTTTATGTTGACATTCACACTCAGTGCATTGTTTCCTTGTGTGCTTTGTTGGTTTTGACAGTGACTTCCCTGGAAAATTACTTCTGTGCATTCTTTGAGGTTGAAGGTGCCTTTTGTGAGAAAGACTTTCCATTTATTTCTGTGAGATGCCTAAGACCGCAGTTCAGGATTACTTCTTGCAGTTATTGCTTGAGGCTTTGTACCATCTACTGACGTGAATTTGGGGCTTACATATGCACAGCTCTAATCACTGAAGGACCTGATTGGTATCCTGGTCATCATTGTTTTCCAGCAGAGTACAACCTTGCAAAAAGAGACTACTTAGTCTCTCTTCACTTCCTTTTATGCCCGAGCAAAGTATCTCTCAAATGTTAATTAGCCTGAGGAGCCTATTAAAAAGTAAAGATTCCCCAGTCAACATGATTCAGCAGGTGGGGTTGTTGGCCAGGAATGTGCATTTTTAACAACGACCAAGGATGATCTGGATATAGGTGGCAGAAGAACATTTTGAGAAACATCGTCTCACTTGGTTGCCCAGGCTGGAATGCAGTGGCGTGATCTCTGCTCCCTGCAACCTCTGCCTCCCAGGTTCAGATGATTTTCCTATCTCAGCCTCCCGAGTATCTGGGATTACAGGTGCATGTTGCCACGCCTGGCTAATTTTTTCCATTTTAGTAGAGATGGGGTTTCACTGTGTTGCCCAGGCTGGTGTCAAACTCCTGAGCTCAGGCAATCCTCCTGCCTTGGCCTCCCAAAGTACTAGAATTATAGGAGTGAGCCACTGCAACTGTATGAAACATCGTCTTTAGATCTCGTAGTTTTAGTGTGTCCATTGTACAACCTCAGGCAAGAGTGTATGGGAGCCACAACTTTCTGTCTTCCTGTAGGGGAAAATATTCACTGAAATGTGTTCAGGAACCATTTTCTCTTTATATACGTGGACAGAGCCACTTAAATCTACTGTTTGAACCTTAGTATGGGAGGGAGCACTGTGTGCTCATGCAGACCTGGATCTCAGTGAAATAAGATGGGCAAAAGTACCTTACATAGAGTTGCTCATATACTTAAAACACTTTGAAGAAAGTAATGATGAAAAGTCCTGATTGATGCTAAAATTTTGTTTAGCTTCTCTCTCCCTGCTCCTCAATAGGTGCTAGAGCTAAAGAGAGAGACATCATTTTCTCAGTGTTATGTTTGGATTGAAATCCCAGGAGAAGCCAGCTTGCCCTTATCTAAAAGTCATTTGATTCCCATCTACCCTGGGTTGGGTTGGAAACTGAGTTGAGGTGTAAAAAAGCAGATGAAGATCTTATACACATATTCACTGAAAGAACGTCTATAAAAGGGCATTTAGTGCTGTAATACATGTAACATGCACAACACCTGTAACATGCAGGAGGTAAGACTCATCAGAAATGTAAATGGGAAGTAGATCACGGAGAGGCAGAGACAGCATTACTTATTCTCTATTAGGTGAAGAACTTTAACAACGTTGAAAAATAAGCAAAACTATGGCAGGCCAAGTGAGAGAAGCCGAGAAATACCAAAACTGACCAAACTCAATAAATAACTTTAACTTGGTTTATTGCAGAATCACTGTATCTCTGCAGGTCTGGTTCCATATCAGGCTGTTTTCCTAATGTATCTCTCAGAGAACATTTCAGGGCAAAGCCATGCTTTATGCTCAGCCATAAATCTCATGCTTTATACGCTTGAAAATAATAAATTTTTCTAGAGTCCAGTTAATTTCACTTCTTTCTTTTATATTATTAGTGCTCCGGTCCTTTTGGAGATTGGAATGTGGAATGCAATGTGGCAAATATTAAGAAGTGGGAAAAGATGTAGGAAAATAATCTGATGTCAATTTACTTTTCCCCTGGAGTGGAACAATGCCTTCCCCCAGAGCTCGGGCTCAGCTTGGCTGCTTGGCAGCCTTGGGCGGCCACACGGAGAGAGTGGCTCTCCCTGCTGCCTTCTCGAATGGTCTCTCTCGGATGGAGAGGATGGAGAAGGGATGCTACTTGGGGCTAAGTGGAAACAGACATGCTTGGACATGTTGGAATGGGGTGGCCTGGACACTCAAAAGACTTCTTGGGGTGAGGGCCTGAGGACCTTCCTGTAGGGCAGAAATGGTGAGTTTGTCCTCAGCCACAGGAGGGAGCTTCATGCTGAGAAGGGCCAGGTGCCATCACTTGAACTGGCTCTGGGGTCTGTGGCTGGCAGGGGCATGTGAGTAAACTCTCAGATCTGCTGCTGACAATGCCTACGAGGCAGTGGGCAAGGCGGCCTCGTTGGGGACATGTTTCTTGAGTGTAGCACGAAGGGAGGTGAGGGGTTGTCCTCGGCCTCCTCACCCACCACCAAGTGCCCTGACTTCCAGGGACAGCACAGATGTGTAAAGTCGGGCCTGCCAGGCCCTGCTTCAGAGACAAGCCGCCCTGTGTCTGGCAGTGGATTTGTTCAGGGCCTCATCCAGGCACACTCCCCAGACGACTCAGAGATCTCCTAGGAGGCAAGGCCCTTGCGAGCAAGTGGGAGAAACACCCGGAGCCTCGTGGGATATGCGTTCCTGTGGGTCACATATTAGTGTCATTTCATTGGCCCTGCAGGCTTGGGAGGCCCAAGGAAACTTGGGTTACATAAAAAAGGAAAAGCACATTGTAGTTTGGCAAACCAAATGTGTCTTTGTGTGTGAGAGAGAAATGAGCTTTCATTTAGAAGCGTCAGCAGCGGTTCCAACTGGTTTCCAAGTCTTTTTTAAATGATATTTTCTGAGCCTGGAAACCAAGCAGGCAGATCATGGAATTTTGGCTGGAGATGTTTTTTAAAAAATGTAGGCTAGCAATGAAAAAGGAGGTGGTGATTGGCTCTGAGGCCTTTATGGGCTGCAGAGCAAACCCAGCAGGGTTACCATGGTGGCGCTTCTACTGTTTATATAAACAAAGTTTTTTTTCTTCCCTGACAAACATACTTCATATTTAATAATCCTCAATCCGCAGGGGCCTCTTCCCTCTCTTTGTGTGTAGCCAGTTCATGCCATTTGGAACTGGGGAGAGTTTTATTATTGGATGTGGTTGTTTTTGGGCACCCATACACTTCAGAATTAAGTGTTAAGTGCTGGTATCTTGAAGTGCAGGGTGAGAGGTGCTCAGCGATTGTGAGAGAGATGAACCTGCGTGAGAAAATGCGAAACAGGCTTTTCCTGGGTCCAGAGTCTCCTGGGCCAGCCACACCGAGCATTCAGAAGTAGACACTCACTGCCACGTTAATTCAGTTCACGCTCCCAATGCATCCTGCGAGGCACCTACCGTACCTCCCTGAGTAGCACCGCACCCTTCAGATTATCATTGCCTGAGATGTCCACTTCCTGTTAGCCCATAACTAATTATGTGTGAAGACATAACAAATCCTGCATTGTGAGAGGACTCCTTTGGTTATGGGTAACAAAAACCCTCCTCTATGGAACTGAAGCACAAAAGGGGACTTATGACTGGATCGTGTCACTGGAAAGGCAGGGTAGCCTGGCTTCGGCAATCACCGACCCAGCTTGTGTACCTGTGTCCCAGATTCTGGCACATCTGACATAGTCCCTGAAACCCCCCAACGCCATAGTTTCCCCATGGTCTTTAGGAAGACTCCATCTTTTTAGACATGTTGGGTCTGACCTAAAGACTTTTGAGAGTTCTCAGGCATCCTTTCTCAGCTCACTGCAACCTCTGCCTCCAAGGTAGTTCTTTCCCTCCCTGTCTCCTTCCCTCTTTCCCTCTCTCTCCCTCCCTCCTTTCCCCTCCCCCTCCTCCTTCCCTTCATCCCTTCCTTCCTCCTTCTTTTTGGATACAGTGTCTTGCCCTGTTGCCCAGGTTGGAGTGCAATGGCGCCATCTCAGCTCACTGCAACTTTCGCCTCCTGGGTTCAAGCAATTCTCCTGTCTCCGCCTCCCAAGTAGCTGGGATTACAGGCACACGCCAGCATGCCTGGCTAATTTTTGGTATCTTTAGTAGAGATGCGGTTTCACCATGTTGGCCAGGCTGGTCTTGAACTCCTGACCTTGCAATCCACCTGCCTCAGCCTCCCAAAGTGCTGGGATTACAGGCATGAGTCACTGTGCCTGGCGCAGGCATCCTTTCTCTAGGAACACAGAGTGACCAGAAATCCCAGCCATCTTGGGTAAAGCCACTTGCCTTTTCCTCCCTCTGGAACATCCAGTCACCTCTCTAGACCTGCCCAGGAGCTCAGAGCAGCCAGGAGGGCCTCTCAGTTGTTGCTTCCTCACTGCCCTCTGGGGTCTCCAGAGCCAGCAGGGAGCACTGAGGGTCCTTCCCAGCTGTAAGCCCCCGAATTCTCTACGGATGCCACTGCCACGGTTCCCCAATGAATAAACTGGTTCTACTCCAAGGGTGTCCCATGTGCATGATGTAGATAGACATGGCACCAGGACTCCAGGGACCCCAGACAGAATCCCCATGACCTCCTGTGACTATTGCCAGCAGCAGCCAGTCTGTGGGTCCATACGTTAGCCTCATTCCCCCGGCTTTTGGGTCCTTCATAACAACAGGACCTTGGTGTCCTCTGCCACTCCAAATGCCACAGGCATTTCTCAAAGTCCCTGGGAGTTTGCGTGTGTGTTGGGAACAAGCCCATTACGTCTTCTGCCAGGTCTGAGTTAGCAATGGTCTGCACCTGTTGTGCCCTCTCCTTGGGGCCCATGCCTTGCCCTGCAAGCTGGTCACCCCACAGCCACTGCTCCTGAGATACTACCAGGCTCCATTCTTGTACTGAGGCGCTGGGACCACACTACATGCCACAGGGTCACCCTCTCATTCACTGCTCCACCATCTCCTTTCCACTAAAGTTTCTTCTGCACTAAAAGATCCTCATACTCCCTGCCATGAACACCACAGGCATCTATTTCAACAGGTGACCTCCTGTTAAACAGAGTCACCAAAGAGACCCCCAGGGCACAGTGCTGGCTGGAGAACACCAGAGCTGGGATCTAGATGTCCTCATTCTCTGCCTTTTTCTTTTATACCCAAATGATGCTTTCTCTGTTAATAATAATATGTGAGAGAACTGTTGTTTAAAAATGTAAAACAAAACCACCGTGTAAATGGAGTGAGGTCTTCGCTGGAGAGTCTAACCTTGGGGACCCTCCACTGGAGGGGTTGAGGGGCCCCCAGTTGATGTAAAGAAGCCACTGGCTGCCAGAGGGGAAGGGGCATTTGAGGGTGGCCTAGCCAGAGAGCGTGGGGCAGCCAGGCTTTGTGGCAGGGCCTTCCACAGGGGTACGCTGGAGCTCAGCACTCATAGAACTGGGAAGAGAGGGACAGTTCTCAGCAGGAGAAGGTGTGATTGCCAGAATGGCCCAGACTCCTGGAATTTCTGAATTACCATTGCTCTGTAATTGGTTGAAATTTTGTGGGGGGGTCTGCAGAATCCACAGTTCTCCAGGTGGAACCGAACCAGAAAGATGCTACTTTGTGGTGTTATTGTGACCTCCACCCCCGCGCCGTATGCATCCCGGGTGGGTGTGAGTGGGGGAGCCAAGTCACACAAACGGACAGAGCGGCGCTTGTCACAGCGGAGAGGCGCCCCGCACGACAGCCTTGCGGTGACGGGCAGCGGCCACACGGGGGCAGAGCCTCCCCAGCCTGAATTAGCCCAGACGCGGCGAAGCCCCCGGGAGTTGGGAGGGAGCGCAGTGAGAGGCGGCCACGCGTCCAGGCCCTGTGCCCTTCCTTACATCTCTCTCTCTGCGGAGCGCGCCATGCCTGCAAACACAGGGCGTCAATGGGCCTGGGAGGCTGGGGTGTGCGGAATCCGCTCAGCGCAGTCTAGGGCAGGACCCAAAGGACACCCTCTGGGGGTGTCCCGGGCTGGTCCCCTCCAAGCCCCTCTGCCCGCTTCCTGATCCCACCCAGAACGGCCTTCTCCCTCAGCGAGCGGCCCCTGGGCTTCTGGCACTTTTCTAGGCCCTGGGGGCACAGCCGTCCCGGGGCGCCCTCTGGAGGGCAGGGACAGTGGAGTATCCGGAGGGCAGGGACAGTGGAGTATCCGCAGGGACAGTGGGGTTTCCGCAGGGACAGTGGGGTTTCCGCAGGGCCTCCTACCTCGCCGCCACCTCCGCCTGTGCCGGGAGCCCCAGACCCGCCAGCAGAGCCCAGTGCGGAGGAGGCTGCAGGCGCCCGGGCCCGGCCTTCGGAAGCAGGGGTCGCAGAGGGGCTCCGGCCTTGAGGGTTCTAGTGTCGGCCACACCCCCGGGTGTGGTGTGGGGTGGGGAGTGGGGAAGCTGCAGCGGCGCGCAGTGATCCCAGGGCGGCGTCTGGAGACACAGAAGGGGCGGTGCTCACGGGACCGGCGTCTTTCCCTGGGGGCCACTGTCGGGCCAGCGGGGCATCTTTCGGGACGGCCCCTCCCCGCTCGCTCTGCTCGGGGGTTCACGCTTCCATTCTCAGCGCGGGCCCTCCCTGCCTCCCCGTCCGGAGTCCCCGAGCGGGTGTCTAGGGCAGCCGCACCCACTCGGAAAGCTCAGTTTCCCCTCTTGTCCTTTAGGTTTCTGTGGCTTCTTTCTGCCTCCGTAGCTGGAACCAGGACGTGGCGGTGGTCCGGGAGAGCTGGTCCCAGAGTCCCAGCTTCCTGCGTGAGGAGGAGCGGCTGGGAAGCGGGTTCCTGGCGGCTGGACCACCGCCCCAGGTGGGCGTGCGGACTCGGGCTGGGTTCACACACACAAAGCCCTCCCGCAGCGGTGCACGCCCCCCGCCCTCTCCCTTTCCTGGTTTTTGGTGGATACAGCCAATCCCAGGCCCACCAGTTTGAGTTTAAATCCCCATGCAGCCGACTTTGAGCAGAGAATTCAGGAAGCTGGCACGGCTACGTCTCCAGCCAGAAGATTGCGTGTCTGACATTTGATTACAAATTGCAACGTTTTAAGGCTTTATAGTTGAGAGATTGAAGGCAGGAGAGGGAGCCTATCTGTAAATATCTTTCTCCTTAAAATGTGGTCTCTTGCTTTTTGGCACAGGAAGATGGCTGAGGGTTGTTTCCCTGTCCACAGTACATTAGGGACCAGAAAAGAATGCTGGCGTCTCTGAGGTGAGCTGCTGTCGCCTCAGGGTCCCAGGCTGGGGTGACAAGGGCTGAGCTAAGACGAGGGCCCTAGGTGAGTGGGTTTTGGATTGATTTGGAAGTTGGATCTGGCTATTCAAATTCTTTGGTGTTGAGGTCGCTTTGAAACTCGAGGTCCCACTTATGCCTGCTTTTTACTCCAGGAGCGACGGGTTCTCGTGGAGAAAGGGAGGCCGTGTAGTCTCTCGGGTGGCCAGAGAGAGCTCTATCTGCCTCTCTTTATTCAGGAGAGAGGATGGGGGTTTCCATTCACCTTTGGAACAGCCTTCACTTTGTTCCACTAACCCACACTGGCAGCTTGTCTGAGGTTGGGCTGCAGAGCTGTCTGAAAGGAGCTGGGCTAGGAGATGCCGGTGGGGTGTCCCAGCCACACCAAACTGCAGGCACAAATGGGTTGACCATGCCTCAGTCTTGACTGCCCTCGTACCACCCACCCCAATGCCTGACCAGCTTGCAATTGCCTGACCAGTACATGTGATCCCCAGCAGTCACCTGCTAATATATACTCCCATTTCAATCCACTTCACATGCCCCCTACCCATGAAGAGCCCTCACCTTCAATGCCCCCCAACTCCACCCCCGTGCCAGCATGCCTCAACTCCCCGAGTCTGGCTCAGCCTGCTGTCTTAGAAGAATTGGTTGTGTGTGGTCCTGGGCTCTGGCCTCTGCATGGTGTCAGCACGTGGCTGCCCTGGGCTAGAAGAGGGATATTGCTGTCCCTTCTGCTATTCTGTGCAAGTAGATGAGTAGGCTTTTCTCCAGGGTCCTGTAGCGCAGCTGAGATCAGGCTGAAATTTTTAGCAGGACTGTCCTGGATGCTGGGACAAGCGCAGGGCAGTGAGGTGCAGAGTGCCCACCTCCCAGAGTGGTGGCTATTAGGGCCACAGGATCATCCTTTGGGAGATGGGGACCCCCTGCAAAGTGGTAGCTGCCATCATCTCTTCCCCCAGAGAGAGGGCTCTGTCTGCCTCTCTATCCAGCAGAGAGGATGGGGCTTCCATTCACCTTTGGGACAACCTTTACTTTTTCCCCAGGCCCAAAGTGAAGAGAAAATTCCTTTTTCCTGTAGCCCAGGACTCAGATCCTCTCATTTCCGTGCCTTGGTCTGTGTGTACCTAGGACACTTTACAGTGGGGTTCATCCGGTTCTGGAGAGGGACAGCAGCCCCACCCTAAGTGACAGCCCCACCCTGGGCCCTGCAGGCTGCTCCACACAACTGCAGCTACTATCAGCATCCTCGGGCATTAGCCATGCATGTGGGATGTCGGAGTGCAGTCCATTCCCTTTCCTCTACCTCCCCTTGGATCAGGCAGCTCTCAGGTCTGCCTGGAACATTTATGTTCAGGTTCCTGAAGGCTTCATAGTTATCTTCAGGGATAACATGGGCATTCACTCAAGATGGTTTTCCTAGAAGAGGGTAAATCTGACTCTGGGGTGGATTTAGGCATCAGCTCATATGAACATAAACTGCTGGAGCCTTGAAGTACTGCTTATGCAGAGTTTAAAAATTCTCCAGGTTGGGGTCCAAGCTACAGTGTCACTTTCCATGGCTTTCTCTCCTCTCATCTGTCTCCTGTTCTCCACCCTAGCTGTTTGAAAGCTCCCTATTCCCCTCAAATCTCTTACTAGCCCCTTCCCCAACTGCCTGCCCTCAATTCTGGGTGGCCATCCTAATTTGGGGTGAAAATGGAAGCCAGCAGTCCACCATCCCTCAGCTTCCCATCAACTCACCTATGCAAGGAGGCATGGTGGCTCCTAGCCTCTCCTTTTCTCCTGTCATGCTGGAGAAGGCTCACCACACTGCCAAGCCTGGCCCTCCTGCATCTGGGAGGAGGAAGCAGGCAGCAGGAGGCTGTGTAGACAGCCTCTAAAAGACCCTGGCTTCTGTCTTGCTTGCCCTCTCCTGCTCTTTGACTTGCTTACTGTGCTGCAAGCTGGCTACCGTGTTATGAGCTGCCTTGTGGAGAGACTCATGAGGCAAGGAGCTGAGTTCCTTGGCTCAATAACCTGTAAAGAACTGAATTCTGCCAACAACCACATGAAGGGCGTGGAAGTAAGGCCTCCTCCCTTGGGTGAGCTTTCAGATGAGACTGCATCCCAGCTGACTGCAGCCTCATCAGAGACCCTGAGCCCAAGAACCCAGCTGCACCAGTTCAGATTCTTGGATCAAAGGAATTGTGAGAAAATAAATGTTTATTATTTTCAACTGCAAAATTTGGGAATAATTTGTTGTACATCTATAGATAACTAATACAATTGTTCTCAGATTTATTAATTTCTCAGCCCTGAACATTTTGGAAAAAATTGGGGAGTCATGTAAGTTTGCCAGATTCTTATTTTACAAAATAGATCTTAAAAATGACAACCACTCTTTTCTTTCCTTATTTTTGTTACAAAAGAAGGATCATCATTTCATTTTAATTATTTTTTATGTAAATATTATTTTCACTTTAGGAGGCCAAAGTAGGAGGAACACTTCAGGCTAGGAGGTGGAGACCAGCCCGTGCAACATAGTGAAACCCCATCTCAATGAAAAAGGTATTGTTTTCATACAGTACAATTTATCTGTTTAAAATCTGAAGGTTGGCTGGGTGCAGTGACTCACGCCTGTAATTCTAGCACTTTGGGAGGCTGAGGTGGGCGGATCACCTGAGGTCAGGAGTTCTAGATCAGCCTGACCAACATGGAGAAACCCTGTCTCTACTAAAAATATAAAATTAGCTGGTCACGGTGGCGCATACCTATAACCCCAGCTACTCAGGAGGCTGAGGCAGGAGAATTGCTTGAATCAGGGAGGCAGAGGTTGTGGTCAGCTGAGATCATGCCATTGCATTCTAACCTGGGCAACAAGAGTGAAACTCCATCTCAAAAAAAAAAAAAAAATCTGAAGGTCAAAAGTAGTTGCTGCAATTTCCCAGTCAACAGGAAGGGAGAGGATGTGTCCGTAGCATATGTCTTCAAGTAAATAGCTTCCAAATTTCACGCCTAACTTTTGCTGAGATATCATTGGCTCAACATAAGTCACATGAGCAACCTAACTGTCTGGGAGGCTGGGAAATGTAGATTCTAGTTGGTTGACTAAATACCCACTTAAAAGCCAGGGGATTCTATTATTAAATGAAAGGAGACAGTTCTGTGTTGTCTTCTAAATTGTCAGCCTCTGCCTCTCTTCTGGATTCTATCCATCGGCATGTCATGTGCGTCTCATAAAAAAAACCACTCCTTTGACTGCACATGCTGCATGCCCCTGGTTAGCACCTGCCCTTCCTCTTCCTCTAACTGCTTTTCCTTTGTCCTCACTCCCATTCACTCCTCAGCCCTAGGCAGTATAGCTCTTCCCTGACACTCCTCTGAGAATAGGGATCACTTTTTGTTGAATTCATTCTTTTCAGAGCCTCCCTTACTGGCTGTCTCTGTAGCTTCCAGCATGTTGACACTCTTTCCTTGAATACTCTGTGTCCTTCATTTATTTGCTTTTATAACCTCATGTTTTCTACATTAATTGTAGTTGCTCATGGTCAGCCCCTGCTATGAATGACTCCTTTCCTGCCTTTGTCTTCTTCTTTTTTTTTTTTGAGACGGAGTTTCGCTCTTGTTACCCAGGCTGGAGTGCAATGGCGCGATCTCGGCTCACCGCAACCTCCGCCTCCTTGGTTCAGGCAATTCTCCTGCCTCAGCCTCCCGAGTAGCTGGGATTACAGGCATGCGCCACCGTGCCCAGCTAACTTTTTGTATTTTTAGTAGAGACGGGGTTTCACCATGTTGACCAGCGTTGTCTATCTCTTGACCTCGTGATCCACCCACCTCGGCCTCCCAAAGTGCTGGGATTGATGGAGCTTTGCTCTTGCTGCATAGGCTGGAGTGCAATGGTGTGATCTAGGCTCACCACAACCTCTGCCTCCTGGGTTCAAGCGATTCTCCTGCCTTAGCTTCCTGAGTAGCTGGGATTACAGGCACCTGCCACCATGCCTGGCTAATTTTTTTGAATTTTTATTAGAGATGGGGTTTTACCATATTGGCCAGGCTGGTTTCGAACTCCTGAACTCAAGTGACTCATCTGCCTTGGCCTCCCAAAGTGCCTGGATTACAGGCGTGAGCCACCATGCCCCATCCTTTTCTGCCTTCTGTCATCTCTCAGCATTTCCCAGAGCACTCTCTTATATTCTTTTCTCCTTCCTCTCCTTATACTTACTCTGGGCAGATCCACTTCTAGGATAAGCCAGTTAGGATTGTGTTTAGCTACATGTGACAGAAACTCAATAAATGTGGCCAGTACAAGCAAGAGGTTCATTTCTAATGTAGTAGGGAGACTGGGGACCAGTCATCAGTCCAGAGCTCATTGGGCTCCTTCTCTATTCTGCTTTGCCATCTTTAATGTGTGTTTCTTTTCTCTATGGTGCAAGATGGCTGCCACATCCTCAGGCATCACATCTATATTCCAGGCAGGAAGAAGGAAAAGGGAAAAAGGCAGGAGGCAAAGGGAGAGTGCTGACTGAGTCTGTTACATTTTATAAAGACTATCTCAGGAGGCTTCCCGGTCCCTTCCACCCCCATTTCACAACCAGGACCTGTGGCCTGCCCTAGGTATAAGAGTGTCACAGGAAATGAGTCATTTAGCTGGGCACAGTGCAGACCAAAAAAAACGAGGGGTCAGGGTGTTAATAAGAAAAAAGGAGAAGATAAATAGTGGGTGGGAAAGCAGTCATGGGTGCCACCTGTGACTTTAATTGGCATCTATCTGCTGACAACTCAAAAAATCCGTATCTTTTATACGAATGGCCAGTAAGCACGTGAAACAATACTAACATCACTAATCACTAGGGAAATGCAAATAAAAACCATGATGAGATATCACATCACGCTCCTTAAGATGGCTATTATTTTAAGTAAACCCAGGTACCTGGAGTAGGCAAATTCACAGAGAATAAAGTAGGAGTAGAACAGAGGTTACCAGGGGCTGGAGTGGGGGATGGGGAGTTACTGCTTAATGAGTACAGACAGTTTTAGTTTTGCAGGATGAAAAGAGTTCTGGAGGTGGATGGTAGTGATGGTTGCACAATAATGTGAATGCACTTAACACTACTGACCTGTACACTTAAAAGTGGCTAAAAAGGTATTTTTTTAAGACATGGTCTCTGGAATCTAACTATATTGCCCAGGCTGGTCTCGAACTCCTGGGCTTAAGCAATCCTCCCACCTCAGCCTCCTGAGTAGTTGGAACTACCTGCCACCATGTCTGACTTAAAATGATAAATTGTATGTTATATGTATGTTACCATAATAAAAAAGCTCCCTACCTTCAGTTTTGAACCCTCATACTTTCAAGGCTTGTTTATTTAAGCATTGGACATTTGACTTGGATGTCCCCTTAAGTTCTATGCTCAGAAATGAACTCATGAAGTCCCATGCTGGGCTTTACGTGTTACCACTCTGAGGTCACAGTCACAAGCTTTGTCACTGGCCTGCAAAGCCTCACACCTTTCCAAGATGGGAGGGCCCAGAGCTCCATGTCCCTCTGGAAGGGGAGGGTCTTAGAAGGTTCTGGCCTTAGCCCCAGGTCCAGGGGGCCCAGGCTTCTCCACCACCCTTGGCTTCAGTCCAGATCATCATCCTTCACCCTTCCAAAAACAAACAAAACACCTCCTTTCTCTTTCCCTCCTAAGTTCCTTTTCAGAGCCCTTGGTGTCTTTTCCTGCTTTGATCTTGAGGGAAGACCATCCTGTCCATGTTGCCAGATTTAGGACAAGAGGTTGGGCTCTGCCCTTGGGACAAGGGCATGCCGCTCTGCCATTTTCCAAAACACTGCCCATCAAGGGGTCTCAGAGTGGGAAAAGCCTTGTCAAGCACCCAGGGTTCTGTCACATCCTTCCTCAAGACAAGGAGCTTCCCTACGGGAGGACATATCATCCATCATCCTTCCTGGTCAGCTGCTGTTAACTATTACCCCAGTGTAGGACTGTGAGTGCCTACTCTCTGCACATTCGCTAACAGGTGGTCCACTGACTCCGATGAGGAGGAAGATTTACTCCAAAGGGACTTGTAGTCTTTGCCTACATATGAGAAAGTCTGGTGTTAAGTAGAAATTTCTGCTTCACTCAGCACTTCTACAAACAAAATGTAAGGCAATTCTTGGCCAGGCAAGGTGGCTCATGCCTGTAATTCCAGCATTTCAAGAGGCCAAAGCTGGAGTATCACTTGAGGCCAGGAATTAAAGACTAGCCTGGGCAATACAGTGAGACCTCATCTCTACATAAAATATAAAAATTAGCCAGGCATGGTGATGTGCTTGTGGTCCCAGCTACTTGGGAGGCTGAAGCGAGAGGATCACTTGTGCTCAGGGAGTCAAGGCTACAGTGAGCCCTGAATGCGCTATTGCACTTCAGCCCGGGAGACAGAGCAAGACCCTACCTCAAATAAAAAGAAAAAGATAACTCACTAGGAGACATGCTAATTAACAGTGAAGATGGGGAATTGACAGAGATTCAGGAACATTTCTGATCCTATCAGCCGTAAGTCATTAGCTCAGGAACACACAATCTTGTTTATTAGACCTGAAAGCCTGATTGAAAAGTATTTGTTATCTCCTGCTGCATAACAAATTCCCCTAAAACTCAGTGCTTCAAAATAACATTTATTACCTCACAGTGTCTGTGGCTTAGGAATACAGAATGGCTTGACTGAGTTCTCGGCTTAGGGTCTCACAAGCTGCGATAGAAGCCTCAGCTGGGGTTGCAGTCATCTCTCGGCTCTCCAGGGCAGGATCCTCTTCCAAGTGCACTCACTTGGTGTTAGTGAGAATCAGCTCATTGCTGGCTATTGGCCAGAGGTTACCTCACTTCCTTGCCATGGGGGCCTCTCTGTAGGGCAGCTCACAGTAGCAGCCAGAGTGTGCACATTGGAGGGGCAGAGAGAGTGTGAAAAGGAAGGTGGTCAGTCTTTAATACCCCAAGCACAGTTTTCCTGTATTCTCTTAATCAGAAGCAGGTCGTATGTCTAGCCTCCATGCAAGGGGAGGGGAGGAGACTAACCAGAGCATAAATACCAGGAGCTGGGGGTTATTGGGAGTCATTTTAGAAGCTTCCCACCACCCCTGCTAAATAGCTACTGAGTTCTCTTTTGGCTTTGGATATTTCATCTTGCAAGGAACTTCGGTCAATCACTCAGCTCAATCAGATGTTAGCTTGTGGATAAACAAGTAGACACAGGTCTGTGCAGCTCCCCCTACCTTTCCCAATAGCCGTCTTTCCCACTTGTGTTGGTTTCAGCATTTTCAGACACAGATGGTGAAGTTGAGCATGTGTGTGAAGGGCCAGGGTTTCTCCTTGGCCTCTGAAGAAGGAAAGCACCGTGGTTCTCAGGGCTGCCTTCTTTCCCCTCGCTCTGACTCGCTCTGGTGGTTTGGCCTTGCTCTGTGGTTTGTTTATACGGCTGGGCAAGGAAGTTGACTTACCCTATCCCAGCTCCTAAGCCACATGGAGCCCTGGTAGGGCTGATTTCAAAGTGAATCATCAGTCATAATAAGTCCTAATCAATGCCATGAGAAAGAATCCCTGTCTGTGGGGACAGTCTGTCTTTCCTGGAGACGCACATGACAAATCACACTTCTGGGTCTTTGCATGTGCTGTTCCTCATCTGTAAATCCCTTCCTACTGGCCCATCTATCCTTGCAGGTAGAAGTTCTCTGGAGTTCGAGAGCAGGCAATGTCCATGGCATGCAGTCTGGCTCCTGGTTCCATCTTGCCCTGAAGAGTTCTTCATTGCCCTCATGGGGGCCTTATGTCCTGCCTGCAGTGAGGCAGAAGCCTCTCCAGGGAAAGCCCTTTGTCTAATTCTTTCATCCCCACTTTGCTGCCCAGTCCTGGGTAGAGCTCACAGATGTTTCAGGGTAGAAGCCTGGTCAGGCCTTGTATTTGAAGCCTCCCGCTATCCCTCTCCCAACCCCCTTGCACAGCTTCAGGCCACAACAGGCTTTCTCTGGGTAAATGTAAATTAGATGTTGGTGTTGCAGCATTTGCACTGATGGAACCTGTTCTAGAGGAGGCAGACGGAGAGGGGAGGCTGTGGCCTCTTCCTGCAGGCAGCAGTAATGACAGAGCCTGCTTTGACTCACATCTACTTCTGCCCATTCACTCACGGGGCACTGTGATGCTGGCACCTACAGGGCATCTCGGTCAGACCCTCCCTCTTTGGGGTGCCCAGGAGGTGCTGCCTGTGGGGTGGTGCTCAGTCTGGGGAAAGGAAGTCTAGATCTTTAGTTCCAGGCAAGCAACCCCCGCCCTCCCCCTACATTCCTGCCTTTTAGAAAGGGCAGCTGTTTTTTGCTTTGAAGAAAGGAGAAGGAAAATGTGTGTGGGATCAGCAGGGAGGGGTTGGGCATCGCTCAGGAGCCTCCCTGCACAGGCACTGCCTGAGTGCTGAACAAGGGAGCTCTGGGTGGGGTATTCAAGGGCTGCTGCAGACAGAGGAGCCGGCATCTGGTGAGGACCACGTCATGTATTCTATGCTCAGCTCCGCAGTTCCAAACTCACAGGACAAGGCCTAAAGTGTCCTGGTGCTCAGGTTGCCACTGGGAAGAGGAGGTGACAAGGTCCTTCTGGTGGAACTCGTATCTCTTGTGTGTGCTGGGGATCCTGGGCCTGCCTTGACTGGGTGGGTGCAAGGGCAGCACCTCTTGTGCTCTGCTGTAACCACATTTGGCAACAGCGTTTCTGGAGCCCTGGCTGTGCTCTGGCCTTCGGGGTGGTGGACCCTGAAACCACAAAATCAGATGTGGCAGGTCCTTGCCCTGGAGCAACCCTTGCAGTCTAAAGGGAGAAAGGGTGACATCAGAGGTTTGTGTCCCCTGCTGTGGGTGGTCAGAGGAGGGGGCATCAGGCAGGAGACATCGTGTGTACCAAGGCAGAGTGACGTAAAACTGCACAGTGTGTTTGGGGGTGTAGAATAGGTTTGGCCTAGCTGCAGTGTGAAGGTTTCAACCAGGCATGAAACAGCCTTGTATTTTAGAAAGTTCACTGTGGCTGCTGTGGAAAGAGGGGGAGTGGGGTACCTGGAGAGCGGTGGCTGTGCTGGGTGGAGGCTCTATGGCCATCCAGGGGAGTGATTCCAGAGGGCGGGCAGCGGGGCAGGAGACATCAGGGAAAGCAGCTAGAGTTCCTGCTGTTTGTCTGTGGTACACATGCATGTGCATGTGTTTTTGAATGTGTGCATGCATGTGTATGTGCTCATGTGTGCACACATAAGTGTATGTATATGCATATGTGTGAGCATGTGTGTGGGCTGTGGGAGGGTATGAGAATGAACATTTACTGAACTTGCTATTGTAGTCTTCATTTTACATTTGAGTAAACTGAAGCTCAGACATTTTATTTTATTTTTATTTTTTGAGATGAAGTCTCACTGTGTTGCTCAGGCTGGAGTGCAGTGGTGCAATCTCTGCTCATTGCAACCTCCACCTCCTGGCTAATTTTTGTATTTTTAGTAGAGACGGGGTTTCATCATGTTGGCCAGCCTGGTCTATAACACCTGACCTCAGGTGATCCACCTGTCACGGCCTTCCAAAGTGCTGGGATTAGAAGCATGAGCCATGGCAACTGACCTCAGATATGTTAACTACCTTCCCTTTTTTATTCAATGAATATTTGAGCATTGTCCATTTGGAGGGCATAGTTTACATATTTTGCCACATTTAATCCTTACAGACACTTATAAAGGAGTTACTGTCGTCTCCTCATTTTGTAGATGAGGAAATTGACACTTAGATACAAATGTTGACAAGGTTGAACTGGGTGATGTATTTCTACATGGCAAATGTCATCTGAAACATTTTCAAATGATGGGCTTCTCATTTTGAATACTCAACATAGTGTTTTATTTTGTACACAAAAAGGGCAATCTAGGTGCCTTTCATAATCCTCCAAGAATGAAGGCAAGAAGAAGGAAGGGGATAGGTATGGATTTCATAAAATAATAGGAAGGCACAAAGTCAAGTCTACAAGCACACCATCCTTAAAGCAGCATCCTCTGACAAAGTCCAAAGCAATAAATGGGGGTGATGAAGGGTTCCCCAAGGCCCGCATTAATGTATTTCTTTCTTTTTTTTTTTTTGAGATGGAGTTTTGCTCTTGTTGCCCATGGTGGAGTGCAATGGCATAATCTCGGCTCACCACAACCTCCACCTCCCAGGTTCAAGTAGTTCTCCTGCCTCAGCCTTCCGAGTAGCAGGGATTACAGGCATGAGCCACCAAGCCCGGCTAATTTTGTATTTTTAGTAGAGATGGAGTTTCTTCATGTTGGTCAGGTTGGTCTCCAACTCCTGATCTCAGGTGATCTGCCTGCCTTGGCCTCCCAAAGTGCTGGGATTACAGGCGTGAGCCACTGTGCCCGGACTTCATTCTGTTTTAATGTTAAGCCTCTAACTTTGGAATGTGCTAATACAACGCGAAAAGGAAAGGAGGAGTGGTTGTAAAATGTATTGTAAACTAGCACTTCCAGATTTAAACCCATGCACGAGCCCCCTGGGTGTGGTATTAGAAGGCAGATTCTGATCCAGTAGGTCTGGGTAAAGCCTGAGAGTCCCCATTTCTAACAAGCTCCCAGGAGACGTCTCACTGCAAGGCTGTCAAGGAAGTGAAGAAGTCACAGGTGCCTGCCGTTAGTTGAGAGCCGGAATGTGGGCGAGAGAGGGGAGGAGATGAGTTTTGTTTTGGATGTGTTGCATTTGGGGCACTCTGATTTTTCCAGAAGAGTCAGGATGACAAAATACAAGTGAGACGAGTCAGTGGGAGGCGTGGGGTGTGCTGGTTGCTCCTGTTTGCCTCCAGATCCGCCACCCGCAGCTGTTCTCACTGTGCTGGCAGCCTGGGAGGAGCACCTGTCAGGGCTGTCAGCAATGGCTCTCTCACCTTCTGGACTCTGGTTGGGTTCAAGCCAACGTGGAGCCCTGCAGGAGGGTGTTGGAAGGAGGCGAGTGGGTTGGGGTGTGTATTTCCCTGACCCTTACCCTCTATTGCAGGCCCCGGCTTGTTGGGGTGGGGGTTCTTCTCAACATAGCTCACTCTGGTGCTGGTAGCTTTCTCTGTTACTGGCCCTGGAATACTGCACTATTCCTTGTTAGTGAGGGGACTGTGTATAGAGATATAGGCTGGTTTGGACAAAGCAACCAGCTTGTGTGTGCCATCTGTATTCTGTTTGGCAATGGCCAATAGAGAGGACATGATTGATGATGCTAGATGTTGCAAGAAAAGGAACTGGAACCAGGACATCCGATTTTGCAATTAGAGCTCTCTTTGTTTCCCAAGAGCAATTCTCAAAATATTCCCAGTATGATGGACATAGTGAATTGAGAGATGAATGAGGCTTGAGAAAGTGTTAGATGACTTCTCCAAAAAGTCTGGCTATGAAGAGAATGAGGGAAGCTGGGTAATAGCCAGAGTGAACATTGGAATTGAGAAAGGGGATTTAGGATTGGAGACCCTGGAGTACATTTGCTGGCAGAGAGAAACCCCCTGTCAGGGATGGAGAAATTGAAGATGCAAAAGAGGAAGAGTGGATGATGGACGAAGGATCCCAGAAGTTCAAGGTCTCAGGATCAACACAAGACATGGAAGGCTCAGCTTTGGAAAGGAGGAGGCATGTTTCTTTATAGTGGATGAGAAGGAAGGGATAGCAAGTGATAAAACAAGGGAAGGGCATCAGCTGATCTCCTATTCGGTGATCATGTTTTCACTGATGAAGGAGGCAGATCTCCACTTGAGAGTGAAGGGGCAAAGGGCAGGTGTGGTAAGTTTAGCTGTTATAAGGAGGAAATCAGAAATGTCTGGAGAAGGCTGGGCATGGCAGTTCACACCTAAAATCCCAGCACTTTAGGAGGTTGAGGAGGGTGGATTGCTTGAGTCTAGGAGTTCAAGACCAGCCTGGGCAACACAGTGAAACCCTATTTCTACTAAAAATTCAAAAAATTAGCTGGGCATGGTGGCATGCACCTGTAGTTTCAGTTACTTGGGAGGCTGAGGTGGGAAGACCATGTGAGCCCAGGAGGTCAAGGTTGCAAATGAGTTGTGATTGTGCCACTGCCCTCCAGCCTAGGTGACAGAATGAGAGCCCCTGTTTCAAAAATAAAATAATAAAATAAAAATATCTGGAGAAAAACGGAAAGTGAGGTAACTGCCATGTGCTATGGCCTGAATGTTGATGTGCCCCTAAAAATCATGTGTTGGAAGCTAATCTTCAATGCGATAGTATTAACAGGTGTACCTTTTGGACAGTGATTAGGTCATGAGGTCAGAGTCCTCGAATGGGGTTGGAGGCCTCAGAAAAGAGGCTGAAGGGAGCTGCCTCACCCCTTCCACCATGTGAGGATGTAGCAACTTGGGGTGGTCTTTGAAGTGGAGCGTCCTCACCAGACATTGAGTCTGCTGGTGCCTCAGTCTTGGACTTCTCAGTCTCTAGAACTGTGAGCAATTCGTTTTCTGTTGTTCATAAATTACCCAGGCTAAGGTATTTCGTGATAGCAGCCCAAACAGACTCGGACACCATGTTATGTATTTCCTAATTGCTCTCACTGTGGCTACCCTTCATGCATTTGCTCATCCCCCCTATCCTCACAACCACTTCCGTGGCAGCAGTCAATACCAGATGCCTTGTAATTATGAGGGCTTTTGCCTTTGTGGGGTAATTACTTGTCCTTCAGGATCTCTCTGTCAGCCCTCCTCTGTTCCTGCCTGGGATCTGGTGCAGGATGAAGCAGATGAATCCTCATGGGGTTTGCCTGCTGGCTCTGGCTGACCTCAGGATGAGGTGCAGTCCCCTTCCCCGGTCTACAGGCATCTGGTTGCACCTTGCATTTCGTTCAGTTCACCATGGCACAGCTCTGGCATGACATGGAATTCCAGATCCAGTGCCTAGCTTCATCTTATCCTTGGAGCCTCTCTTTCGAGAGGGAGAGTCTAAGTGGTTCAGGCCAACCAGTGGATTGGTTTCTCCTGGGCCAGATCTTCACTCGGGTTTCAGTCAGCTCTGGCCAGAGTGTGGGGTCATGTGTTACAAACATCGGTCCACAGACCCACTCACCAGCAGAAATTGTGGATGGTGTTCCAGCAACTTTATAGAAGCTCTTTGTGAGATTAGCACCCTCCTGAGAGTTTAGTACATTGGGCTTTGGACTGATGTGAATGAAATCGTTTGAGGAAAGTTCCTTTGGTTGTTACCCTGGGATGCTGAAAGATTCCTAAGGGATAGTAAGAAATTAGCTAATGGTTCATTTCATGAAGTAGATATCCCTGAAGACATTTCATCATGAAGTAGAAATCCCTTAGAGGAAAGGAGTGACTTGTGGGAGATGTGAATTTAGAGGCTGAGGCAGCAGAAATGGACCCTGGGCATGTTGATCGTCATTGCTTACTCAGAGCAGTCATACCCACAGGCTGAGAAAGCATGAGATTGCAGGCTTGGCTGGACCTGATAGCCCAATGAAGAGGCTCCATCCCGTTCTTCCTAAGGAAGGAAACTGGGATTTGGAGTTGAAGTGTGTCTTGCTCTGCACCATGTAATTTTAGGCGAATCTTTATCTCACTGAGATTACAATCTTCAGAGACAACATCTTTGGACAAATAATACATTGGGTTAAATTCACACCAAGGTGTGGATGATAGACTACCCACATTTTCCTTGGAGCAAGACCATGGAGGGAAGATGTCAGTAAATCTAAAGTTAGGAGTTCTGTTAAGGAGATTACTGCACGCTTAGCCTTGGGCTGATTAAGCTTTGGCTCGAGTGCATAGGAATGGTGTTCACTGGCCTTTAAACATTCATGTCTATGTGGAAGAAAACCATTATTTAATAAGTCTGTAGGCCAGTTGTGGTGGCTCACTCCTGTACTCCCAGCACTTTGGGAGGCCGAGGTGGGCAGCTCGTGAGATCAGGAGATCGAGACCATCCTGGCTAACACGGTGAAACCCTTTCTCTACTGAAAATACAAAAATTAGCCGGGTATGATGGCAGGTGCCTGTGGTCCCAGCTACTTGGGAGGCTGAGGCAGGGGAATCACTTGAGCGTGGGAGGTGGAGGTTGTAGTGAGCCAAGATTGTGCCACTGCATTCTAGCCTGGGTGACAGAGAGACTCTGCCTCAAAAAAAAAAAAAAAAAAAAAAAAAAAAGTCTGTAAAGTGGGTGTCTCCCTCATGTACTTTAAAATTTGGGCTCTGTTTTCCATGACTGTCCTTTCCTGAGATACTTGCTGATTTTCCTCTTGACTTTGTACACCAATCCTGTTTGAAACAAACAATTTCAAATGCTGTCAGCATATTCAGCTGTGGTTTTTCAGCCTGCACCCGTGAAGGTATGTGTTCCCTCCACAAAGGGCCAATCTCCCTGGCTCATTGCTATTTTTATTTAAAAGCAAAGACAGAAACAAACTGGGAAGTTTCCTACGCAAAACAACAAAACCCCATTGGGTTTGTTTTTCAAGGAAAGGACCCATAGTTGAGTTATGTCAAATCTCACATGCCTCATGCGTTTCTTTTGCAAAAGATTCCTGACTTAATGTCTCTCCAAGGACCTCACAAAGATGACCTCATCCCTTGAAATTGGCAGGGAAGAAGCATTCTGGCTCTGTTCCAGCACAAGAACAGAAAGGTGGTTGTTAAGCCGAAATTATCCAGTTAATAATCAAACAAGCCCGGCCTCTTCTTCCCAGAAAGATTTCGTCCAAATTCTGGAGATACTTTCTGCAGGCTGGGTTTACCCGCGACCCCACAGGCATCTGAATCTGGCTTCTGTCAGAGGTTTTAAGGCCTGGTTGGTTTTGAGGGCCTCTGTGGAGGAAAAGGGGGCTGGAGAGGAGCAGACTAATGTGGAACCCTCCTACTCCAAACACACAGAAATGCGGGATGAAAGGAAACCAAATTAGTCCAGTTGTTGCTGGGACCGAATAGGGAATGGAAAATCATAGCTGGAAGGGGTGAGCAGCGCCTCGGCAGACCTGGGGTGTGGGTGGGTCTGTGTGTGCTGTTATTAGGCTGGGGTAAGATCCACGCAGAGATGAGAATCAGAGGCTTGGGCTACTGCCATGCACGAGCCTAAACAAGAAAGCAAAAAGCTGGGCAATTGCAGGACTGAACTCTTAGGGAAAGGGAGACTAGGACAAAAAATCCACCCGTTGAATCAGGAAGATGCCAAGAAAGTTTGCTTGTGCTTAGGTTCTGGATGAAAACATAAAATCCTTTTGTAAGAAAGTAAAATCCCAAGCTAATGCTTTGGGAGGTTTGATGACTGAATTTATACTGCCTGTGAGTCACAAACATCATAAAATAAGAGATGCACATGAAGAGTGGGCCTGTGTATGTTATTGCTAAGGATACACGCTGACACAGATGAAAAATCACCCTGGTCATAAAAGATTTCCATTGAAAAATCAAGCTCAGCTGAAGATGAGCTTTCAGTAAATAATTACAATACACCTGGTAGAAAGACCCACCATAAACAAGAGTTTTCAGACCCTTGTAGGAGGATCAGTAACCCCAAACTCTAGATCATAGAAAAACAATTTGAAAGAGATCATCAAAGACAGGGATCTCTTTGTTTAAATGACTAAAGAGATATAACAGCTGGGTGTGGTGGTTCACACCTGTATTCCCAGCACTGTGGGAGCTCGAGGCAGGAGGATCAATTGAGCCCAGAAGTTTGAGACCAGCCTGGGCAACATATGGAGGCCCTGCCTCTACAAGAAATAAAAAACTAGCTGGTGTGGTGGTGTGCACCTGTAGTCCCAGCTACTCAGTAGGCTGACATAGAAGGGTCACTTTGTTGTAACTGAGCGATCGCAAAATCACCACTGAGCCAAAGACTAGGCCAAATTACAGAGTCTTTATTGCCGGTGGCCACGGAGGACTCACTTCTCTCTAACCCGTGGCCGGGAAAGGAGGGTGTCAAGACCTTTTATGCCTGTAAACCACCTCCTGGGCAGGGGTGAGGGCGAGGGGCTTTGGATTCCGATTGTTACTTAAGTGGTTTACAGAAGTCAAGAAAAGTGTTAGTTTACACGTTGTCTGGGTAGGGTGGAAAATTACAGACCTTAGTTACTTATTACAAGTCTTAGTTTTTCTTAAAATGGCACAGGGGCCAAAATGGCATTGGTTTGGACTGCTTGCCTGTCATATTAGGGTTACAGAGAGCAGTTTCAATAGAAAGCTTAGGTATGGTCAAGGTATGCAGTTTATGGGGCAATTACCATGTCACAACTTGAGCCCAGGAGGTCAAGGCTGCAAGGAGCTGTGATTGTGCCACTGCACTCCAGCCTGGGCAACAGAGCAAGGCTCTGTTAATAAATAAATAAACAAATAAAGAGAAAAAAGCCACGAAGAAAGAATAATACGTTATAAAAAGGAATAGGAGCAACACTGACAATAAAACATTTGTGTTCATGTTCAGACTTTAGAAATAAGTAGACTAAAACTGAGGATAACAGGTTGTCACCAAAATAAAACACGAACACACAACACCAACAATTCAGCAACATCGCCACCAGCCCCTAAAAAAAGCAACTCAAAAAACACCAAAATACAGGCCTTGGAAAGAGAAAACAGAATACTTACATCTTGTTCTTGCATATTTCAGCCCACTGAATTTAGTATAGTTTATATACCCTTATTAAATATACCAGCTAGTATTAGGATTATCATGAAGGAAAAACAATGCAGACACCAAATTGGGTTACCTAGGATACAAAAATAGCATTTCTGTTATAACGAATGATAATGGAAGGAATTGAGAATACTGTAGCAGTAGGGTCCTTGGATGTTTTTCACCATGTTGAAGCCATAAAACCATACAGTGGGAGATAGTGAGTCGAGAATTTGAGTGGAGTCATGGGATGGAAAAAACATTAAAAGAAAATCATGTGTGCACATTCAAGCATACATGTTGAAGAACTTCAGTATTAAACGTGCCTGATGATCAGCCACCATCAATGTAATGACTCAGAGTTAGCTTTGCCTCCTCCACTCCAGTGTTGCTACAGAGACAGTAGAGTCAGTCCCTGTGTGCTGAGTTGGGATGGTCATGATTGCAGAAAAAAGGAAAAAAAAAGCTGAAAAGAAAATAAATTATCATTATTTGAGATTATTTGATGGCCGTAAAAGAACATTTATGAGAACCTACAGCCAAAATATTGGAAATAAGGATGTTTAGTAAGATTACTAGAAACAAGAACAGTATACAAAACAATTAGTAAAGGCTAGGGGTGGCTCACATCTGTAATCCCATCACTTTGGGAATCTGAGGATGGTAGATTGCTTTAGCCCAGGAGTTCAAGACCAGCCTGGACAACATAGTGAAACTCTATCTCTACAAAAAAACAAACCCCCCAAAAACCCACAAAATAAAATTAGACATGGTAGCATGTTCCTGTGGTCCCAGCTACTCAGGAGGCTGGGGTAGGAGGACTGCTTGAGCCCGGGAGATCAAGGGTGCAGTGAGCTGTGACTGCACTACTGCACTACAGCCTGCGTGATGGAGGGAGACACTGTCTCAAAGCAGCAACAACAACAAAACCAAAGTAATCAGTAAGAAAATTTGGAAAATTTACTTAAAATACATTTAAAATAACAATAGCAACAAAAACACTGTGACTATGCACATCTATTATATATCAATAAAAAATAAAATAAAAACACTACAAACTTCTAGAAAGAAATACGAGGATAAGACCTTTTAAGAAAAGATGAGAACAATTTTTTGAAAGACATAAAACAAGACCAGATAGTTGGGAGACAAAATATCATATTCATGGGTAAAAAGTCTTGGTACATAAAATGTCAATTTTTGTCCAAATAAAATTAATTCAATCCCAACAAAAATGCCCAAGAGCTTTTTCACAGAACTTGACAAAATAGGTCCAAAAATTTGTGTAAAAGAAAAAACAGTAACAGATTTCAAAAATCTTAATCATAACAATGCTGATAGTGAGAAATATGCCCCTTCAGATTTCAAAAAATTTTACAAGCTATAGAAACTTAATGTAATATTGTCATAGAAATAGAAAAAGCTACCAATGGGAAAAACTGGAGAGTGTAGAAAAAGACTTATGTAGATTAAGAATTTGGTTTATGACAAAAGTAACATTCAGAGCAGTGTGAAGAAAGAATATTTAATAAATTGGTCTTGGATAATAAACTATGATAAAAGATAAAATAGGATTCCCAACTCACTATACATACCCACATGTGTGCACATGCACACATATACAATTCCAGCTGGATTAAAATCTAAGTATAGAATCTAACATTTTAAAATATTAAGAAAATATAGACTCATTGTTCTAACTTCAGGATATGGAAAATGTTTTAAACTGGACAGCATAGGCAAAAAAGAAATTTGATAAATTTTCATGAAAATGGGAAGATATTTGCAATATATAAAGCTAATAAAAAGTGTGCAGAATATATTGAAACTCTTAAAAATTAATGGTAAAGGTACAGGCAATCCAATGGGCAATTCAAAGGAAAGAAGATTGAGGGAGTAATAGCCATATGAAGAGCAGCTTACTTTGTTAGTAAGGAGGGAAATGTAAAAAAAAAAAGAAAAAAACAATTTCACTATCAGATTGACAAAAATTTAAAGTAATGGCTGGGTGCAGTGGCTCATGCCTGTGATCCCAGCAATTTGGGAGGCCAAGGCAGGCTCTGATCACTTGAAGTCAGGAGTTCGAGACCAGCCTGGCCAACATGGTGAAACACTATCACTACCAAAAATATAAAAATTAGGCATGGGTGCCTGTAATCCCAGCTACTTGGGAGGCTGAGGCAGGAGAATCAATTGAACCTGGGAGGGGGAGATTGCAGTGAGCAGAGATCGTGCCACTGTACTCTAGCCTGGGCAACAGAGTAAGACTCTGACTAAAAAAAAAAAAAAAAAAAAATTAGCCAGGCATGGTGGTGCATGACTGTAATCCCAGCTACTTGGGAGGCTGAGGAATGAGAATAGCTTGAGCCCAGAAGGTAGAGATTGCAGTGAGCTGAGATTGCATCACTGCACTCCAGCCTGGCCAACAGAGTGAGACTCTGTCTCACAAACAAACAAAGTCTAATAACACTAAGTGTTGGTTAAGATGCAGGGAAATAGTTTTTATTAGTGCTGAAGGCAATGCAATTCATACCTCAAGTTCTAGGACAATTTAACAGTTATTTACTGTTGAAGAGGTAAAACGTACAAGCTTTAACTCAAATAACTTCACTCCAGGTATGTATTCTAGAAAAACTTTTGTATTTATGTTCAAGAAAATTCACTGTAGGACATCTTGGAATCATGAAAATATGTGAAATATAAATAATCTACCCATAAATAAGAGAATTAAATATCAAGTAACATGCATATGCTAAAATGAATGAACTAGATCTCCGTGTTCAAAATGGATGTCTCTCAAAATATTAGGAGTGAAAGAATAAGCTGCAAAATAGGATTATAATGATAAACTATTTTTCATTCAAATTGTTAATTATGGGCTGGGCATGGTGGCTCATGCCTGTAATCTCAGTACTTTGGGAGGCTGAGGCAGGTGTATCACCTGAGGTCAGGAGTTTGAGATCAGCCTGGCCAAGCTGGTAAAATCCCATCTCTACTAAAAATGCAAAAAATTAGTCGGGTGTGGTGGTGTTCACCAGTAGTCCCAGCTACTCAAGAGGCTGAAGCAGGAGAATTGCTTAAGCATGGGAGGTGGAGGTTGCAGTGAGTCAAGATTGTGTCACTGTACTCCAGCCTGGGTGACAGAGTGAGACTGTCTCAAAAAAAATTATGACCTGTCTGTAGGTTATGAAATCAATTTAGTGGGTTACTGCCAACATCATAAATTAGAATAGAAAGAAAATATCAGGCTGAGCGCCTGTAATTTCAGCACTTTAAGAGACTGAGGCAAGTAGATTGTTTGAGGTCAGGAGTTTGAGAACAGCTTGGCCAACATGGTGAAACCCTGTCTCCACTAAAAATAAAAAAATTAGCCAGATGTGGTGAGGTGCACCTGTAATCCCAGCTACTCAGGAGGCTGAGGGAGGAGAATTGCTTGAACCTGGAAAGTGGAGGTTGCAGTGAGCCAAGATCAGGCACTCTACCCTAGGCAAGAGAGTGTGACTGTCTCAAAAAAAAAAAAAAAAAGGCTGGACGCGGTGGCTCACGCCTGTAATCCCAGCACTTTGGGAGGTTGATGTGGGTGGATCACCTCCCACAGTAGTTCAAGACCACCCTGGACAACATGGTGAAGCTCCCTCTACTAAAATACAAAAAATTAGCTGGGTGTGTTGGTGCATGCTTGTAGTCCAAGCTACTGGGGAGGCTGAGGCACGAGAATCATTTGAGCCTGGGAAGTGGAGGTTGCAGTGAGCCAAGATCTCACCACTGCACTCCAGCTTGGGCTACGGAATGAGACTGCATCTCAAAAAAAAAAAAAAAAAAAAAAAAATCAGAATGTACCACAAGTAGTTAAGAGTGCTATTTCATGAAAATTGTGTTTTAGATTACGTATGCACTCTCACACACAGCCATAGATGTCCACATGTGTGTGCATGCATGCATGTACGTTTACAAGGTCAAAGTATAAAATGCTTTTCTTGGGTTGAATATGGTAAAAAAATTTATTGTTTTACTACATCGTTTTACAATATTCTATGTTTATAGGTACAAAAGTATGCATGGGAGAGATATAGTGTTAGGACAGTGATTCCCTTCAGAGTGGGAGGGAAGGGGAAGACTTGAAGTCAGGGTGTGAGGATTTGCTCCATCTATGTTGATATATTACAAATTATATCTGAAACAGAAATGCAAACTATGTTAACATCTGTTGTCTAGGATGTCCTTGGGTGTTCATTACAGTATTATCTGTGCCTTTTCATGTGCTTTAAATATATCATGATTAAAAATAAAAATTAAACAAAACTTCACCAACGGCATGGCATGTGCCTGTAATCCTGGCTACTTGGGAGGCTGATGAGAGATGATCACTTGAACCCAGGAGTTTGAGGCCAGCCTGGGCAACATAGTGAGACTCTGTCTCTAAAACAAAACAAAACAAAACAAAAAATTTAACCGACCATAAAAGGTATGGGGATGTGGATAGGGAGGGAACAGGGACTCAGATGTCTTCAAGAAGCTTGCAGCTTAAGGACCAGTTGTGTTGACTTCTCTGTAGCCAGATGTCCCAGTAGCCTGTGGGCTGGTGGCTGATAAGTGACTGCCACATGTTGTTGTGGCCCTGTTGCTTCACTCCTGACTGGCATTGCCACTGATTTTATTCTTATCCAGTTAGATCACAAGCCATCTGAGGGCAGCAATGAGTCTGAACATTTTCATCATCCTCCAGCTCCTGGCACCTGGCAGGGCCAATAGCTCTGACAAAAGAAAAAGTTGCTACTTGCTTTTTATTGAACATTCTTTACCCAGGAACCCACTGTACCTCTGGTTCTACAATTCTCATTAGAAAAGTTTTTCCATTTTTTTATTATGAAAAAAATTCAGACTTAAAGTTTGCAGAATATATATATATATATATATATATATATATATATATATATTTTTTTTTTTTTTTTTTTTTTTTTTTTGATACAGAGTCTCGCTGTGTCACCCAGACTGGAGTGCAGTGGCACAATCTTGGCTCACTGCAGCCTCCACTTCCTGGGTTCAAGCAATTCTCCTGCTTCAGCCTCCTGAGTAGCTGGAACTACAGGCATCTGGCACCATACCTGGTTAATTTTTGTATTTTTAGTAGAGACGGGGATTTCACCATGTTGGTCAGGCTGGTCTTGAACTCCTGATCTCAACTGATCTGCCCATCCTTGGCATCCCAAAGTGCTGGGATTGTAGGCATGAGCCACTGTGCCTGGCCTAGAGAATAATTTAATGGATACTGATGCACCCACCATCTAGCTTAAAGAATTAAAAAAAACTGCATTTAAAACTCCCTGTATCTCCTCCCCATCCCATTATCTCCTCTCCCCTCTAGTTTGAGGTTGGAGTTACCATGTCTCTACATCTATTTGTAGATTGATTACATATCCTATTAGCTCTAAGCAATACATAACATTGTTTTGCATGTTTGTAAACTTTATGTACTGTAAATGATAAAATAAATGCCATTTGCTTTTTTAAACTCATATTTATGAGATTTATCCATGCAGATACCACCATTCAGTTCATTTTTATGAATATGCTGCCATTTGTTTATCCATCTAGGTTGTTTTCATTGCTTACTATTGCAAATAATGCTGCAGAGAACATTCTGATTCATGTCTCCTGGAGGGTAGGGTATGTATACCTAGGAGCAGATTGCTTGGTTGAAGGTGATATGGCTTGGCTCTATGTCCCCACCCAAATCTCATCTCTAACTGTAATCTCTATGTATGGAGGGAGGGAAGTGACTGGATTATGTGAGTGATTTTCTCCATGCTGTTCTCGTGATAGTGAGAGAGTTCTCATGAGGTCTGATGGTTTTATAAATGGGAGCTTTTCCTTTGCTCTCACACTATCTCTTTTCCCTGTTGCCATGTAAGACATACTGCTTCCCTTTCCACCATGATTGTAAGTTTCTTGAGGCCTTCCTAGCCAAGTGGAATGGTGAGTCAATTAAAAACCTCTTTCCTTTATAAATCACACAGTCTCTGCCCGGGTGTGGTGACTCACGCCTGTAATCCCAGCACTTTGGGAGGCCGAGGTGGGTGGATCATGAGGTCAGGAGTTTGAGACCAGCCTGGTCAACATGGTGAAACCCCGTATCAACTAAAAATACAAAAATCAGCCGGGTGTGGTGGTAGGTGCCTGTAATCCCAGTTACTTAGGAGGCTGAGGCAGGAGAATCACTTGAACCTGGGAGGTGGATGTTGCAGTGAGCAGAGATCAGGCCACTTCACTCCAGCCTGGGCAACAGAGCAAGACTCCATCTCAAAAAAATAAAAATAAAAATAAATAAATTACACAGTCTTGGGTAGTATCTTTATAGCAGTGTGAAAATGGTCGAATATAGACAAATAGGCCATATATCTTGAGAAACAGGATGTGAAATGCAGACTCTCCTATGATCTTATGGTGGAGGCCTCAACATCTGGGCCCAGTTTTTCCTGATGGGCAGTTGTTCTTATTTCTACTGACTGGTAGGAGCTTTAAAAACGTTTTCCGGATACTACTTCTTTGTCGATTATACTCACTGCGAATGCCAGCTTCTAGGCTGCATTTGCCTACGATTTCTTAGTTACAGTTTCCTTTGCTTAAAAGTGTTTTAAAAATTCTATTTGAGTCAAATTTTTTTTTGTCTTTTTCTTATTGCTTGTGCTTTTGGATCTTGTGTGTGAACTTTTGTTAGAATTTCATCAAGCCCTGTTTAATGGAGAGATTATTCTCTGACTCAATTCTGGTAGTTTATTTTTAGTGGATAATGGGTTTTAGTTTATGTCCTCTGGTAGGGTCCTCTAGCCAAGCCTAGTTCTATTATAATCCGTGTAAACTAGTACTTAGGCCTGCAGAGATCCAAGTAGCTTCAAGTCCTGCCAGACCCCTTTCATCTCATGGGTGGGGCCCTCTTCACCTGTCTCTCATCATAATCCTCCCAAGGAGCCACCACAATCTAGCCAGTGAGCTTGGTTGGAATTTTTCCAAAAAGGACAGATTGAAATTCTTTTCTGGAATAGAGTTAAAAGAAGATTAATAAATAGAAAATAGGGTGGTTTAGTTTGGATTTGGAACAAGACAGTTCTTTGGAGCAAGAACTTGCTTTGAAATCCCAGTCATGTCATTAATTCTGTGTCTTACTTTTTAAACATCTATAATATAGGAAAAATAGGACCTCAGTTGAAGAATTTGTGATGAATATTAAGTGTGTAATTCTGGATATAGAACCACCACAACAAACAAGAGTAGCTAAATTTGTTGAGTGCTTAATATGTGCTAGTCACAGAGCTAAATATTTTGCATGAATTGTCTCACTTGGTCCTTATGACAATTCTATGAAGTTAAGTACCATGACCATGTAATCTAAGGGTTAAAGTAAAGGTTTTAGTTCTCACCTCACCTACTTACTGTGTGACCTCAAGTTCTTGGGTATTGGTTTTCTTATCTGTAAAATGGAAATGTAATAACACACATATACATATAGTCATGTCTCAGTATTTATGGGGGAATTGGTTCCAGGATCTTCCATGGATATCAAAGTCCATCAGTGCTTAAGTCCCTTATATAAAATGGCTTAGGTCAGGCACAGTGGCTCATGCCTGTAATCTCAACACTTTGGGAGGCTGAGGTGGTGACTGACTGAGCCCAGGAATTTGAGGCCAGTCTGGACAATATGGCAAAACCCCATCTTTTCTAAAAATATAAACATTAGGCAAGGACTTGTAATCCCAGCTACTTGGGAGCCTGAGGAAGGGAGGGTCACTTGAGCCCAGGAGGTGGAGGTTGCAGTGAGCTGAGATTGTGCCACTGCACTCCAGCCTTGGCAACAGAGGGAGGTTCTGTCTGAAATTTAAAAAAAAAGGCTTAGTACTTGCTTAGAACCTATGCACATCCTCACTTACACTTTAAATCATCTCAAGATTACTTCTAGTACCTAATACAAAGTACATGCTATGTAAGCACTTGTTATACTGTAGTTTTTCAAATCTGTGTTTTTATTGTTTTGTTTTTCTGAATATTTTTTATTTGAAGTTAATTAAATCTGCAAATGTGGAACTTGGAAATGGAGGGCTGACTATACATATAGTCACAGGTTACTTAATAAAGGGGATATGTTTTGAGATGTGTCATTAGGCGATTTTGCAATTGTGTGAACATCAAGAAGTGTACTTACACAAACCTAGATGGTACAGTCTACTACACACCTAGGCTATTTGGTATAGTCTGTTATTTCTAGGCTACAAACCTATACAACATGTTACTGTGCTGAATCCTGGGGCAGTTAGAACACTATAGTAAGTATTTGTGCATCCAAATATGTCTAAACATAGAAAAAGTACAGTAAAAATACGGTACTGTTTATCTTATGGGACCATTGTTGAATATGTGATTTGCATTGATGGAAATACTGTTATGCAATGCATGACTGTATGTATTTGCTAGGGCTACCATAACAAAGTACCACAAACCAAGTGGTTTAACCAGCAGGAATTTATTGTCTCAGTTCTGCAGGCTGGAAGTCTAAGATCAGGGTGTCAGCAGGGTCATGCTCCTTCTGAAGGCACCAAAGAAAGACCTGTTCCTGGTCTCTCTCCTAGCATCTGGGAGTTCCTTAACTTGTAGCAACATAATTTCAATCTTCATGTGGCATTCTCCCTATGTGTGTGTCTCTGAGTCCAAACTTCCTGTTTTATTTTATTTTTTTCTTTTTGAGACTAAGTCTTGCTCTGTTGCCCAGGCTGGAGTGCAGTGGTGTGATCTCAGCTCACTGCAACCTCTGCCTCCCAGGTTCAAGCAATTCTCTTGCCTCAGTCTCCTGAGTAGCTGGGATCACAGATGCATGCCATCACACTCAGCTAATTTCTGTATTTTTAGTAGAGACAGGGTTTCATCATGTTGGCCGGGCTGGTCTCAAACTCCTGACCTCATGATCTGCCTGCCTCAGCCTCCCAAAGTGCTGGGATTGTAGGTGTGAGCCACTGTGCCTGGCCCAAATTTCCTCTTTTTGTAAGGATACCTTTAATGTTGGATTAGGGGCTCATCCTTCTCCAGTAAAATGTCGTCTTAAATTTCTTCATTACTTCTACAACGATCCTGTTTCCAAATAAGACCACATTCTATGATACTGGGGGTTAGGATTTCAACACATAAATGTTTGGGAAATAACCATTCAACTCATAACAATTTACATGAAGTTTGTCATGAGATTGAAAAGAGTTGATCAACATAGATAGCCTACAACATTGATACATAGAAAATGATCAAGAAAGTCTTAGCTCTCATTATTACTGCCATGAATTAGATGGAGAAACTAAAGCTCAGAGAGGTGGAGTGACTTTCCTAAGGTCACACAGCCACTAAATGGCAGATTCAGGACTTTCAGTCAGATATGGCTGATTTCAAAACTTCTGCACCATGTGTCTTCATTGCCTAAGGGGCTAGAAGACAGGGAGGCATTATAATTCAAGGTCCCATTCAGAAAAGAGGCTCACCTGGGTGTAATTATCTACAAAGAAAGTTCTGAAATTGTCCTCAGTACTTCATTTGCATATTTGTATTGCATTTAAATTTTCTCATTTCCAGGTAAAATGGCTGTCGATGAATGAAATGAAATAAAGAAAAAATGAGCTGTAACAAATCATTGCATATTTTTAAAAAATTTTTTCTATCAGTTGTTTACTGCATTGCATCACTTATGCTCCATTTCCTTCTTGCTGTTTGCTCCACTTAGTATCGCTCAAAACAGTGTCCCAGGTTTCCTTATCAGGGCTGCCCTCCTTGTAAGGTCTCTTATCAGGTTTTCCTTTCCTCTCAGTCAAAACCTGCCTCTCCTATGTCTCATTCTCATAACAGAGCTCTCACTTGGTTGTTTTGGTTAAAAAAAAAAAAATGCAGGTCAGGTGCAGTGCCTCATGCCTCTAATCCCAGCACTTTGGAAGGCTGAGGTGGGAGGATTGCTTGAGCTCAGGAGTTTGAGACCAGCCTGGGCAACATAGTGAGACCATGTCTCTACAAAAAATTTAAAAATTAGTTAGGCATGGTACTGCATGCCAGTATTCAGCTACTCAGGAGGCCTAGGTGGGAGAATCGCTTGAGCCCAAGAGGTTGAGGCTCCAGTGAGCCATGATTGTGTTACTGCACTCCAGCTTGGGCCACAGAGTGAGACCCTGTCTCAAAAAACAAAACAACAACAAAGAAAAAAAGTGAGACAAGCTTTGCTGGGGCATATTTGTTATACCCGTGGTGGGTTCCTAAAGGCTGTCCCTCTAACAGCCTGGGAACAGGTGGGGGTGGGGTTTATATCAGGGACAAATGAGAGATGGGCATGACTGGGCAGGCCTGTCAGGGTTTGAAGGTTGAGAACAGTCTTACCACTTCCAGCCTCAAGTCCAAGTTTTCAAATTCCTCATTGAGGTTCCAGGGTGGCTGGTCTTATCTCTCCCTCAAGACTCCCCAGTGAGGGTCTTCGCCTATGAGATTCATGTCTTCAGCCCCATTTGGGAAGCCTTCCCTCAACGTGATAACCTTTTGGGGTTCCACAAAGAGAGGTCCTGCTGTAAATCTGGATGGGCATCAGGCACTGAGGAATTATGATCACCTTTTCCTTTTCTTCCAGTGTGGTTCATTGCGCAGCTAATTCTCACTGGTTGTGCCGAGTGAGGATTCTTTGAGATTTTGGAAGGAAATTTCCTCACATTTTCCATTCCTTTCTTCCCAGAGACATTTTACTGGCAGAGCAGCAGCCACTCCTCTCAGCAGCCAGATGAGAAACAGAGCTTGGAGGCAGAGGCGGGAACAGTGCTGATGTGGCCGTGCTATTCCTTGGAATTAAAAAAAGGCAGTCCCACTTGGGGCCACTTTTCTGAAAAGTGAAGGAAAATGTAAAACGTAAAACAGACCTAATCTCAAGAAAAGTGGAACCTGCTATTTGGGGAGAGATGGTTTTGGTTGAGATGATGCCACAGTTCTCTTTCTATTAATACTTAGGTCATTGCCACTCACTTTTTCATGTCACAAGCCTGGCCTTGGCCTCTGATCATGGACATGCCACACTCATGTGTCCTGAGAGTTGGCCCTCTGCCTTGTCTTCCCCAAAGATAGAGTCGCTGGCCCCTGATCTGTAGGGATCTCCAAAAAAGGGCCTTTTTTGTGTGGACAGTCCCATCATCCCAGCTGGTGGCCACCTCCCAGCAGGTGTTTTGTGGCCATGTCCCAGTTCCCAAGTTGCTCACCTTGTGTGATGTCTTCCCACCTAATTCTGCTGTGATGCTGGAATGACAACAGTTCCTCAAATCTGCAGAGCACTTTCGACTTCCAAAGGGCTTTGGCGAACACTGCCACAAATTTAATCCCCAACTTTCCATTAAGTTTGTGTTTAAGGAATTGTTATAACTTTTACAGAAAATTACAAAATCAAAACAGTATACATACATGGTTTTTAAAAAGCAGAAAATATTACAGAGAGGCCAACAATGAAAACCTCCATTTCTCATGTCACCATCCACCCCATGTTCTCCTACCAAGAGGAAACCAGTCTTAATAGTTTGTTTCTTTATTTTTAATTTAGTTTTTATTTTATTTTGCCATGACTTACAAGGCTTGTTATTAAAACAGCATTATTAGGTTTCTTATCAGGATGATGAAATGATCTAAAATTAGGCTATGGTGATAGACTCTGTGAATATACTGAAACCCATTGAGTTGTATACTTTAAATGGATGAACTTTGCAGTATGTAAATAATATCTCAATACAGAGCTGAACATTTTTCAGCAACTGATACGGTGATTTCAGTTGCTTTTATCTATAAGGCAGATAAAACTATTTGTGAGGGCTTTGAGAAGACACATAATCCCTAAATGGATAGACATATGGTATTAATTCTTGATCACAGTAGTTTCTATCCATATAGTCACTGCCCTTTGAATAACAGAGTATTGTCTTTGGTCTACAAAGTCACATATACACAGAAAAATTCTTGTTTCTTTAGATATTGTCTATGTTGACATATATTTAAAAATGTTGATGTTCTTCCACTTTATTAGTTTTCATTAAATATATGCTGCAGTATACTAAAAAAAATCTCAATAAAGCTGTCAGAAAGGAGGGGGAAGGCCGGGTGCAGCGGCTCATGCCTGTAATACCAGCACTTTGAGAGGCTGAGGCAGGTGGATCACTTGAGGTCAGGAGTTTGAGACCAGCCTAGCCATCATGGTGAAACCCCGTCTCTACTAAAGATGCAAAAATGAACCACAAGTGGTAGTATGTACCTGTAATCCCAGCTACTTGGGAGGCTGAGGCAGGAGAGTCCCTTGAACCTGGAAGGCAGAGGTTGTAGGGAGCTGAGATCACACCACTGCACTCTAGCCTGGGAGACAGAGTGAGACTCCATCTCAGAAAAAAAAAAAAAAAAAAAAAAAGAAAGAAAGAAAAGGGCAGGATAATACTCTCCAAAAAAAGCAGTCTCCTAACTCCCCCCTTCCAACCCCCACCACTGTTTCACTTCCTGAAGGCCATCGCTTTCAAGCAGTGTGATGTTTTCTTCCATATTGCTAAATTATTTGCTTGCAATGCTACTTCTTCAGTACTTAATTTTAGGCATTTACTATTGACTTCCCATTAAAAAAAGATGAGGTTTTAACTTTCTTTCATATCACTGCCTTGGCCCTCATCACATCAAATATGCACTTCCCACCCCTCATCCTTCTCACATAGAGTTACAGATGTCTTGGTTAGCTCAGTGTTCTGTTTATATTAACATGGTAACAAAAATACCACTGGTGGCTGTCCAGTTGTGTGGCATGGAGGAGGGCATTTGAAGTTTTCACTGATTGTTAATTTGTCAACCCTCTATCTTCCCCCATCTCTCATTCCTATTTCCCAAGCCCCCTGGATTCCCAAATCTTTTGTTTAATCCAAGGTGTAAATGATGCTTCATTGAGGCTTTCTCTACTGTGAGCTTGTAATTCATTTTTTTTGTGAGAGTCTCTCTGGTTATTTATCACTCATCCATCTGCCATTCAATTTCTGAAATTTGTTGACATATAATTTATAGACCGTACAATTTGTTCATTTAAAGAGTACAACTCAGTAGCTTTTAGTATATTCATAGAGTTGTGCATCCATCGCCACAATTGGAATATTTTCATCTCTTTTTCTTTTCTTTTTATTCCTCCCATCCTTGGTATCCTATCATCTCTTTTCTTTGTGAGTTTGTGCCTTTAAAAATTTTTTTCAATTCTTTGAATTCCTTAGAATTTCCTTTGAATTCATTTGAGCCCAGGAGTTTGAGACCAGTCTGGGCAACATAGTGAGACTCAATCTCTCCAAAAAAAAAAAAAAAAAAACTTGCTGGGTGTGGTGGTGTACACCTGTAGTCCTAGCTACTCAGGAGGCTGAGGTGGGAGGATCACTTGAGCCCAGGAGGTGGAGGTTAGAAGTTTAACTTCCTGCATTGGATCTATTGCTTTCTGGGTCCTGTGTCTTATCCTTTCTTTTTTAATTGTCTTATTTTGCTGGACTATATCATCAAGTGTAGTAAATTTTTCATTCTTTCCAGGTCTGAAAATATCTTTATCCTAATTTTATACTTGATTGATTGATTGGCAAGGTATAGAATTCTAAATTGAAACTGAATTTTTTCTCAGGAGTTTGAAGCTTTTGTTCCACTGCTTTTTAGAATCTAAGATTTCTATTGAGAGGTCTCATACCAATCTAGTTCTTGTCCCCCTGTGGATAACTTTTTAAAACCTTTTGGGAAACTTTCAGCATTTTCTCTTTATCCTTGGGGGGTCTTAAAGTTTCACAATATGCCCTTTTGTCTGTATCTGTCTAGCTGTCAATCTTCTATCCATCCTCTTGTGCAGGGTGCTTGATTGATCCTTCAATCTGAAGACTTGTGTCTTTCAACTTGGGGATTTTGGGGTACTATTTTAAAAACAATTTTCTTCCTTCTGTTTCCTATATTCTCTCTTTTTCCTTTGGCTTTTACCAGTCAGATGATGAAAACTTCTGGATTGGTTCTCTGTCATACATGTATATACGCACACGCACATACATACACATATATATGTACATATATGTGTGTATATGTGTCTGTATATGTGTATGCGTGTGTGTGTGTATATATATTTATGTGTGTATATATATATATATATATTTTTTTTTTAGATGTAGTCTTCCTCTTGCCCAGGCTGGAGTGCAATGGCATGATATTGGTTCACTGCCACCTCTGTTTCCTGGGTTTAGGTGATTCTCCTGTCTCGGCCTCCCAAGTAGTTGGGACTACAGGCACCTGCCGCCACACCTGGCTAATTTTTTTTTTTTTTTGTATTTTTAGTAGAGATGGGGTTTCACTATATTGGCCAGGCTGGTGTCGAACTCCTGACATCCAGTGATCCACCCACCTTGGCCTCCCAAAGTGCTGGGATTACAGGCATGAGCCACTGCGCCCGGCTCTGTCTTATATATATGTTTTTTAAAATTAAGGTTTCCTTTTGTTCTCCTTGATGGAAAATTGTCCAAACATTGTTTTCCAATCATTCTGATGATTTTTTCTCTCTTCTTAGATTGTTCCTTTTGTTATTATTTTGTGTGACATTGTCTCAAATCTCTTTGAGTACTGTAGAGATCTCCTTCTCTTCTGCCTTTGAATTACCCATTTCTGGTTGTTTGCATTGGTCTTTTTATTTCACAGTATAGGCTTCCCTCAAGTATATAATGAGGTCTTAGTTGTTTGGTTATATTTGAGAATGAGGCAACAGGAAAAGGTGATTGTGAATCTCTGTGTGGAAGCAGAGTTTGTCAATAGGTAGATGTTCCTGTAAGGACAGTGGGCAGGAAGTTGAATTTTACCAAGAAAACTGCAAATGCCCTATACTGACTGCTATAGCTTTTCCCAGTTTTACCACTCCCAAAGAGAAGAACCTTGTGCTTTGTTTTGAGTGGTGGTGGTGGTGGCAGGCAGGGGGCAGGGGAGGCGGTTAGTAGAGTACACCAGCCTGCTTGGAATTGTGTACGTGGTGGAAGTAGGAGATGAGTTGGAGACTACTGCTCTACATATAAACTTTCATTGATCTCTCTGTTTTCAGCCCTTCGTCCCACTTCTTATGCTAGCACCTGGCACTTCTGAGTTGGGAGTCTTTCTCGGGCTGTTCAGGGCTGAGGTCTTCCCCTGTAGCTGCCTCTACCTCCACTCATCAGTTTTACAGGCTGAAGCATCTTCTACTCATTTCATCTTTTGTCAGCTTCTTAAGTATTGTTTCTATTTTTCAGAAATGCATTGAAATTTATTGTCCCTTGCTGGCTACTCCCACTTTCTTCATGGTGATGGACTTTTAGATTTGTATACTGTCATTTAATGTGGTCTTGCAAGACAATGTGCTGTCTTGAATTAGAAACTCTCTGTTTGTTTCATCAGGTGTAGTGGAAAGATCTTGGGTTCTTTGACAGCTCTGAGTTCTAGTTATATAGTTCAATGCATTTTTATGTCCTATCATTCTTTCTAGCTGTGGTATTGTTATAATGTGGAAAACAGGAGAAGTATTGAGAAGAGTTAGCTAATCAGTTTATCTTTCTGAGGTCCAGTTCCCTACCTTTAAGTTATGCTATTAGCTACCATGAATCTGCTATGTATATGGGTTTGTGCACAATGCTGAAAAAACAAAGAAGAATAAGTCATGGTTCCTTCCTGTCAGGTAATTAAGGTGGGGGTTGGGTAGAGACTAAAGATTAAGATTTTGTTGTAGGTGGTATGATAGAGATTGGCCAGAATAGGAGAAATCAGGGAAGGTTTCACAGAGCAAGTAATATTTAAGCTTTAAATTTGAGTTCTCCAGGCTTTCAAGGGGGAAGGTAGGCATTCCAGGCAAATGGGCCAGCAAGTACCTAAGTGGAGTCATGACAGAACTTGGTGGTTTCAGGGACTGAGCATAGGCTACTTGCGGAGGCATGGTGAGAAGTGAGACTGGAGAATTAGTAAGGGCAGCCAAGGCATCGTAGATGTGCAATCACTATTTACATTTACAGATGGGAAAACGGAGGCACAGACTTACATGACCTTAAGGTCCCTTAGTTAATAAGTCAGGGAGCTGAGATTTGGTCCCTGGCGGTCTGACTTAGAGTTCATTGTTTTTGTCAGGGGTTAGGTGATATGGTCTTATTTTTATTTTTTAAATGACACATAATAGGTGTATATATTTGGGGACATGTGATATTTTGATTCATGCATATAATGTTTAATTTTCAAATCAGGGTAACTGGGATATTTATTATCTTAAACATTTATCTTTATGCAGGGAACATTTGAATTATTTTCTTCTAGTTATTTTGAAATAGCTAGTGGTCACACCAGACCTTATTTCTTTAACTGTATTTTTGTACACATCAGTTAACCTCTCTTCATCCCTCCCCTTTCTCTACATTTCTTGGGTTCTGGTAAACATCATTCTACTCTCCATCTTCATGAGATCCACTTTTTTTAGCTCCCAAATATGAGTGAAAACATGATATTTGTCTTTCTATGCCTGGCTTATGTCATTTCACATAACAACCTCCAGTTTCATCCACGTTGCTGCAACTGTAGCGTTCATTTTCTGTTCATTTTCATGGATGAATAATACACATTTTCTTTTTTTTTGCCCTCAAATACTTGTAATTTACTTGAAGGATTTAATTCTAATACAGTTTCATCAGATAATTTAGGTAAATATCTACTCTAGGCCCAGATTTATGGTGACCGATAATACACATTTTCTTTATCCATCAATCTATTGATGAACACTTAGGTTGATTCCATATTTTGGCTACTGTGAGTACTGCTGCAGTAAACATGGGAGTCCAGATATCTCTTCAGTATATTGATTTCCTTTCTTTTGCATATATACCCAGCAGTGACATTGCTGGATCCTATGGTAGTTCTATTTTTAGCTTTTTGAGGAACCTCCATACTGTTTTCCATAGAGACTGTACTAATTTACATTCCCACCAAGAGTGTATGAGCGTTCCCCTTTCTCCATATCCTTGCCAGCATCTGTTATTCCTTGTCTTTTATATGAAATCCATTTTAATTGGGGTGACATGATATCTCATGATGGTTTTGATTTTCATTTCTTTTTTTTTTTTTTGAGGTCGATCGGCTGACTATATTGACAAGATACTGATTGGTTACATATTGAAGAAAACATACAATACAAAATACAGAAACAGTTGGTTCCATCTCCTCCCACTCCTCCCCTTACCTACCCACCCCCAAATACTCATCATCGTGATTTGGTCAGAACAGGACTCAGAGCCAGAGGTTGGGGTGACCGAGGGTGGAGGGGCTGTAGGCAATGGGTTTGTGGCTGTCACAATAATGCTGTGATAATGCTGTGCTTCTCCAGCAGGGAGGCGGGGGCAGGGAGGGGGCTGCAGCCTGATGACAGCCAGCTGAGGGAAGAGCTGCCACTCCCTTCCCAAGCCCCTTCCCAAGGTCTGCCCCACTGCCCAAACCAAAGACCACTCCGAACAGAATGCGGATGTGGATGATCTTGCTTGGTCCACTGTTCCGCAGGAAGGAAAGAAAGTGTAGCTGCTCTGACCCATTGTCCCCATATACAAGGGTGGGGGGTGGGGACAGGAGCATGTAGCTAATCCCAGCAAGGGAAAGTGAGAGAGCAGTAGAAAGGGGAGGAAGTGGGAAGAGCAGAAGATCATATATATTAAAAAAGTGACTTAAGACTTAAAATTGAATCAGTATTTGTACAGAAAGGTGCAGGTGGAATACCTCACTCCAGCCTATGATCAAAATTATATGAAGAAATCATGGTGGACCCCTCCCCCTGCCCCTCCAGTGGTGGCCTGAGTGGTTAAGTACCATTGGTTAGAGTGGATTCCAGTCGGGTTGTTCAGGCGGAGGAGGTGGGGGCAGCGGGCCGGCAAGTGGGGCTCAGTTGCTGCAGCACTGGCTCCGGCTGGCTGGCTTGCTCTCCTGGAGGTCCACACCTCGGTTTCGGCCTGGAGCACCAGCTGCATTCTGGGGCTCGTCCTTGGGAAGCTTCTTAGCTATTGCCATGAAAATTTCATTCACGTTCATGGCAGTCTTTGCTGATGTCTCCATAAACAGCAAACTATTGTCGTCTGCATAGGCTTGTGCTTCCTGGAATTCCACGGTTCTCTTGCTGGCCAGGTCTGCCTTGTTACCCGCAAGTGCAATGACGATGTTGGGGCTGGCCTGCCTCTGTAGCTCCTTCACGCAATTCTTGGCCCATGCAAATGTATCTGTCATAGACCACGATGGCAGCCTGGGCCTCCCGATAGTACATGGGGGCCAGGCTGTGATACTACTCCTGTCCAGCTGTGTCCCAGATCTCAAACTTGACTGTTGTGTCGTCCAGGCAGATAGTCTGTGTGAGGAAGGCTGCTCCGATTGTGCTCTCTTGGTACTCATTAAACTGTCCCTTGATGAAGCGGACGACAAGGCTGGATTTGCCCACCGCAGACTCCCCCAGCAGAACAAGCTTGAACTGACAGATCTTGTTCCCAGAGGCTTGCCCATTGGGTCGTGCTGTGCCTCCCCGACCCGCCATTGCCCGTCTAGCTGTAGTGGTCCAGAGAGTGGGGCTGGACCGGTGCTATGCAAAGAGGCACTTAGTGGGGAGGGGGACCTCCAAGGCTGCTCCGGGACTGCGGCATTACTTGGGGACTCAGATGGGCTCCGCTTCTCTCCCCGCCTGCCCTCCCGCCCCCCCGCCGCCCCGCGGTGTCCCAGGCTCTGGCTTCCACTTTCTGATTTTCATTTCTTTGGTGATGGGAAAATGGTAAGTGTTTTGGTAAGGAGTTTGGGTTTGTTCCTGCATGCAGGCTTTAAGGTAGGTGAATAAAATAATCAATGCTGTGTTTGAGCCATAACTCTAGAGCCACCAGTTGAGAGAGTGTTAGACCAGAGTCAGGGAGTGCTGAGAGCAAGTTAGGGAATACTATGTACCAACAACACAAGGTGGCTTCTGAATTTAGAAGTGGAAAGGGCTCTAATCTATTCAGAGGTCAAATCAACACAACATGGTCTCCTACATAGGTGCAGGAGTTAGGAGAAAATTAGGGTCAGGATTAGGTGGCTGAGCCACTGGTAGTTTGCCAAGTTTGAGAGTGCAAGATGAGCATGCTTGGAGAGAAGAAAGAGAATGAGTCAATGCTGAGCCTGGCGCAACTGAGGTGACTGCACAATTCCAGGTAGTCATGCCCAGAACTTGTTGGGAGGATGCGCCTGGGATGCTGGCAAGACATCTGTGTTGGAGGTACAGATTCAGGGGTCACTGACTCATAAGGAACATTGAAATCATGGGCATGGATACGATGAGAATATATGTTATGGAAAGAGAGTCAAGCTCAGAGTCCGGGAAAGCATCAGATGTATGAGGACTGTGCCTGAGAAGTTGGTTGATGGCATCCTTGAGGAGGGGCAGAAGGGTATGGATAGGGGAGGAGTTGGGAGGATTCCAGTAGTGCCCCCAGGGCTGTGGAACATGAGGCTGAGGACTGAGAGGGAGGTCCCTGAAGGGCAGGAGGAGGTCAGTGGTGAGGCAGTAATAGAGACAGGAACCTTCCCAGAGATGAGGACTTTTGTGGCAACAGAGGAAAGGGGTGGCAGGGAGGGTAGCGTTCAGAAGTGTTCGAGTGAAGAGAAGATGCTTGATTGAGTTGACCAAAGGTGCCATAGAACGTGGAAGAGGGAAAGGCAGGAACCATTCCCAACTGGCCTCTCTTTTTCCAGCAATTTCTGGTCTGCTCAGGCGGGCTGCCTGTTCCTGTAGGTGGTCAGGCCATATAGATCTGCAGGGTGGAATCTGGCTTACTGAAGTGCTGATGTGCGAGAACCACTGCAAACATTTACATCCACATATTTTGCTTCCCCTGACCTGTGGACAGATGTGGAAATAGGAAGCCTGGCCAGCCAAAGTAAGCAGAGAGGCTTACAGATCCAAACCCTCCTTCTGTTTTAACTGGAACACCAGGACCCTGCTTCATTCCTCTAATCTGTTCCAGTCTCAAGGAAAATAGACCACCCCTTGGCCTCATATTTTAGAGCAAAGCATGGTGACTGCACACCACATGTCCCACTGGCTGGTCTGCACTACCACATTTCCCTGTGCGCTGGCTGTACCAGAGAGCGCAGTGGGCGGCTCCAGTGGGCTGACTCCCTGAGTGGTTTCTGAGTATTTTCTACTTCTCATGACAACCTGTCTAGTATGTATTAGATTAGTCCTGTTTAAAACAAGTAAAAAAGGAAGCTCTGTATCATACAAATACTAATGGGAGAAGTGGAATTTGTTTTATCTAACTTTTCTTTTGTCAGAAAAATTTTAAACAAACAGAAACATTCAAAGAATAATGTAACTGGAGCCAGGTGTGGTGTTGTGTGTCTGTAGTCCCAGCTACTCAGGAGGGTGGGGTGGGAGGATTGCTTGAGTTTATGGGTTCAAGATAGATTAGACTGGGCAACAGAGTGAGACCCTGTCTCCACAAAAAAGAAAAAAATAATAATATAACTGACACCTCTGTACCTACCAATAGTTCTATAAGATTATTCTAACATGTAGCCATCCCTGCATCTGACTTTTTAAAGAAAATGAAATATTAACATACACAGTGGAACCTCTCTGTATCTCCCTTCCTGATGCATTTCCCCCTCTCTCTTTAAAGCTCACCACTATTTGAAGTTAGCATTTATTACGATGCAAGTGTTTTTATTTTTATCAAATATACTGTATTAAAAACAATCTGTTATTGTTTTGCATAATAATATAATTGTCTAGACTGCATTGCATGCTTTTAAATATTGAATAAATGGTATCACACTCAGCACTTCTTCTGAGTCTGCTTGAGTTTACTTAGGATATTCATTGGAGATTGCAGACAGTGTTAACCTCACCTTGCATTGAGTAATCGGCCTTGGTCAACTCTGACATAAAGAGATTATAGGCCCTGCAAATTCAGTGTCTCACGATTCCTTCCCAGTTTTAACTGAAATCTCTAACTCTTCTGAGTTCCTTATTTGGATGTTTAGGTCAATTTCCTCACTTCCCTGGATACTATTACAGGCTTTATTATTAAAAGTTTGTCTTTGTCAAGCCTTATTCTTGCCAAACCATTCTGTATAATGAATGAAATATGAACAGTATTTTCCACAGTGCAGAGGTGGGGTGGAGGGTGGTGGAAAATGCAGCTCAACCACGAAGTCAAAGTCAGAGGACAGAGGAATATCAGGAGCTTCTCCACAGTGTTTACAACAATCCCTATGCTCTTTCTACTCCTGTTTCTTGAGGAATCTCTCCCAATTTGGCACAAGACACTCTCCGAATATTGATCCCAATAGGAAGTAGAATATCTGGGTTTTATTGAGGCTATTTCTCATGTTTTGCCTGATTTTTTTTCTGTGAGTCAAAGACCATGAAATAAAATATTATAACTGTCTTTATCAATAATGAGCTCTTCAACTTTGAGAACAGTGATGTTCAGTCTTTTCTGTAGAATTCTAGAATTTCCTGCAAAGATCAAAGTGTTCTATATCCATGGTGTGTACTACAATAGTCATTGGCTATTAGCCAATGAGAACTCAAAATGTGGCTAGTAGGACTGAAAACCGAAGTTTACATTTTATATAATATCACTAGAGTAGTCACATGTGGCTAGTGACTACTACATTGAACAGCACAGTTCTAGAGGATTTATACCAGTATGTGTTGGTAGAATTTTAACAAATCTTAATACATCAAATAAGTTCACATAAATTGCAGTTGATTTATTTGCTCTTTCTTTTCCCAACCTGAAGTTAATATATGAAACTGGGTAGCTTGAACTGCTATGCTTGCTCAGCCCATTCTATTGTACAGAGTATGGTTTCTCCAAGAGCTTCTGTTAATCTATTGTTTGTGATTTCAATGACCCTGATGAGCATCAGCTATTGGTGGGTGCATCCTCCTGCACCCCATCATTGGACCTTGTCCCTCACATAGCTCACTCTGTCCACAACATTATCCAGCTTCATTGATTCTGCCTTCTTTAAATTCAGGCTGGCTTTCTTTTCCATCTGCCTCAGCACAGTCTCACTTTGGGACATGAACCATCATGATGGCTTAAAGAGAAAGCTAATTAGAGGCGATAAATCCATGAACAGGATAATAGAGCTGAAGAAATTTTTCAGAATGCAGGCAGAGAGGCAAAGACGTAGAAATATGAGAGGTTAAGAGACACGAATGATGGAGTGTGAAGGTCTGACAATATCTGATTGGTGTTCTAGAAGAAAAAAAGAGGAGAGGATCGGCAATTTTTGATTTGATAACGACTGAGAATTTTTTCTAATTGGTGAAACATATATGCATACTTCAGATTCAGGTATCCTGATGAATTTATAATACTATAAACAAATTCATCCTTCATAGTGAAACTGAAGAACACTAAAATCATGGAAAGGTCTTAAAAATAATGAGAGAGTAAAGACAGATTAATACAAAGGAACTGCAATACCTACAGTTCACTTTTCCACAGCGAAATGGTATTCAGTAGACAAGGATATAAAATCTTCAGTATTATGAGAAAATAACTGTCAACCTAGAGTTGTAGAAAGATTTCAGAAGAAAATATAGATGAATTTCTTTACAATCTTGGGGTAGAAAACCTACAATTTATATGGGAAAAGATTAATACATTTGATTACATTAAAATAAAGAGATTTTATTATCAGAAACGTCTTAAAGATGGTGGAAAGAGAAATTATAGAATAGGAGAAAATATTTGCAGCACTTGCAACAGTAAAAAGATTAGTATCCAGAATATGTAAGCTCCCTTAAAAATGGATATGAAAATGATGAACAACCCAATAGGAAAATGAGTGAAATACTTGAGAGGCATGGTGGCGTAGAAGGGGAGCACAGATAACCAGTAATCACTCAGAGAGATCGTACAACTCATGAGAAATCAGAGAAATGAAATTTTAAACTATAGCTACAATGAATTGTTAATATGTACCCACAAGATTGGTAAAAATCAATGGGTCTGACATGTTGACATGGGTGTGGAATAACAGAAACTCTTAAAGTCTTCTGGTCAAAGTGTAAATTGGTCCCATAACTGAAAAAGAAGATCATTATTGACTGATGTTGAAAATGTGTGTATCTTATGACCCATCAGTCCTACTTTTTGGCATATATTCAACCATTATGTTGTGTAATGCAGTAGCCACTAGCCACATGTGGTTTTTGAGCCCGTGAAATATGTCTAGACTGCATTGACATGTGCATTGAAAGTATACTTTGAATTTTGAAGATTAATATAACAAAAATTAAAAATATCCCATTTAAATACACTTAAAAATAATGATTATAAGTTGAAACGATAATTTGGATATATTGGTTTAAATAAAATATAGCATTAAAATCAATTTTATATCTTGTACTTTTTAATGTAGCTGAAATAAAATTTAAAATTACAATGTGGGTCTCATACATGTATCACCTTGTTTTGCTTTTAGATAGCATGGCTCTAGAGACATTCCAGGAGACAGGTACAAGATTGCAAACCACAGCATTGTTTGAATTAGAAATAACCCAAATGCTCATTGAGAAGAGAATGCAGAAGTAAATTATGTTATATTAATTTAGTAATAAGGAATGTTATACTCATTCTGTGATAATCAATAAAACATGGCTGTTGCTTATGAATGCTATGTTAAGGGGATGAAGCTAGTTGCAAAGAATACTGACAGCGTGATTTCCATTCATTGAAATTTCAAATTAAATGCAATATTGAAAAATGCATTACTTAGGGATATATCCATAAATGGTAAAATCAAAAAGAAAAACAAGGGAAGAAGATGGAAAGGGAGAAGAAGAAGGGTGGTTACTCTGAAGGTACTAGAATATTCTGTCTTCAGCAACGTGGAGTTTACAAAGTGTACTTTTTTTGTTGTTCTCCAACTTAATCTATTCAGTGTTTTTTTTTTTTTTTTTAAACCTGCAACTGGAGTTGAGGGATTGATTTTTGTGGGGGCAGGGAAGAGATTTTGACTACTGATTTAATTTCTTTTAGCGAAAGAGGGCAGTGGCACCATCTCAGCTCACTGCAGCCTTTGCCTCCTGGCTTCATTATTCTTGTGCCTCAGCCTCCTGAGTAACTGGGACTACAGGTGCCACCATCATGCCCGGCTAATTTTTGTATTTTTATTGGAGATGAGGTTTCATGATGTTGGCCAGGCTGGTCTCAAGCTCCTGACCTCAAGTGTCCCACCACCTTGGCCTCCCAAAGTGCTGGGATTATAGGCGTGAGCCACTGTACACAGCCTGATTTAATTTCTTTAATCATTTTTTAAATGTTTCGTATGTAGAGTGATTTTTGCTAATTAACATTTTTATAAGAAAATTTTTCTTTTACCTAAGTATTCACATTTATCTGCATTGGTTTTTTTAATTTTTTTATATAATTTTAAAACATTTCAGCTGTTTCTATAGATAGATATAGGTATATCTCCTTTTTGGATCCTAATATTTTTATGTATACATTTTCTCTTTACTAATGTTTGTTCTTGCTAGGTGTTTGATCATTTTAATAATTTTTCCAAAGAAACAGTTTTTGGTTTTTGTGCATGGACTTTATTGTTTTCTTATTCATCAATTTCCGTCTCCATCTTTATTGTTTTCTTTCTATAACTCTCCTTAGATTTACTCAATTATTCTTCTGTACTTTTTTTTTTTTTGAGATGAAGTCTTGCTCTGTCACACAGGCTGGAGTGCAGTGGCACCATCTTGGCTTACTACAACCTCTGCCTCCTGGGTTCAAGTGATTCTCCTGCCTCAGCTTCCGGAGTAGCTGGGATTACAGGTGTGCACCACTACCCCTGGTTAGTTTTTTTGTATTTGTAGTAGAGACGGGGTTTCACCATATTGGCCAGGCTGGTCTTGAACTCCTGACCTCACATAATTTGCCCGCCTTGGCCTCCCAAAGTGCTAGGATTATGGGCATGAGCCACCGTGCCCAGCCTGTTCTTCCTTAAGTTAAATACTTATTTATTTCTGGTCTTCATTGTTTAGTAATACTTTTTATGCTATTAATTTATCCATAACAAGTTTACTGATTTTTCTTTTCATAGATTCTTGACTTGAATGTTTAACTCATTCACTTTCAATCATTCATGTTTTATAACAAATGTATTTAATGCTACAAATTTGCTTCATCTCTTAAGTTTGGATATGTGGTTCTTTGATAATTTCTCAATACAGTATTTTCTAGTTTCTTCCTTTCGTACTTGAACTATTTAGGAGTTTATTTAATTTTTTCCAAGCATAAAATTTAAAAACATTATTTTATTGTTAATTTGTGACTTAATTGCACTATAGCCAGATTGCACTGTCTATTATGAAATTGGTTGAGAATTTTTTTGACATCTAGAAGGGGGTAGATTTTTATAAATATTGTACATATCCTTGAAAAAAACACCTATTCTCTGTTTGTCAATTGTATGATTACATGAAGCTCTATTGGATCAGGGTTAGTTAACTGTGTTATTCAAAATTTCTATACCCTAATAATTTTCATATTGCTTATCTATTTCTAATAGAAATAAAGTTAAAATCTCTTATTATTGTGGATTTGACAATTTCTCCTTGAAATTCTCTGTTTTTGCTGTACATATTTCAAGTGTGTGATATTTAGGTACATTACAAACTTATGGTTTTTATATTTTCTTGGAAGCTAGTTCCTCTCACGTTTATCAGTTAGGATTTTGTGAAGGACACTGAAACTGCTCTAGGTAAGCAGAAAGAGCTAGAGCAGAGAGAATTAGATGCTCTAAGATTGTTGGTCTAGTTGAAGGAGTTGGTTCTAGGCATTTTCAAGAATGATTCCTTGAGGAATATAGAACAGACTCAACAGAAGACCAATATTTCTAAGGCTACCATCTTGGCTGTGCCAAAATCAAGAAGCCACCCTTGCTGCACCAGTTTCCTCTCAGGATTCAGACATAGAAAAACAGCTACAGTCAAGCTGTCATTGCCACAACTCTGCTTGTTAGTGAAGACAGCCAACGAGTTTGCAGGAACATGGCCTCTGTCTCACTTTCATCTTCTAACTCTTCAACATCATAAATGATGTCTAACCTCACTTGCATGCAAACCTTAGCCTCAGGGGAGATTGGGAAATGCCAGCCTTTCCAGCTAGAAATTGTCCATATTTATTTTTACTACTTCCCTGCCTCTTTTCCTGTCTCCTATTAGACTGATGAAATTATCTATATTCCCTTTCTTTTTATTCTTTGCCAATTTGGAAGCTATAATTATATTGCTATTCTTTTAGTGAGTACCTTAATTTTTTAAAGCTAAGTTTAAATGATTTTAATATTTTTATTTTTTATTTTATTTTTAAAATTTATTTATTTTACTTTAGGTGCATAATATATCTGGCATTTCTCCCCATGTTATTCCTTCCCACCCTCCCCTCCCTCCCCATCCCCTGCTGTCTCTCCCCTACCCCCTCAGCTTCCCCCAGTGTTTGATATTCCTCTCCCTGAGTCCATGTGTTCTCATTGTACACCCACCTATGAGGAGAACATACGGTGTTTGGCTTTCTGTTCTTGTGTCAGCTTGCTGAGAATGATGGTTTCCAGATTCATCCAAGTCCCTACAAAGGACATGAACTCGTTGTTTTTTATGGCTGCACAGTATTCCATGGTATATATGTACCACATTTTCTTTGTCTGGTCTATCATTGATGGGCATTTGGGTTGGTTCCAGGTCTTTGCTATTGAAAACAGGGCTGCAATGAACATACGTGTGCATGTGTCTTTATAATAGAACAATTTATCGTTCTTTGGGTATATACCCAGTAATGGGATTGCTGGGTCAAATGGAATTTCTATTTCTAGATCCTTGAGAAATTGCCACACTGTCTTCCACAATGATTGAAATAATTTACACTCCCATCAACTGTGTAAGAGTGTTCCTATTTCTCCACATCCTCTCCAGCATCTGTTGTCTCCAGATTTTTTAATGATCGCCATTCTAACTGGCGTGAGATGATATCTCAGTGTGGTTTTGATTTGCATATCTCTAATGACCAGTGAAGATGAGCATTTTTTCATATGTTTGTTGGCCTCATATATGTCTTCTTTTGAAAAATGTCTGTTTGTATCCTTTGCCTACTTTTGAATGGGGTTGTTTGCTTTTTTCTTGTATATCTGTTTTAGTTCCTTGTAGATTCTGGATATTAGAGCTTTGTCAGATAAGTAGATTGCAAAAACTTTTTCCTATTCTGTTGGTTGCTGATTCACTCTAATGATGGTTTCTTTTGCTGTACAGAACCTCTGTACAGGTTTTATTAGATCCCATTTGTCTATCCTGGCTTTTATTGCCATTGCTTTTTGTGTTTCGGTCATGAAGTCCTTGTCTATGCCTATGTCCTGGATGGTTTTGCCTACACTTTCTTTTAGTGTTTTTAATGGTGTTAGGTTTTATGTTTAAATCTACGATCCATTTGGAGTTAATTTTAGTGTAAGGTGACAGGTAGGGGTCCAGTTTTCTGCTTTCTGCGCATTGCCTGCCAGTTTTCCCAACACCATTTATTAAACATGGAGTCCTTTCCCCATTGCTTGTTTTTGCCGGGTTTGTCAAAGATCAGATGGTTGTAGATGTGTGGTGTTTCTTCTGGGATCTCTTTACTGTTCCATTGGTCTATGTCCCTGTTTTGGTACCAGTACCATGCTGTTTTGATTACTGTAGCCTTGTAGTTTGAAGTCTGGCAGTGTGATGCCTCTGGCTTTGTTCTTTTTGCTTAGGATTGTCTTGGCTATTCTGGGTCTTTTGTAATTCCATATGAAGTTTAAAGTGTTTTTTTTTCCCAGTTCTGTGAAGAAGGTCAGTGGTAGCTTGGTGGGAATAACATCGAATCTATAGATTGCTTTGGGCAGTATGGCCATTTTCACGATATTGATTCTTCCTAACCATGAGCATGGAATGTTTCTCCATCTGTTTGTGTTCTCTCATTTTGTTGAGCAGTGGTTTGCAGTTCTCCTTGAAGAGGTCCTTTACATCCTTTGTTAGTTGTATTCCTAGGTATTTTATTCTCTTTGTAGCAATTGTGAATGGAAATTTGCTCTTGATTTGGCTCTCTGTTTGTCTGCTATTGGTGTATAGGAATGCTTGTGATTTCTGCACGTTGATTTTGTATCCTGAGACTGCTGAAGTTGCTTATCGGTTTGAGAAGATTTTGGGCTGAGATGATGAGGTCTTCTAGATATACTATCATGTCATTTGCAAATAGAGACAGTTTAACTTCCTCCTTTCCTAATTGAATACGCTTTATTTCTTTTTCTTGCCTGGTTGCTCTGGCTAGAACTTCCAATACCATGTTGAATAGGAGTGGTGAGAGAGGGCATCCATGTCTAGTGCCTGATTTCAAAGGGAATTCTTCCAGCTTTTCCCATTCAGTATGATATTGGCTGTAGGTTTGTCATATATAGCTTTTAACATTTTATGAGATGTTCCATCAATACCTAGTTTATTGAGAGTTTTTAGCATGAAGGGCTGTTGAATTTTATTGAAGGCCTCCTCTGCATCTATTGAGATAACATGTGGTTTTTGTCTTTGGTTCCGTTTATGTGATGGATTATGTTTAAGAATTTGTGTATGTTGAACCAGCCTTGCATCCCCGGGATGAAGCCTACTTGGTCATGACGGATGAGCTTCTTGATGTGCTGTTGCAATCTGTTTGCCAGTAGTTCATTGAAGAGTTTTGCATCAATGTTCATCATGGATATTGGCCTGAAGTTTTCTTTTTTAGTTGAGTCTCTGCCTGGTTTTGGTATCAGGACGATGTTGTTCTCATAAAATGAGTTAGGGAGGATTCCCTCCTTTTGTATTGTTTGATACAGTTTCTTTCTTTCTTTTGTTTTTTGGGAGGAAGGGAGGAAGGCAGGAAGGGAGGGAAGGAGGAAGGGAGGGAGGAAGGAAGGGATGAAGGAAGGAAGGAAGGGAGGAAGGGGGGAGGGAGGGAGGGAAGGGAAGGAAGGAAATCAAGCAATGAGAGAGACATTGCCAACCTGGATCTAGAGGTTTACAAGTTGATTTCTTTTTTTTGAGAGAAGGAAAGAAAAAAAAATGAGTAAAGGAGAGGAAGAAAGAGGAAGAGAAAGAGGGAGGGTGAATGGAAATATTGCTTTATTCTGAAAAAAAAAATGGATATTAATAATGGCCAATCAATGTTTCATTTAAACCTATGAGTAGGTGTGATGTGGTATTGACAAGAATGTATATTTTGTGTATTTTAAGTGGAGAGCTCTATAAGTATTTATTAAGTTTACTTGTTCCGGATCTGAGTTCAAGTCCTTGATATCCTTATTAATTTTCTGTCTCATTGAATCTAAGTCTCTATGTATCTGGGTGTTAGGATCGTTAGCTCTTGTTGTTGCATTGATCCTTTTACCACTATATCTTTGTTGCTTTAAAATCTATTTTATCTGATATGAGAATGGCAACTCCTGCTTTTTATTTATTTATTGATTGATTTTTGCTCTCCATTTGGTTGGTAAATCTTTCTCCATCCGTTTGTTTTGAGTCTTTGTGTATCCTTGCATGTGAAACAGGTCTGGATGTAACAAGCCTTTGGGTTTTGGCTGTGTCTTTTGATTGGGGGATTTAGTCGATTTAAATTTAGGGTTACTGCCATTTGATGTTGACTGGCTGTTTCATCCATTCATTGATGTAAATTCTTCTTTATGTTGGTGCTCTTTACTTTTTGATATATTTTTAGAAATGCTAATACTGGTTGTTTCTTTCTGTGTGTAATGCTTCTTTCAGAAGCTCTTGTAAAGCAGGCCTGGTAGTAATAAAATCTCTGAGTACTTGCTTGTTCATAAAAGATTTTATTTTTCCTTCAGTTGTGAAGCTTAGTTTGGCTGGATATGAAATTCTGGGCTGAAGGTTCTGTTCTTTGATGATGTTGAATATTGGCCCCCACTCTCTTCTGGCTTGTAGAGTTTCTGCTGAGAGATCTGCTGTAAGTCTGATAGGCTTCCCTTTGTGGGTAACCTGATCTTTCTCTCTGGCTGCCTTAGTATTTTCTCCTTTGTTTCAACCCTGGGGAATCTAACGATTATGTGCCTTGGGGTTGCTCTTCTTGAGGAATATCTTTGTGGTGTTCTCTGTATTACCTGGGGTTGAATATTGACCTGCTTTGCTAGTTTAGGAAAATTTTCCTGAATAATATCCTGAAGGGTATTTTCCAGCTTGGATTCATTCTCTCTGTCGCATTCAGGTACACCTATCAAATGTAAATTTGGTCTTTTGACATAGTCCCACATTTCTTGGAGACTTTGCTTATTCCTTTTTATCCTTTTTTCTCTAATCTTGTCTTCTTGTTTTATTTCATTAAGTTGGACTTTGACCTCTGATATCCTTTCTTCTGCTTGAACAATTTGAGTGTTTAAACCTGTGCATACTTCTCGGAGTTCCTGTATTGTATTCTTCAGTTCCATTAATTCACTTATATTCCTCTCTAAGTTGTCTATTCTCAATAGGATTTCATCAAACCTTTTTTCAAAGTTCTTAGTTTCTTTACTTTGGGCTACAACATGTTTTTTTAACTCACAGAAGTTTCTTATTATCCATTCCCTGAAGAGTGATTCTGTTATTGGGATGCGCTCGTTCTCCCAATAGCCTTGTTCCATTGTTGATGTGGAACTGTGATCATCTTTAAGAAGGAGAGGCGTTCTGATTTTGAGTATTCTCAGCCTTTTTACACTGGTTTCTTCCCATCATTGTAAATTTATCCTCCTGTCGTCTTTGAAATTACCAACTTTCATATTAGGTCTCTTGAGTGGAAGTCCAAGTTGTTAGTTCCCAGGGCCAGAACAGCAGCGTTAAGACTGATGGTGCTTTTCTGCCCAGGATTCTCCTGTCTGGCTTCCTTCTTGTGTCCATAATAGGCGACTCTGCCTTCCCGGGGCTCCAAACCTCAGTCAGAAGGGGAACCAGTCTTGTTTACTCTGCGCCGAGAGCTGCTGCGCCGAGGTGCCATCACAGCCACTGCGCCAGCCTCAGGAGTTGTGCTGGGGACCCGTGTGGGTCCTCCAAACCTCGGTTGGAAGGGGAGCCAGCCCCGTTTACTCTGCTCCGAGAGCTGCCGCGCCAAGGTGCCGGCAAAACCACTGCGCCGGCCACAAGAGTCTTGCTGGCGACCCGTGTGACTCCTCCACTGAGGATCTTCTGCTCCGTGAGCGACCAGAATTTGTCTGAAAGTGTGGCTTCCTCTAGTTCTCTGCGCTTCCACTGAGAGCTGCAATCCCAAGATGTTAGCAATTGGCCATCTTGGATCGTTCCCTGATACAGTTTCAGAAGGAATGGAACCAGCTCTTCTTTGTGCGTCTGGTAGAATTGGCTGTGAACCTGTCTGGACCTGGACTTTTTTTGGTTGGAATGCTACTGATTGCTGCCTCTACTTCAGCCCTTGTTATTGGTCTATTCAGGGTTTCAACTTCCTGCTGGTTTAGTTTTGGTAGAGTACAAATGTCTAGGAATTTATCCATTTCTTCCTGGTTTACTGCTTTATGTGAGTAGAGCTGTTTGTAGTAATCTCTGATGGTAGTTTGTATTTCTGTGGGATCAGTGGTGATTTCCCCTTTATTGTTTTTTATTGCATCTATTTGATTCTTTTCCCTTTTCTTTTTTATTAATCTGGCTAGTGGTCTATTTTGTTGATATTTTCAAAAAACCAGCTCCTGGATTTACTGATTTTTTGAAGGGTTTTTTTTGTGTCTCTATCTCCTTCAGTTCGGCTCTGATTTTAGTTATTTCTTGTCTTCTGCTAGCTTTTGAGTTTTTTTGATCTTGCTCCTCTAGCTCTTTCAATTTTGATTAAGCTTAATATTTCTAAAGTTACTTGGTATTTATCTTGTCTTTCTAAGCAAGGCAAGGACTATCATGTTGAATGATGCACTGACCATTCCCTTTTCTAATCTTGTTATTGTAAAGTTTTATTCTTACATTTTAATACAGAAGTTAGCTTTACTGTTATTTCTTTGCTGTCAACAGTTAAATTTATACTGTTTAAAATGTGTTTTTTTTTGCTTACCATGGTTTATGGTAAACTGTACATTTACTGTTCTGTCTACTGAAGTACATCTTTTAGGGCACACATGGAACAAAAAGCTGACGTGCAGAGGCTGTTCCTAGCAATCTAAAGCATTAGTAATGGATATACTTACCTTGCAGGCTCATTGTGAAGATTAAATGAAAGAGTAAGAAAGTGTGGGACAGTTCCTAGCACATAGCTGGAGATCAGCAATATTCCTCTTCTTTTTTTTTTTTTTTGATACAAAGTCTCACTCTGTCACCAGGCTGGAGTGCAGTGGCACAATCTTGGCTCACTGCAACCTCTGCCTCCTCGGGTTAAGTGATTCTCCTGTCTCAGCTGGGACTACAGTAGCACACCACCATACCCCAGTGAATTTTTGTATTTTTAATAGAGAAGGGGTTTCACCATGTTGGCTAGGATGGTCTTGATCTCTTGACCTCATGATCCGCCTGCCTTGGCATCCCAAAGTGCTGAGATTACAGGTGTGAGCCACCATGCCTGGCCACAGTATCATTCTTAATATTATTGTCTTGGTCTGGGATGGGGTTTGGAGGAAGCAGTTTCAAAGGCTTCTGCTTGGCCTATCCCACTTCAATATTTCTTAGCCCAAAAGTCAAGGAATCAATGTAAATGTTCTGCAATCTACAAGCATGTTCATTGCATTATACATTTGGGATCCAGTCTGTGGACCCAACTAGACCCACTGTGAGCTGAATCTGTGTCAAGACTCCATTTAATTAACCTGGCCCCCATATGGCCCTTCTCTAACAAGGGTCTATAACCTGTGATGCTTTGGGTCTCTGGTTACCAAAGTCAATTTATATATCAATTCCAACAATCCTCAAAAAGTCTGGAAAACTCTCCTTCCCCATTTTGTGAGTATCAAATAGTCTTTGGGGAAAGATTGAGGAATTATTACTAGATACAGTTGTCATGGTGTAGCAAGACTTATTCTTATAGGAAATGGTCTCTCCTTCATCAGTGAATTTCTGGTATGAGAACTCGTTAGATCCAGAAACTGGGCAACAGATTGAGATTTTGTTAATTGGGGTGGCTGTCCTCAGCTTCCTCATCCATCCTTGGTTCCTTTTGATTGTTTAAATTAAGCAACTCCTTTGTTGGCTGCCCATCTATCTTGCCCCTAGGGACCCTGTGTCCTATTAACCATCTTCACAACCTTCTGTGGGTTGGGTCCCCCACTTGGTACTGTGGTCTTCTGATAATTGTACTCATATTGCTTCTGATGGGTAAGTATCTCCATTTGGACTCTAACATGTTGGGATTCTGTACTTCTCATTGCTATCAGGGAATTCTATTTCTACAGTGGCATCTCTTAACATCAACACTGGCCTATAGAGGATAGCCCCACTGAACTGCTCAGCAATGCTGGTGTTTCCTTACCAGTGCATTCCTTACTGTTCTGGTCACTGGAGTACTTCTGGCCCTCCTAGAGGGCAGAGTCAGCCAATAGGTTTTCCTGTCTTACAGTATAACATGAAGCCATGCCCACTTCCCCAAGCCTTTTGATCCCTTCTTCCTCTATCTGCCATAGAAATTCTGGCTTTTCTAATTCACTTAGGGTAGGTCATTACTGTTTCCAAGCTTCCAAAATCTATCTTGGTGTATTAGTATCATCTCCTGGGGTTCTTGCCAGAGTGTAAAGTCATTTGTTCTCGGGAGAGTGTTCCCACATTGACAAACTCTCCTTTATTCTAACTTATCTCCTGCCTACTCCCCCTGGATCCAGGTTTCTTGGGGTTGAGATCCAGGCACATGCTCCTGGCTCCTTTTGGAACATTCTAGCCATGTCCTATAGCTCCTCTGGTGTGACGATTCTTTCTTGCTGTAGCAGCACTTTGCCAGTTGGACCATGTTGGGATTCCACCCCGATGATTGGTCTGGTTGTCACGGTGGTAGGTGGAGGTCTATCCCAAGAGGGGCAAGCAGTGTCTGCAAGGCAACTGCCTCATCTGAGGTTTCTGCAGCAGTATCTTTTAAAAAAATGTTTAATTTAAATTAAAAAAATTAATTTTTGTGGGTACATAGTAGTTGTATATATTTATAGAGTACATGAGATATTTTGATACAGGCACGTAATGTATAATGATTAAATCAGGATCAATAGGGTATCCATCACCTCAAGCATTTATCATTCCTTTGTGTTACGTACAATCCAATTATACTCTTATAGTTATTTCAAAGTATACACTGAATTATTATTGACCACAGTCACCCTGCTGTGCTATCAAATATTATTTCTTATTCTAACAATATTTTTGTATTCATCAACCCTTCCCACTTACCCCTCCCACCAGCTACCCTTCCCAGCCTCTCTGGTAACCATCTTTCTGCTGTCTCTATGAGTTCAACTGTTTTCATTTTTAGCTCCCCCAAATAAGTGAGAACATGCAGTTTATCTTTTTGTGCCTGGCTTATTTCACTTAACATAATTACCTGCAGTTCCATCCATGTTGTTGCAAATGACAGGATCTCTTCTTTTTTATGGCCGAATAGTATTTCATTGTGTAAGTACCACGTTTTTCTTATCCACTTGCTTGTTGATGGATACTTAGGTTACTTCCAAATCTTGGCTATTGTGAATAGTGCTACAGTAAACATGGGAGCACACATATCTCTTCAATATACCAATTTCCTTTCTTTTGGGTAGATACCTAGCAGTGGGATTGCTGAATCCTGTGATTGTTCTATTTTCAGTTTTTTGAGGAACCTCCAAACTGTTCTCCATAGTGGTTGTACTCATTTACATTCCCACCAACAGTGTCCATTCCCACCACATTCTTGGCAGCATTTGTTGTCTGTCTTTTGGATAAAAGCAGTTCTAACTGGGGTGAGATGACATCTCATTGTAGTTTTGATTTGTGTTTCTCTGATGGTAATGATGTTGAGCACTTTTTCATATGCCTGTTTGCCATTTGTATGTCTTGGGAAGTGTCAATTCAGATGTTTTGCTCATTTTTAATTGGATTATTAGATTTTTTTCCTATAGAGTTGTTTGAGCCACTTATATATTCTGGTTATTAATCCCACATCAGCTGGATCGTTTGCAAATATTTTCTACCATTGTCTGTGGATTGTCTTTTCACTTTGTTAATGGTTTCCTTTGCTTTGCAGAAGCTTTTTAACTTGATGTGTTCCCATTTGTCTGTTTTTGCTTTGGTTGCCTGTGCTTGTAGGATATTGCTCAAATCTTTGCCCAGTCCAATATCCTGGAGAGTTTCCCCACTGTTTTCTTTAGTAGTTTCATAGTTTGACAGCTTAAATTCCTTAATTCATTTTGATTTGATTTTTGTATATGATGATAGATAGATCTTCTAACTTTCATATTTTTCCTTGAATTGGTTAATGACCCTGAGTCTGTCATATCTTTCTTCAGTGAATCAAGTCATAGCAATGACTCCCAAATTTCATAGCCCTTATATTTACCATCTGTTATCCCTTTTAAATACCAGACATATTGCACCAGCAAGTCCATCTCCTTCCACCAGTATCCCATTCCAGCTCACCACCTGTGAAAGTTTTAATAGCTGCACCACCACAGGCTGCTAAGGGCTATCCATCCCCTACCTATCACAGGTGATGGGGTCCCCACTGCCCACGTGTTTGCTGTAAGTGATCTAGAATTCAATGTAAGAGTTTGCTTCTAAGGTCTGTTTCTGGTAACAACTGTATTCGATCCCTGGGAAAGACACAGAGTTGGTGAGCTGTATTAGGAAATGCTCTCAAGAGATTAGAATGAAGGAAGGAAAGATTGGGTAGAAGGAGAAGCTGATTTGTAATACAGTTACAACGGGAGCCTTAGCTGACCTCTGGAGCTGGCATGGCTCTTCTGAGTATTCCCCAATGTAGGGAAAGGGTGCCAAGCCTTTGTATTAAGCACCAGCCAGTCACTGGCCATAGGCCCAAGGGACCATAACCTTGGCTAACAGCAAGAGTGAGTCCTAGTGAGGGATGCAGCTGTGAGCTGCCAGCAGCTGCTATTTCCAGCAGCTGGGGGTGGGTAGCAGGGGAAAGTACTTTGAGGAGGGGATCAGAGCAAAATACCTACACTGCCCTTTCTATTTTTGTAATATTAAGTAAAAAAATACAAGGTAGAAACTTGTATTTATAGAATTTCAATATGTTAAAATTAACATAGATAAAAATGACTAGAAGGGAATTAAAATGTTTAAGAGGTTTTGGTGCTGGGAAAATGAATGATGTTCATTACTCACTCCTTACCACCTGTATTTATAAACACATAAACCTTAGAATACTTTATTGAAAACACAAACTTCCCCACTGATTCCTCTCTATGGGCTGTTCAAATCAGTTAGAAAGTCAGCCTCAGTATTCCTTAGTAGGTGGCTGGGTGAACAAGCTGTGATATATCCAGATAATTAAGTATTTTCAGTGATTAAAAAAAGAAATGAACTATCAACCAATGAAAAGTCATGGAATAAATTTAAATGCATACTGTTAAGTGAAAGAAACCAACCTAATAATCCTATGTACTGCATGATTCCAGCTATATGGCATTGTGGAAATGGCCAATTATGGAGACATTAAAAAAAATCATGGAGGCTGACACAGAAGGATCTCTTGAGCTCAGGAGTGGGAGATCAGTCTGGGCAACATAGCGAGATCCTATCTCTACAAAAAGAAAAATAAAAAGAAATTAGCTGGGCATGGCTATGTGTGTGTCTGTGGTCCCTGTTCCTCGGGAAACTGCAGTGGGAGAATTGCTTAAGCCCAGGAGGCTGAGGCGGCAGGGAGCCATGATTGGGCCACTACACTCTAGCCTGGGTGACAGAGCAAGACCCTGTCTGAAAAAAAGAAAAAAGATTAGGGGTTGGCGGGGGAAGAAGAGGATGGATGAATAGGTGAAGCGTAGGGGATATTTAGGGCAGTGGAACTATTCTGTATGATATGTGGATGTGTGTCCATGTGTGAAACCATAGAACTGTACCAATACAAATAATGAACTCTAATGTACTAAACTATGAATTTTAGTAAATAATAATGTGGGCTGGGTGTGGTGACTCATGCCTGTAATCTTAACACTTTGGGAGGCTAAGAGGGGCAGATTCTTGAGCCCAGGAGTTCAAGCTCAGCCTGTGCAACATGGCGAAACCCCTTCTATACAAAAAAATACAAAAATTAGCCAGGTGTGGTGGTTCATGCCTGTGGTCCTAGCTACTTGGGAGGCTAAGGTGGGAGGATGCTTGAGCCCAGGAGGTTGAGGTTGCAGTGAGGCATGATTGTGCCACTGCACTCCAGCCTGGTGACAGAGCAAGACCCTGTCTCAATCAATCAATCAATCAATCAATCAATAAATAAATAACAATGTGTCAGTTTTGATTCATCAATTGTAACAAATGTATACCAATGGAAGATGTTAACAGCAGGAAAAACTGTGTGCAGGGAAGAGGGGATATCTGAGAACTCTGCATTATATCCTCAATTTTTCTGTAAACTTAAAACTGTTCTAAAGAATAAAGTCTATTAAGAAAAAAGAAAGTAGGCATCAGTATAATCTAGTAACACCAGCAGTAGTTGTGACTGAATTAACAAATTACGTGATTAGTGGGCAGAAGAGAGACTTCCTTCTCATAGACCTTTCTGGCAGTTGTGAAATATCAGAACACAAATCTACAAATCAACAGCTGCCTTGTTTATGGATGAATTAATAGATATCACAACAGCCTGACTCTTGATTCTGGAATCTTGCTGTTTCCTCAGTGAGCCATGACCCAACCATTGAGTCTTGCTCTATGCATTCAAAGAATGGCAGGGGATCCGGTCCTGTGACAGGACATTTGATAAACAAATGAGACAAACTGGAGTTCAGTCTTCTGACGACTGCCAGGGCTGGCATCGTTTTTTCTTCTGGCACCTACCCCAAGTGTCTGGCATCTACTCTTATTTTTCCTTTCAAGACAAATGCAAAAAGGACTTGACCTCAACTGACATAGATTGTGGAAGAATGTATACGCATTGAAAAGTAATCCAGCAAATTGACAAAGTTAATGAATTTTCGGAGGAATTCATGCAATACCACCCAGGGAGAGTCAGCACTTTGAATATTTGCTCAAAGGCAATAGGCAATAAGAAAATGGGAACTTGTTTATTAATTTTGGCTTTTGAAAGAAAACATTGTCCCATACATAGCTTCCATGTCTATTGTTGATTTGCTTAAACAATCTCAATTTGAAAACATTGAGATTCTTCATTTATAAGTTTATTCACTCATTAATGAAACTCTTTATAGTTTTATCACTGATTACTATGTGAAAGGTAACCTATGCATGAAATTATTAGTGGAGAGGTTACAATAATATATGTTCTACTGTAGTACCAGAGTATGGGCAGTGGAAGGACCCTTTTTCTTTTTTTCTCTTTATTCCTGCCTCAACTACAGAGGAGACAGCTCCTTTCTGCTCTTCCACTTCTCTCTCTACTCTTTTCTGGGAGATGAGATCTGTCTGATTGGCAAGATTATAAGAACCTTCCATTCATAAGACAGTGTTACTAAGGGACACTGTCACTGTTAATTAGAAACAAGAAAACTTGGCATGAATTTGCTTTTATATAATCCATTTGGAATTTATTTTTCTATGTAGCAAAGATAGGAATTTCATCTTGTTCTTCCCAATTACATGGTTGTTTATTCAAGAACTAGTTTTGGAAATGCCATTATTATGATAAACTAAACTTCCATTTATTTATAGGTCTGTTTCTGAAAACTATTCTATCACCATATATCAACTACAGTTGTCCATTTTCTTTTCTAATTAAAACTTAGAATCAGCATTTGAAATTAGTTTAAAATCTTACTAATTTTTTTATTGGCACAATTTGAGTTTGTAGATTATTTGAGAGAGAAATGACTTCTTTTCAACATCAACTCTTTCCATTCAAGAATGTAGTATAGTTCTCCATTAAGAATATTTCATTAAAGTTTTATAGCTGTCTTTCTATAAGTTTTGCACATTTTTTTGGTTAGGTTTGTTTCTAGTTAATTTCTTGTTAATTTATACACACACATGCATAGATATAATTTTTTCTATTATGAATTAATAACTTTTTCTTATTTTCTAACTGATCATTGATAGTGTTTACCATGTACTTGGCCAACTCTCTCATTGTAACAATTTTTAAATTGATTCCATGGAATTTTTAGATAGCAAATTATATTTTCTTCAAATAATTAGATTTTTCTTCCTGATAATTATAATTACTTTTTCATTTTGTTTTATTGCACTGGCTAGGACCAAAGATGGACAATAATAGTGATGGTTAGAATCTTCTTCTTTATGATTTTAAGGGAATATTTCAAAATATTTTTTATTAAGTATAATATTTCCTGTAGGTTCATGGTAGGTACATTTTATAAGGTTAACAATTTTGCCTTTTTCCTCCAAATTCCTAAATTGCTAAGGAAGTTAAAGAAAAAAAATTAATTACAGTAAGACATAGTGATAGGATAACTTTTGGTTTTTACAAATGGTCCAAGATTAAATAAAGATAATTCTCTTTTAAGGATTTCGTAAAAGCAAATATTGAAGGAGCCTATAAAAACGCTGATCTAAACATTAGACTGCACTGAAAACCAACAGTCACAGCGAGGGAACATGCAGCATGCCAGGGAGTGTTGAGAGTGAGCATTTGTTGAGGTAGCTTTCATGGGGCAAGTGAAAGTGTCTGACAAGTATAGGAGGTAGAATCAAACTCTTGTGGAGCTCTGCAGTCTTATTTCCTGTAGTGATTGCATCACTGGGGTCAGACATAACACAGGCATTGACAACGGCCAGAAATGCTCCTAACATCCAATTCTGCCCATAGAAGAGAGGGCAATCTCGGGTATGGCATCAGAAAGGATTATTTGTGGCAAATGCTTAAAATGCCCGTTTGAAGTAGGAAAAAGAATTTCTCTTTTTGGAGAGATGACTGGGACCCACATTACTCCCCTTAGGGATGGGTTTATTCATCTGAGGTTTGAGACCCACCATCTTCATCACCATTTAGAAGAGGAATTGAACAGAGTTCACTCCAGCCAGGAGAAGCCCCTTCCCACAATGTCAGATGAATGTGGACTCTTCTGCCTCATCTTATTTATGAACCACGTTTTGGGTTTGCATGGAATATTTATCTTCACAAGAGTTTGGCTGGAAATGCAGATTATCATTAATTCCACAACATTCTTATATTTACAGGTATGCTGTAAATAATGTTAAGAGTAAAACTAAGCAAAAAGACATGGGCTCTGTATCCTGCAAAGTTGGGGTAGGAACACAGGGAAGCAAATGTCACAGTGTTTGTGTTTTAAAAACAGGTAGGAGCTGTATAGGATTTCCTGGCTACTCTTGGGGGTACACATTTTTGGAAGGGACTAATCATCAAGAGTGGTTGACAATTCTCTTGTCTTATGATTTCTCTTTCAGAAGAAAGTGAAATGTCTTCTGCACTCAGCCCTCACAATAGCATTTCTTGTACTTCAAAAATCCTTGGCCGGGTTTGGTGGCTCACGCCTGTAATCCCAACACTTTGGGAGGCTGAGGCTGGTGGATCACAAGATTAGGATATCGAGACCATCCTGGCCAACATAGTGAAACCTCGTCTCTACTAAAATCCAAAAAAATTAGCCAGGTGTGGTGGCATGTGCCTGTAGTCCCAGCTACTCAGGAGGCTGAGGCAGTGGAATTACTTGAACCCGGGTGGTGGAGGGTACAGCAAGCCGAGATCGTGCCACTGCACTCCAGCCTGCGGACAGAGCAAGACTCCATCTAAAAAAAAGAAAAAAATCCTTTGCAAGAATGTAAATGTACCCAAAGTAAAATATATTTTATGAGTTGCATCTATTTTAATGTTTACAAGGAAGCCCTAACTAAAGATGTTGGCTAAAGTACTGAATGTGCACAGTTAACCTAGTATCTTTTAACAGATCCTTGCTTTGAGCTCTGAAGTGACTCAGAGCCTACTGAGTTAACAGAAGTGATTGCTTTATAAATACACTGCGAAATGGCACTTAAAACCAAGCAAAGGAGATGCATACTTTCAAACTCCAAAGTAACGGAAATAAAATGTCCCAACTTAAGTAGAGAAGGAAGAATCTTTATAACTTAGTGACCTTTATAACTCACTTGAATTTTGAGGAAAAAAAATTACAATAGTGGAATCATAAGGCTTCTAATTCATTTGGATATGATAATCTGGGATGGGGTGTGGTGATTCAAAAGAACACAATACAATTGTAGTCAGAATAAAAATTACAGCACAATTGTAAAGAGACTAAAAATCATCTGTTTGACATATACCAACTCTATACCATTATACCAAATATTTAGTAACTATTAAGTGATACTGACCTTGTTTACAATGTATATAGATGGACAAAGTTCTATTCGGATTGTTTTATACCTAAGTGATACTCCACAAAACAGATTTATCTGAAGACAGATTAGTGAACAACTGTGGATCTCAAATTCGTGTTCACAGTTAGCACCTGATAAATGATCTTATTCCTGTTATTAATGGTTCCTTTGTTTATTCAACTTAATGAACGGGAGGACTACTCAAGGTATTTCAATAAATTTCATGTGAAAATTGATTGATCATGCAAACAATATGTAGAATTTTAACACTCTTTATACCATACAGAAAACTTTTTTTCCTGTTTCTAGTACTTTCTTAGTTTTATTTGTTACACTTAAATTCAGTTGGAATTTATTTTGGTGTAAGGAGTGAGGTAGGGCTCTAGCTTTTCTTTTTTCTTTTCAAATTTCTAACCCATTATCTCAAAGCCGTTTACTATTGGGAGGCTGAGACAGGAAGATCACTTGAGGCCAGGAGTTTGAGACCAGCCTGGGCAACACAGTGAGATCCTATCTCTAAAAAAAAACAAACAAGCAAGAAAACAAAACAAAAAACCCAAAAATCAGTCGGGTGTGGTGGCATATGCCCATAGGCCCAGCTACTTGGGAAGGTGAAGTGGGAGAACTGCTTGAGCCCAGGAGTTTGAGGCCACGATTGCATCACTGCACTCCAGCCTGGGTGACAGAGCAAGATCCTGTCTCAAAACCCACCCCCAAAACATACTTATTAAAGATATAATTTTAAAATGTGTATGTGCCCAAATCTATTAAAAAGCAAATAGTAATGAAAACTTAGAAAAACTTGTGGCATGACTTTCTGTTTGTGGATGGTTTTGTTCCAATTAAGATGTATTCAAGGCTTAATGATATCTTACAAAGAAATAAATTCAGGAACTAGAAGGAGATGTTCTTCTATCTATAAAAAATTCAAACGGAGGAGCTGAATTAAAGCTGCTAGGAGGGATAAAGTGACTTCTCTCAGAAATGCAGAAGCAACACAAAGATTCTGAGATGTACATAGAAGGGTATTTCCTGCAGCACCGTCCACAACTGCCTGGTTCTTGGGTTGCTGCAAATCTCTGGACTCCTTGTGAGTACAGTCAATTCTAGTGGCCTTTCTGCTGCGTTAGTCAGACACAATCCTAACTGATGCAGTACGTTTTTCCTGTGTGTTCTCTGTTTCCACTTTTTATTTATTTTCCTTTAGCATGGATTACATTTTTAATTTAAAGTTTGTTATGAGAAATAAAAAATACTTACTAAAGAATAAATAACAGTAATCCAGACAATATAGAGTCTAGTGGAAGGCAAGAAATCATTTGAGAAATGTAATGTAGAGCACGGCAACCACTGTATTATGATCAGGATATTGAGCACTTGAATATGTTGGACTTTATTTTTATAACAAACAGACAAATAACCAGAAAAAAGAGTTGATTTTAGAAATTTATTATTTTTTTAAAAAAAGCAACTTCCAGGGTTGTCATTGTACAGGTTTTGCCCAGTCTCCTGTAGCATGGTATAGTGATAACTGATTTTTTATAACAAGGACTCAGAGGCATTGAAGATCCATAACTATCTTCTGAATTATCACAGAAAGAAGAAAGAGTTAGAATAGTTTAATGTTAAGTGTATTTAAAACCATATTCTAATTCTTTTAATTTGGTTATCTGAGTATGATAATATAGGAGAGCTCAGATAACTAGAAAAGGCAATTAATTGACTAGAACACTCCATTCCCACAGGATGTGCATTACAGACTTTTTACTGTATATGTCTTTATATAGTTTGCAAACTAATTCAACCCATTTTACACAGCATTAATTTTTGTTCTACTGACATTGGGCTGAAATATTTGCTTGTCATCTTATAATTATTTTTTTCCAGTTCTTTAATGGATTTTACCCCCATCTGACATTATATTTGGACTTTGGTGTATGTGACACTTCAAGATCATCTCTGCCCATTCTAATCATAGTTACAATGAGGTTACCCATGGCCAGATACCCAAGACTGTTAATTAATCCACCAGCTCTGTTCTTGACATTGGTAAAAGAGACATCTTTTGTCTTACTGGAGGGTGCACCAAGCTTCAGGCAAGAAACTGTGAGCTGGCTGTCAACAGAGACTATGGTTCTTACCAAGGTTCTTATTAATGCTGTGCAAACAAGGGTCTCGTCATTTCAGTAACTATTTGTACATTTATAAAAGCAATACAGTCATGGGAAAAACCAACAAGCACAGCTTGGTAGAATAACCTGCCATGAAATATCATCGGCTTTATAATAATTTACTACAACTGTTCTTTTTATTCACACTGGATAGGAAATGCTTCCATCTAACACATGGAATACGAATATATACAACAAAAATTTGGCTTTAGTTAAAAAAGTTCATAAGGACAATAACATGGGGGCTGAAAAAATAATTTTGTGCAGTTTTCTGATCACAATCATATGTCTCCTGCCTTTTACAGGGAATGACACAAGTATTGATGGATTTTGTAAACCAGTTAAAAAATTTTCCTGCCTGTAATAGCCCACTTTGAAGATAACACCTTTTTCATACAGTCTATAGAAGTTTCTCCTTCTTAACTGTAATTCTAAATGACCGAGGATGACACAGAGTCAGTTTTAAGAACAAATCTTGCTAAGCCTTTTCAAAATCATCATACATTTGCAGTTCCCTATTCCATCAAAACGCTTTGCAAAAACAACATCTTGTAACTGCACTGGGCGTATGACTGATGCACTCTTGAGATCCTGAATGGTGCATTTGCACTGATGCTCACCATCTCGTTGCTCAGCAACGTCAGCATCTTGGTGTGAACTTTTGAATGGCCACAGGAATCATGTGGCAGTGGCGTGGGGTAGGTGGACCGTTTTAGACTGCCAGCAGTCAAAACAGCTGTGATGGGCTCAACATCTCTACACTGTGAGCCTGGGGAACCCATTCTTCTATGGAATGGTTTTCAAGGGGCCCAGCAATGTTACTGCAGGTGGCTGAGATATCCTGGCCCCTGCTAATGAGGAACTACAGGAAAGAAGAAGCCTAGTGTTCTAAAAATAGACAATGCGGCAGGGTTGGGGAGAGGCTGGGAGGTTGCTTTCATGATTCTAGAAATCTCTGGTTTTAGCTCTCTGAGAAGGCTGGGAGATTCTGTTGCAGGCAGCTGTGGGAGAAGGTTAGGGTTGGAGGTACACTTGGAGATGTGTCAGTTTGGCTTTGGCACTGCAGATTCAGCGCCAGTGGTCCCTGACTAAGGCACTCTGCCTAGATCTATTTTCCCCTGACTGTACCTTTTATGCCCCCTGGCTTTCCCATTCTCCCTGGAAACTCCTGCTTGTTTTTGCTTTCTAAGATAGATAAAACAAGTAGGGTTCATTTCTCTCATCTGACTGTTGAGTGGTGCCTCTCTGGAGTTGTAATTTGAGAAGGATTGTGAAGAAATCATTGGGATTAATAGGAAATAGAGCTGTGATTGATTAGCAACGTCTGCCATGGACGCAAAAATTGGTATTGATAAAATAAATGCATCCCAGGCCCTTATATCTCTGTTCTAAGTAAAGTGAGAGAATGAAGCTGTGATGTATTCTTGAAGGATCTTTGGAGACCATATCCCAAGCCACTATATTTACATTTATTTTATATTCTGTTTTGTTCTAGAAACAATGTGAGAATTTGGGGGGCTTGGGATAGGAATTTTAGGACTTGTGGAAGGCTGGAGAAGGAGATAATTTTGAACAGGCTGATGCAGGAGGCCCACAACAGTGATCTCTGTTTTTACTCCTAGGTAATGAAGCCCAGTGTTTAGTAAGTGATTATAGGGCTTATTGATTAAACAGATCCAGAAAGACCTGGAGAAACGAGGTGAGCCCAGGCATGGTAGGAATTTCAGGCAGAGCATCTCCGTGTTGCACATCTGATGTATTTCCCCTTGGTTAAAAACTGATATTCTATGTTGAAAAGCCAAAGAGAAATATGTTTGTGTATACACACATGCCTTATGGGGGTTAATCAAAGAACCAGGGGATTATTTCCTTATTATGTCAGGACCATTGTCTCTCAGCTCTACCCAGAAGTCTCTGGTGCACAACTTTACCAAGAAAAAACAAAACAAAACTAGTGATACCATGTGACAGTTTCTAATGATGCTATTTTGGAAAGATCATCTCATGTTTATCTCTGGAAAACAGGATAAACTTCATACCTCAAATGATTTAAACTGAAGCCAAACCTGATTTTTTGACATGAATCATTCACAGGTAGCTCTTCTACAACAGCATTGTCTGTTGATCTAGGGACCACGTCTGGCCAAAGCCAGCCACCTCTAACTGCTGATGGCCTGTGGGTTTTAGAAACTGGCTGATGCTCCCATAAATACATCCGTCAATTGCACACAACTGATTTCACTTACACATCAACATAGCAACATACCTTTTCCATCAGTAAACACTTGCTCCCTTTCTCACTTGGAAACTGGAAGACTTTGCAAGGAAAAGATGGCATATATTTTTAGATACCTGCAAATCCCAGGAGAACATCCTTTTGCATATCCATCTGATGTTGAGTTTCTTACCGCACCAGGGACCCGAGTATTTCCAAAGTTGTAGGCAAAGGTTTCCTCCTTCGTGGGTGGTGCACAGGGGTGAGGGTCCTTTGGCTCCCAGGCCAAGGGTCCAGGGTCCAGGGATGGAGGTGGAGGAGAGGCGGGAAGGCAGCATTTTAGAAACCCAGCAATGTATTTCTTATCCAACGCTGCATTTCACCCTCAGATAAATGATTTTCTTGCTGGTCTCCATGAGACACAGTCCTGTTGAGAGCATCTTGCAGTTTCGCTGTCTCTGGAACCTCCTAGAAGTGATAGATGGCTGGCTATAAAAGTGACTGTAGTTGCCTCATCATTTGCTTTCTGGCCACTTAAAATATCTGTTTCTTTCTGCTGATCATGATTGTTGTTATGCTGGCATTGCCAACCAATTTTTAGAATGTGTAAAAGTCAGTGGGCTTATCAGCACTCCTCTCCTCTAACTGGAAAGACTTGTTCTAGCACCTCCTGAAGTTTCTGAGAGAGCCCAGAGCAGGAACTTTGGGCTCTAGACAGAAGGCCTTGGAGGAGGGCGGGAAGGAGGAGGCGCCCTGTTGGGAGGTGGAGCCTGGGGAGGAGGGGGAAGGATGCAAGGTGGGGATGGGATGGGAGGGGTGGGGGCACTGGGGGCCGGGGGAGGGCAGTGGGGTGTAGGGGGTGGGGGCGTGTAGATGGGGGCAGGAGGCGGTGAGGAGGTGTGGTAGGCGTTGTTGAGTGGGTACTTGGCTGGCTGATTGTTCTTGACCCTGGTGAAGTTGATGCAGCGCCCCTAGAAGACAATCAGAGAGAAGGAAACATGAGCAGACGGCCTCACATCAGGGCCTGCTGTGTGTGGTGGGAGGCTTGCAAGGAGTATGTGGAAAGTAGGCCCCTCTTGGTGACAACTCTAGTGGCACCTAGTAGAACCTGAGGACAAGTGGACTCCCCGCTTCCTTTTCCTGGACTGTGTAGCAAAATGGCTAAAATTCGTCTTTTCCTGGAGTCCAACTATCTCAAGTTGGAGAAAGGGAAGGAGGCTGACGTTAATTGGGTGCTGTGTACAGAGGTCATCAGATTGAATCTAACAGTCCTGCTAACCAGGAATTATTAACTGTTCCATTGTATGGATGAGAAAACAGGTTCAGAAAAGCAAAGTTAACTTTTTCAAGGCCATACAACTAGGAAGAGGTGGGATTGGTGACTCTAACCTGAAATAGACTCTAGAATTATTCTTCCTGCTGCTACTTTGCCATCTGGAAGGGTCCTCATATTTCATAAACAAAAGTGATTTATTTTGATTCATTTCAATTACATGCCTGGAAATGGCAGAAGGTTAAGACCGTGAGCTTCTCCTACATGGTAATTCAAGGATGTAGCTAGAATCTGTGATTGGAGTTGTCATGGATGTGGCCAATAGAGGTGGGCCTCAGAGGCCCTGATGCATTTACCTTGCCTGTGCCCCCTCAACCACTTGTCGTGGGAAATGACTGAAGGAGGCAGCTATCTCTATTGATGTGATCAGTACAGCTTCCCCATCCATGCCTTGCCTTCTCCAAAGTGCCAGTAAATAATAAACAGTTTATCCTGCCCTTGTTCTGGCTGTGGGATTCCCTCTTCCACATGCGGCTGCACCTGCGCAGGTACCTTTAGTTGTCACAGAAATTGACAATCTATGTACCTTAAGAAAGACAACCTGGGGACATTTTATTGCCAAGTGGGCATCTACCTTGAATTCTGCTTTTCCCCTACCCTTCTTGGGTACTCAACTGAACAATGCAGAGAAGACCCTGGAATCCTTTACAGCAACCTCCTGAAAGGCAGCGTCCAAAGCCAGCCTTAAGTAGCCCTGTCTCCCCTATAGTGTCTCTGCTGTGCTCTCCAGAGTCACAGCCATGCTTTCTCTGTCCTCCACCAGATACCCCCTAGTCTCAACTGGCACTCAGGAGCCTCTGTGCAACACTCAGCTCTGCAAGGGAGGGGAGACAGGGGCTCTCCTGCTCACCTCTTCCATGCTGGTATAAGCACTCTTCACTTGGCCACTTGCCTGGTTGGGTACCCACTCCCCTGCAGGCTCCTGGCCCCCCTCACTTCCCATGCCTGTGGGTCATCTTACTGTTCTCTCTCTGGCATGTCTGGATGCTTACAGAATTGCTCTCCACAGAGACCAGGGTGGGGCTGCACCTCTCTGAGGCTGCCCACTATGCTGAGCCTGGGGCTGGGGTGTGAAATTGTTCCTGGCCACATGCTCCAGGATGGACGCTATGCTGTGGTGTCCAGCCTGAATGAGACATATCCAGAGAGCACAGAGGTTCCCTTTCCAGGCCTTTTAGGGACAAGCCTGAATGGGAATGAAGAGGGTGAGGTGTGGAATTTGGGGAACAATTGTTGCTTAAATTAGCTCCAGGACAAGAGGAAAATGAGAGTGTGTTGTTAGAGACTTGGCTCAGGATGGGCCGCAGCAGGGACAGGCTGCATGCTGGTGGGAGGCTGTGGGGCTGAGAAAACCTTCCCTCACTGTGCACAGCCCCGTGCCCCCTTCAAGTCATAAATCATGTCCCTTTTCCTCCACACATTTTCCCCACAGAGACTCCAGCCTCCACTTGCTCTTTGCTTCCTTGAGTTCTCTAGTTCTCTACACTGCACATTTGAGCCTGCATACTACAGTTATTTCATCTGTAAATGCCTTGCCTTCCTGTACAGATGAGAAACTTTGGGAAGGCCGCAGCCTTGTTTCAGAGTGTTCTCCATGGTACGGGGACTCTCGGCAAAAACGAAGTTATTTGAACCACTTAGGAAAAGTAGGGGGTAGAGAACCTTAGCAATAAACTGAAAATTACTTCCCAGGACATAGCATTAGCCAGAGGGAATCTTGGTGAGGAAGGGCGCAGCTTGATGGGACTGCAATTGGTTTATGAGTTGCAATGCCATGTTTAGATGCCAGCACCCCCGCTTCTCTGAGCTAGCATTACATGCAATTAAACCAGGGGCTAAGCAGGGGAGGCTCTGACTGGGGGTCCACTAACTGCAGAAAGAAGATCCCCCCTTCTTGCTGTACTGCCCAGAGCTCCTGGTTTATGTCCAGCCTCTCAGGCATGATGCTGATTTTGTAACCCAGTACTGTACATTCCCAGCTGTTCAAGCTGCCCTCTTTTATAGCTTTATAAATCTAAGCCTTGGTTACAGTTTATTTATGATTCTGGATAAAGCTTTCCTTTAAGATGTGAGGGCCCTAATGATTACCATCTGTGATGAATTCCTGTGATGACAGTTTTGAGCTGGGATTCACTGTGCTATCTGTTCTGCCCTTCGTTCCTAGACATGCTAAGTGAGACTGAGAAGCTCAAGAGATTCATGTCCTTTAAAGATGATGGAAAACCTTCATCCTGGGTGCCTGGGGTTAAATGCCCATCTGGCTTCAGATCTCCTCTAGAGCTGGCCACCGGGTTGGGCAGAGGAGAGGCTAATTAATTAATACAGAAGTTCATGTACTTATTCTCTTCCATTGAAATAAGTCACCCTGCTATTTTTACCAGAGGCTGTTGTGTCCAGAGACAAAATCAGAAGCTCCCAGCCTTCTTCTGCCAATGCCTCTGTTCATAATCCACGTTAGGATTCCCAGGTGTTTACAGAAAGACCATCCACAGACTAAAAGATGGTCTCTCACATCTGTCAGCTAAAGATGGGAAGAAAGAGGGCAGCGGGGGCTGGCGGGGGAGTGAGGTGGGGAGGAAGACCTCCCGAGGTCAGCAATTCTAGCTGCTGCCATGGTGTCTTGGCTAGAGCAGCAGAGGGACAGATGAGGTGGGGTAAAATGGTGATGAGGGAGGCAAAGAGTCCTCCTTCCTCTGGTTAGTAACACCCAGGGGTGCACCCATGGGTGACCTACCACAGAGCACTGCACTGTGGTTCATTACAGCACCACACCCCCCTCCCTGCTCAACCTAGTCCTTTGGATCTGAGCACAAAAGCCCAGAGCTCTCATCAAGCAGCCAGAGTGGACAGGCAAGCTCATAGCTTCTGCCTTGCCCCCAATGTGGGACACCCCACAGTGTGATGTGAGGTGGGGGTAATAAGACCTGCCACTTACAGGTTTTAGGAGGACTCCCTTAACCAATGTTATGAAGGACTTGGAACTGTGCCTGGCACATGCATTGTGTTTAGCAAATGAGGTTGAGTCTAACTCCGTCTCTCTGCAGGTAGGGATGTGCAGACATAATTATGACCCTGTCTATGGTGGAAAGGTCACTTGGAGGTGGTATCAGGTGTTCCAAATCCTAGTTCAGTGCTTTCTGAGTGAGCTGCAGACTAGAGCTTCTACACTCCACACCTGGCTTCTATAATAAAATTGGTACATAGGAAAAAAGTAGCAAAATTGTAGGGAAAAACAAAGCAGTCCCTAGAGCCTGCTCTCTCATGTCTCTTCTCTCCTGTTGCCACTAAGTCCTGTAACTTATTTCTTATAGGACCACCCACAGTGCATTGCACTGCACACACATTTGATTGATGATGAATACATCTTCAATGAAGATGTATTCTTATCTTCCAGAAAAAAAGGTGCAGACTCGGCATCAATAAATCCCTGGGGTAATATACAGTAAGACCCACAGTCTTTGTAAGAGGGGTGTGGTTACAATAAGTTCTTAAAACCTGGAGTCAGAGGCGCCAACACAAACACGGTAACACTTAGACCATATAATTGGCCTAAAAATCAGTTTATACAACATCATTTTTTGCTTGCAAGAGGATAATAGAAAGGCCAGATGTCCTCAGTGTCAATGTAGGCCAGCAAATCTGCACCAGTGTTTGGTTAAAAGGTTGCTAGGACGATTGGAACTCTCACTTCATAACACTGGTCTTTGTGACCCAGTTTTCTTTTCTGCAGTATTGGTTTTGGGTAGTTCGATTCAGATCCAAGATTTGGCTTTGACCTCAGTTTACCTCGGCGTCCTCATTTATGGGAATGAATGCTCATTATTTTCACACATTAGCAACACAATCCTGAGATTAGATTTTAAGAAGAAAATGCAACAATATCTCCTGCTAAATGTAGGCTTAGCAGGATGCTAGCCAGCTTTCCTCCTAGCTTAAAAGTGCCATTTTGATTTGCCTGTATCTAATGGTGGTAGAAGGACGATTTAAAATGTGCAGGTACATTAGCTTCTTTATTTATCATCAAAATTCTGTCAGTTAAGTATCATTATTTTCACTGTACAGAAAGAAAATGCAAGTCTCACACCTATTTAAACAACTTGCTCAACACTACACAGCCAGTAAGTGGCAGAGTGGGATTAAAACCCAGCTCTGCCTCAGGAACTCATCCTCTTTATACTGTTTTCCTGAATATAGACTAAAAGTGCAAGTGATTTATTGGAACACTTGTAGATAGCATCACACAGTGTAGCACCTGACCATAATCCATCAGCTCTTGACACAGCCAAGTGATTCTTCCAGAACCTAAGTGTGGTCAATCCACTCTCCATGTCAAAATTCTTCAGTGATTCCCCATCACCTTTAATATAAAAGCCAAACACCTCCACTGGCATATGCAGCCCTTTGGGATCTGGTCTGTGCTTACATCTTTCAATTGCTGTCCTACTCTTTTATTGCAGGATGTCCAGCTTGGTCCACCCTATGCCCTTCACAAATATTTGTCCAATGAAGGATATCATTTGCCATGGGGCACTCTTCTCTAAATGTTTCCCATTAGAAACATTGCTCCTTAACTGGTTGGTGAGCACCTCTGAGGCAGCCTCAAGGGCTTTTCTCTGGAGCCTAGTATTGCTCTAAAAAGCTCAACGTTCAAGTTCAAGTTGGCACTCAGCAAATACTGCTCATACACTAGAGCTCTGAGGTGCAGCAAGACATCTTAGAAAGCTCTGATTTTCCCCTGCAGGTTTAGGCTCTCCAGAGGTCCAGGATCCATGAACACAGCTATGAGTTTAGGGCTTCTCAGTCACCTCTCTGTGGTCTCCTTGGACATCTCCTAGGTTCCTGGATAATGGAAGCCAAGAATCCTATGTACTCCCCCTGGCTTCCACACTTGAAAGGTTAAGATTACCTCTAAAAATACTTTTTGGGTTAACTTTGATTGCTTTATCAAAGGAAATTGTTTCTCAACAAAAATCTTTACCTAAATTGGAGGTGACACATTCTGAAATGGTTATGATGAAAAGGTCATGATGAAAGATCTTGTTGATCAGGTTCTGGATTTCCCTAGGTTTGAACTCCTGACATTGAAGGTCCGAGGATTATAGAGACAGGACACTGGTGGTGGGGCTGTGGTCTGTTTGTGGGTTGCAGTTAGGAGGCAGAGTTCTACCTCTAGTTCTGCCACTAACATATTCATTGTGAAACCTGGGGCAAGTCACTTTCTCTCTATGGACCTCAGTTTCTTCATAAGTACAATAAAGTTGTACCAGCTAGATGATGTTCAAGGACCTCCCAGCCCTAATATTCTATAATTCCATCAAATTTTTTTTGAGACACAGTCTCACTCTGTCACCCAGGCTGGAGTGCAGTGACATGATCTTGGCTCACTGCAACCTCTACCTCTTGGGTTCAAGCGATTCTACTGCCTCCCAAGTAGCTAGAATTATAGGCATGCACCACCACACCCAGCTAATTTTTTTTTTTTGTATTTTTAGTAAAGACAGGGTTTTGCCATGTTGGCCAGGCTGGTTTTGAACTCCTGAACTTAGGTAATCTGACTACCTCGGCCTCCCAAAGTGCTGCGATTACAGGCATGAGCCAGTACACCCAGCCTCCCTCAAAATTTGAATTCCTTTGAAACCTTTTCCTTGGATACTTTAATCTGAATTCTTTTGTGGGGCAGCCAGTTTGTATATTTCTTTATACTAATTAGTTTGGCTAATACTTTGTATTGCATATTTTCAGGTCATTAGATTTTAAAAAATTTTAATAAATTGAAAATTCAAAATTGGAGGTCTGCCTATTGCTTTTCTATTATCGTGGTAAGAGTTTGAGCTTGCCTACAAGTTCTGAATTTAGGTTTGTGGGTAGACAGGGAGATGTGAGAAGAGGTGTGGGCTGATGATGTGCAAAAGACTTGCCAGTGGTGAGCTCATGTGTGCTGAGTGTTATGAGACATCTGTTTGGGCATCAGGCACACTCAGTGGAGGGGGAGCTGGACTTTGGAGATGGTTGAAAATATGCTATGGCTCCCACAGATTAAACCAAATGGTTTCCTATGAACAGAGGTCATCTGAGGAAATTGGATTTCACAGGAAGAACACTAAAATAATCAGATGGAAAAAGTATAACATATATGCCAAGTTTCCTGTGACAAATACCTTTTCTCTCTGGCCTAGTTCTCCTATTGATTGTCTTGTTTGGAGGGGTGTAGGTATTTCTCAAGTTACTAATGAATTAGGTTTCCAAAGTTTGTTTGGAAGTCAGTTGTTTGGAATTATAAGCATAGTTTGTAACTTAAATCATTCTTGTAAATTCAGGCTAGACCACAAAACCTCATCGACATGTTGAAGGCAACTGACAGTCCTGCTGAAGGTGGTGCTTAGTGATGAATTAAACAGAACAATGAATGGATGGGTTGGATGGCTTAATAGTTAGCCTTCTACCCTATCTATGATTCTCTTCATTTGTTAATTTATTTGTGCATTTATCCTTTTGACAAGTGGGTTTTGAGTGTCAGCTGTGTCCTCAAAAGGTGCTGCAGACAGTATCGAGCAAATGTGAGGTCCCTGCCCTCATGAAGAATATAGTCTAGAGGTGAGGACAGAGAGTAGGTCAAATGACCCCACAAACAGATGGACCCCAGCAACCACATTTTTGATCTGTGACCCTGAGCTTGGCAACAGTTGATTGGACCAGAGGTGGACAACTGTGCTGAGCTAGACCCATCAGATTCTCTCTGCTGTGAATTTGGAATGACCACTGAGAGACAGGTACTCAGGACTGATCATCTGAATAGAGGGAATGTAAAGTGGGATCTTGGGGATGAGGGCGCAGCCATCTTCTGCCACAGTTTGGGAGAAGCAGAGAAAGCTCTGATTTGGTTTCTTAAAGACGCTTCACACCCATTCATTCTGCCCCACCCTCATTGTTGCTCATCTTCTATCACTTGGCCACCAAGTAAACCAGTCTTCCTGCTTTCAGCCTTTCCGTTTCACTTTGGTATTTTGGTTTTCCATATAAAATTCATATGCATGCATGCACACACACATATACACATATAAATAAAAATGTGCACATACATACATATATATGTATGTCAGCATATGTATAGAGGCATGTATAGAATGTCTGTATACCTGTATACCCAAAATGTGTATATATGCAGACACACTCAAAGTTATCTTCCTGGCCAGGCACGGTGGCTCATGCCTGTAATCCCAGCAGTTTAGGAGGCTGAAGCAGGAGGATCGCTTTAGCCCAGGAGTTACAGGCCAGCCTGGGCAACACAGTGAGACCCTGTGTCTACAAAAAATAAAAAAAATTAGCCTGATGTGGTGATGTGTGCCTGTAGTCTTAGCTACTTGGGAGGCTGAGGCAGAAGGATGCCCAAGAGTTTGAGGCTGCAGTAGGCTATCATGGCACCACTGCAGTGCACTCCAGCCTGGGCAACAGAATAAGATCCTGTCTTGCTCCTTTCCCTTCCCCAAAGCTGGAGCCAAGGGCAAAGAGAAGGGTGTGTTGTGAGTGGTGATGCTCTGATCCTTCTCAGCTCCCTTTTCTCCACCTCAAATTTGCCCTGCCTATAAATCTCATATAATAGCCTGCCTTTTATGCTCTGTTCATAGAAAGGGATCCAAGGTCAACTCTTTTAGTTATTTGATTCATTTTGCTGACACACATACTGGCACACTCTCCATAATAATGTCTTTGGATGCCAGAACTGAGGGTAAGATGAAAGCACACAGGAAATATTTGGTAACATGAGGAAACTAGAAAAATGAAGGAAAGGGTAGAAATAAAAATGGTATCTCTTTAGTGGGACATGTGTAAATACAAGGGTTGTCAAGAATTAATGTTGAGATATTACTTATTTAACAAAAAAAATCCCTTTTTTTCATCTGATTACACAGTTCTTTGTTTTCTTTGTTGAAAATTTGAAAAATACATAATGAAAAGAGAGGAAGGAAGAAGAGAATGTTAAATTGCAGCATTCAAAATTAATGTTTTGTGCTTGTATTTACAGAACACAGACACACACCCAGTGGTGGATATATTTAAGAAAATGGAATCACCCTGTATAAAAATTTTAAAGTAGTTTACTGTGACCATTTCTCCCTTGTCATTTTCAATGGTTGCATAATCTTCTATCACATGGAAGCACCAAATGCAGTTAAGAAGTTCTTTATTGTTGGGCATTAAGAGTTTATCTAATTTGTCTCTATTATAAACAATATTGTGATAAAACTATTTATCCATAAATATTTTCATACATCTATCAATTATTTTAGAACAAATTATTTGAGGTAGAACTTCTGGGTCAAAGTTTATGCACATTTTGACAGTGTTTGATAATATATTGTCAAACTGTCAATACCACTAGAAAAAGTAATACTCATTTGTAGTTGTAATAATAGTTTATGAGAATTTCTATTTCCCTATACTTTCAATTATAGAGTTTCAGAATTAAAAATTTCTATTTCCCTACACTTTCAATTACAGAGTTTTAGAATTAAAAATTTTGCCAATTTGATTGTCTGAAGGAATTGTATGTTTCTATGTTCATGTTCACTGTTTCATTATTTGTGAGATGAAAGTTTTAAAAATGTGTGTGTATATATATGTAAAGATATATGTGTCACATATATGTATGTATATATGTCACTCATATACACACATACACACATATACACACACACACACATATATATGTATATATATTTGTCCTTTGTATTTCATCTTTAATGACTTGTCTGTTCATATGCTTTGCCCACTTTTACTGAGGTTTTGATTTTTGAAATTAATCTTTTTTATTGATTTGTAAGAGCTCTTTATAGAGTAATGGTGAAACTGGTTGATATGGTTAGGCTTTGTGTTCCCACCCAAATCTGATCTTGAATTGTAATCCCCACATGTCGAGGGAGAGAAGTAAATGGATTATGGGCGCAGTTTCCCCCATGCTGTTCTCATGATAGTGAATACATTTCTTGAGATCTGATGGTTTTTAAAGGGGAGTTCCCCTGTGCTTGCTCACACTCTCTCTCACCTGCCACCATGTAAGACATGCTTGCTTCCCCTTCTGCCATGATTGTAAATTTCCCTAGGATTCCCTAGCCATAGGGAACGGTGAGTCAATTAAATGTCTCTTCTTTATGAATTACCCAGTCTCGGGTAGTTCTTTATAGCTAGTCTGTTCTTTAGAACAGACTAATACGCTGGTTACATAAGCTATTTTTTTTGTTTGTGAATTTTAAGATTTTACCAATGATTTTTTTTATGTATGGAAGTTAAATATGTTGATGTAGGTAGCTGATTATATTAATCCATAAAGTCTATTTTTTTTTTTGAGATGGAGTTTCACTGTCACCCAGGTTGGAGTGCAGTGGCGCGATCTCAGCTCACTGCAACCTCTGCCTCCTGGGTTCAAGTGATCCTCTCATCTCAGCCTCCCAAGTAACTGGGACTACAGGAGTGCACCATCATGCCTCGCTACTTGTTTTGTGTATTTGGTAGAGACAGGGTTTCACCATGTTGGCCTGGCTGGTCTCAAACTCCTGAGTTCAGATGGTCCACCAGCCTTGGCTTCCCAAAGTGCTCGGATTACAAGTGTGAGCCCCTGCCCCTGGCTCATAAAGTCTATTTTTCATACGGCTTAGAAAGGCCTTCATCATTCTCTTCTAGTTATGTTATAGTTTCACTTTTCTATGTTTATAGAATGTGTACTCTAGAGCCAAACTACTAGGATTCAAGATCTGGTTTTGCAACTCACTGTGTTATCTTGGACAAATTAATTAACTTCTCTTTGTTTTCTGTAAAACAGGTTAAATAATTGATCCTAGCTCATGGGATTATGTAAGGAATGAAAATGGTAAATAACTTTTTTTTGAAGTGGAGTTTTGCTCTTGTTGCCCAGGCTGGAGTGTAATGGTACAATCCCATCTTCCAGGTTCAAGTGACTCTCCTGCCTCAGCCTCCCAAGTAGCTGGGATTACAGGAGTGCACCACCATGCCCAGCTAATTTTGCATTTTTAGTAGAGACAGGTTTTTACCATGTTGGTGAGACTGGTCTCAAACTCCTGACCTCAAGTGATCCACCCGCCTCAGCCTCCCAAAGTGTTGGGATTACAGCCATGAGCCGCCACACCTGGCCTATAAGTAACTTTAAAAGTGCTAGACACATAGAATTACTCAGTAAATGTTAACTATTATCATTTGGAATATATTTTGCTATAAGATGTGAGGTGCAAGTTCAAATTTATTACATCTTTTTCTAAATTAGCCAGTTTTGCCAATACCATTTGTTAAATAATCTACCACCTTCCAGCTAATTTAATGCCAGCCTTATCATACAGCAAATCCTCACTTGTTCTTCTGTTTGTTTTTTCAGATCTCTGCTCCACTTCTCTGATGTGTCTGTCTATATCTAGCAGCAGTGTTGATTGTTAGTTTCACAACATATTGTGATATTAGTATTATACCTTTATTAGTTTTCAAGATTATCTGCACTAGTCTCATCTGATTGTTCTAAATAAACTGATTATTTAGAATATTGTAATTCATAAATTAAGTTGGAGAAAATGGCCTTTTATATTTTCTCATCTATCAATAGCACATTCAAGATTTGTAAATTTCTAATATAAGTTCCAGCCTTCTTTTAAACATTTATTCCTGTATGTATTTTATTGTTGGTATTGTAAAGTTTCTCTATTTTAGCATCCTACTCTTAGTATATTTATTTTGTATTTAAATAATTCTCTTATAGTATTTTGTTGATATAATTTAATCTTTTCCATTTCTAATGTTTATCTGTTATTATTTTTTTTGTTTTAGTGCATAGATTTGAGGTGATGTCAGGTGCCCTTTCCTTATTATTGTCTTATTAGGAATACCTTCAATATTTCATAAATAAAGTAGTTTAGATATCCTTACTTCTGTTAAGAATATACTTTAATTTTCATTTAAGTGTTTAAAAATTTAAGCAAATATCAAATAACTTTTTGACATAAAGTAAGATAACCATATTAATAGATATTTTTATTCATGTTAAGAAAATGATTTCCTACTCATCGTCAGTTGATAGTTTCAAAAAGTAACATTTTAAATTGTACCAGATATCTTTTTGATATCAATCAAGATCATTGTATTATTTCTATATTTTCACCTACTGTGAAAATGTATCTTTTATAAATGTATATTTAAGAGATAAAAAATACATTTGAAAAGTTCTGAACTCAATTGTTTTTGACTTAGGATTTTTTTTTTTTTTTTTTAATTTGGTAGCTTTTTAATTCCAGTAACTTAGCTTTATCCTAATAATGCAAGCAGTACTATCCCCATTTTTGCACCCAAGTTCATAGGTGAATTTGGCCATGTTTCTCTTGTTGTGAGCATCAAGATTATGTTAACTTCACAAAACAATTTGGAGGATTTTCATCTTTATATATGTTCTGTATTTCTGAAATAACATAAGAATTACTTGTTCTTATAACAAGTGAATAAGCATGGGATAATTCTCTCAAAAATTTCTGGATATGGTATTATTTAAAAGCACAGTTCTTTGATGCCTTAAAAAAATTTTGCCACAGATATTGATCTATTCAGGTTTTGTACTTTTTTGGGGGTCAATTACTATAATTTATCAGTTCTTGAAAATCATTCACTCATCAAGATTTTAAAAGCATTTGCATAGATTTGTACTTTGTACATAGGGCATTCTTATAGGTAAACAATTCTCCTTATTTGTTGTGATACACATTTTGTCATTCTTAATAATTACATATTTTCATTTTCTGACCTTCTTTTTTGGATTTGTCTTTCAAGGATTCATCAGTGATACTGGTATTTCCAAAGAAAGTCTTAAAGACTTATTTCTCATTTCTACTGATTTTGCTTTGTTTTCATTAATTTGTTCTTTATTCATAGATTCCTTGTTTCTGTTGTCTGTAGATTTGTTTCATATTATTTTCTAAGTTATAATAATGCTTACCTCATTTGTTTCCATTTTTTCTTGTTTAGTAATGAAAGAATTTAAGGTCATGATGTTTCCAAATCCCATGAGTTTTTATTGAGATGTTCCAATTGTCATTATTTTCTAGGATCCCAGTTAATTGCAATTTTGATTTCCTCTTGGACTGAACAGTAATTTATGAGAGTGCTTCAAAACTTCAAAGTGCTTTTTTTTTTGGGATAGAGTCTCATTCTGTCATCTAGGCTGGAGTGCAGTGGCATCTAAGTGCTTTTTTAAAGCAAGAGTTTAATCCTTTATTGCTAACTTCTAGCTTTTTATTTTTATTTTTGGTGGTTTATGTTTATTGTAAAAATTATATGTTCTCTTTTTTCATATAACTTGTGGCCTAAGTTATAGTCAATTTTTACGAGTTAAGAAAATAATATGAATTATCTATTTGAAGGGTGCTGCTAAATAGTTATTCATTAATCATTTTTGATTAGATTTAATTAAAATATCTATACCTTTTACTTTTTCATCTGCTTGCTTTATCGAAGTCCAAAGGTGGTTGTGTTTATTAAGTTACTTTTCTCCAATGTTTTATACAATTATATCTGCACAAATTTTACTTTGCTCATTTAATCACTGGGCCACCCAAGAGTAGCAGGGAGGGTGCTCTTTGAGGGCTCTCTGGGAAGAGGGAAAGCTTCCATCCCAAATAATTATTGCTTCTTGTTTGTGATGGTAGCAGCTTACTCACAAAGGTGGCTGCCATCCTTTCCCCCTGTGGTCCACATGTGCTGTGGTGAGGGGGAGCTCATGCCTCTACTCCCTCAAATCTAGGTTGGCTGTGATCGTTTTGAATGTAATGGAAGTAATGTTGTGCCTGTCTAATGCAGCTTTGAGCCTGCCTCTGAGGCCCAACAGTTTCTGCTACCTGTTTTTGGTGCCCTCTGCCTCCATGTAAGAAATCCCAGCTAGTCTACTGCAGGAGGCCTGTTGAGGTACAATGAAGGGCGGTCAAAGGAGTTAAGAAGCCCTCTGGGATGTCCCGTCAACCTTCCAGTGATTCCAGCCCCAGCTGCCATCTGACACAACTTCATGAGAGACTCAAAATAAGAACTTTCCAATTGAGCCCAACTGACCCAAAAAACGTGAGGAAAAAATAGCAAATTGTAGTTTAAGTCACTAGGTTTTGGGATGGTTTGTTATGGAATAATACTGAAACAAGTAGCTACTCATCTCTGCCTACTGGGGTCATTCACGGTATGTGGAAGCTGAGAATGAGTTGTAGGTTTCCCTTATTTTTGGATTCTGAACTTGGCACCCTTCCCAAAGGTGCTGTGAAGGATCTCAATGTGTGCTGTCGCCATGGCCTGACACTACTAGAACCAAGGTCCCCAGGAGAAAGATGGGATAACTGGATGACAGAAAGATATAACCCCAAAGGTAGACATCCGACACTTCTCTTTCTGTCCTCTAGATATTATCCAGCACTGTTCATTTTGAAATGTAGGTTCTAGATTGGATAAGGAAAATGTGATACATATACACCATGAAATACTATGCAGCCATAAAAAAGAATGGGATCATGTCTTTTGTGGAAACATGGATGGAGCTAGAGGCCATTATCTTTAGCAAACGAATGCAGGAACAGAAAACCAAATACTGCATGTTCTCACTTACAAGTGCGAGCTAAATGATAAGAACTTATGAACACAGAGACAGAAACAACAGACACTGGAGTCTACTTGAAGGGGGAGGGCAGGAGGAGAGAGAGGAGCCAAAAAGATAACTATTGGACACTGGGCTTAGTACCTGGGTGATGAAATAATCTGTACAAAAATGTGTGAAGGTTTACCTACGTAACCTTCACGCATACCCCTAAACCTAAAATAAAAGTTAAAAAAAAAAAGAAATGTAGCTTTTTATGGTGATGAGAAAGGGCTGAACTCAGAGAGGACTGGGAAAGATGCTGCAGTATGGAAAGGGGTTTTTGCCTCTTTACACACTTGTGCATGCTTACTTGTTGAGCCTATGACATCCTATCACCTTCATGCTGCCAGTGAGTAGCTCAAGGTTGAGAAGTCTTTCCTGATTCTGCAGTTAGGCTAGATACATACACTCAAATTGCCATTTTGACTTGAAAATGTTAAAAAATATTCATAAATACTTAGAGGAAACACAGTAAGATAAAGTAGTCTTGCCATCAAAATAGGAAAGGACAAACTCTGTCCTAAGGCTACATGAAATGCTAAGTGTCCAGGTCTACCCTACGCATAGTTACAACTAAGTACTTGTCATACAAATGAATAAATTTGTGAGGCCAACTGGTGAAGGCCTCGCTCTGAAGGCCCCTGAGAAAGGTCAATAAACCATCATAGCCAAAAAGGGCAAAAATACTTTAGATGACATACAGAAACAAAACCTCCTTGTCTGATGCTTAAATCCCTTCTTTAAATCTCATCACTATATAAAATCATGGCATGTTATGTTTGCACCTGTTTAGTTCTGACAAATTTCAAAAAATCAAGACAAAATAAGATTGGAGAAAGTAGATTTAGGAAAAGTGATCAGGTGGCCAAAATGCTGTCACTGAACAGGGGCTGGCTGTGAGAATTCACACCTTTCAAAGGGGCAAGACAAAGACTTACGCAGAGATACTCTGGGTAGTATCCTTTAGAGGTGGTAGAGAAAGCTGAAAACATCAAGAGGAAGCAAATCATGCTTGAGTGGTGACCCAGTGGGGCACATGCTAAATATTGTTTCTTAACTTTGCTCTTCTAAAAACCAGCCATTGGTACTGACCATCTTCTCATCAATGTCCACGGTATACACCTGGGTCCTGCCAAGCAGTGTAGCAATTACTTCGCCAAAGAGCCTAGTTTTAATCAACATTTTGGATGGGTCAAATACTTTAGCTTTAATGCACTTTTCTAAGATTTGTAAAACAAAACAAAACAAAGCAAAACACCGTGGAATGGTCATGCTGAGTGAGTGAAAGTCTGACTCAGGATGAACTAATATTATTTAGAGACTTCCTTCTTGCCCTTTCTGTCTCCCCCTGTTAAGAATCTTGAGGATATTTTTCCTGTTTCCAGTTAAACAACTCTAACTACTTAGAACCACCATTAGTATAGTCTTTCGATTTATTATTTTATTTATGTTGAGGTATTTGCTTTAAATATTGGTGCCAGAAGATAAACTGACTAAGATTGTTTGGTCAAGAACTATATTTAGCTTGGATGTGGAAATGTAAAATTATGAAATTACTGATTCATCTGGTGCACAGCTCCAACCTCATCCTGCTCCATATATACAAGCTCATGGGTGAAGGTTTGTTTCCTTCTTTTGCACCAATACGAGGAATGGCATCTTCAGGATGAAGACATAGGTTCTTTTCCTATGTCTGTAGCTGTCAACATCTTTTCCACAAAATGTAATATTAATTTTTTTTAAAAAGAACACTTTTGCTTTTGTGCTTCCTGTATTGTTGCCAGTGTGGCACTGTTATGGACTGAATGTGTGTCTCTCCAAATCCATGTGTTGATGCCTTAGCCTCCAATGGGATGGTGTTTAGAGATGGGGACTTTGGGAGGCACTTAGGGTTAGATGAAGTCACGAGGGTGGCTCCCTCATGACGGGGTTGGTCCTCTTATAAGAAGAGTTTCCACAGAGCTACCTTTCATTCTTCACACATGTACACCAAGAAGTGGCTATGTGAGCACACAGCCTGGAAGAGGGGCCTCACCAGAACCTGATCCCATTGGCACCCTGATCTCAGACTTCTAGTCTCCAGCACTGAGAGAAAATAAATTTCTGTTGTTTAAGCCACACAGACCATAGTATTTTGTTACGGCAGCCTGAGCACACTAAGAGAAGCATCCTGAATGGGCAGGAGTCTGCTAAGTTCTCAGTACTTCACACACACACGCTGCTTTCTGATTCCACGACATTGTCACACTGGCCAAGCCCCCTACTCATATGTATTCATTTGAGGGATGAGCTGTTTGTGGTGGAGTGAAAAGTTTCTTAATAATCCCATCTGCCACTCACTGAGTGCTTACTCTGTGCCAGGCTTGGCACAAGCTGCCTTATATGCATCAACTCATTTTGTTCTCCTAAAAGCACTGTTGGTTAATATCCCCATTATCCTGATTCAAAAATGTAGAAATGGATCAGAAAGGCTAAGTAATTTTCCCAGGCTATCTCTGTAAGTAAGTGACTAAGTGAAGTTATAAATCAGGTCTATTTAAGCTCTATGCTCTTTCTTTTGAGGAGCATGTGCTTTTAGATTGGAATGAATGTAGGGCAGAATGAATCAAGAGGCATAGTCATGAAAAGAGTTGGCCACCAGTAATCCTCATTTGAGAAGTTGCCGTGAGTCCCAACACTTACCCAGTCTCCACCATTCTGTTCCAGCTTTCCATGACTCTATTTCTTCCTTCTGTAGAATTTCAATGCCCTCCGGCAACCCTTCCTGGAGAATTGCCTTGTGTATCCCTGTCCCTTTTTCCAATCACAACTTGCTTATGTGCCTTTCCCTTATAATCCTCTGTGCTTTCTGAGAGACAAACCTTTAATCTGATCAAAAAGCTGGGTCCACTATGGTGGTTTACTTCTTTCTCTATCTTTCCATAGACACAAAGATATACTATGACAGAGATTGACAACTGTCTCCCATATGCATTTTCACCTTCTTCCTTTAGTAGAATCCCTGAGTTTCACTGGCCACATGACCAGCCAGCAATGACTATATTTCCCAGCCTTCCATGCAAAAATTGGTTCAAGAGGCAGTAAATGATGCTGGGCTTGACATAGTGTGGTGCGTAGATTATAGATGGGTGTGTCCTCCTAGGCGTCAAGGTGTGGCCATGTAACCAATGCTATGGCCAGCTGGATGTGAGCATAAATTATATATCCAAATTCTAAGCTGTGCCTTAAAAGAAAGAGCACACCCTAGCCCTTTTCATTCTTGGACTATGCAGACAAGAACCACACTCTTGGGTGGTAGAGAAACAAGATGGAAGGAGCCTGGGCATGTGACAGCATGGAGCCACCATGTCGACCTGGATAGTTTATTCCCAGAGAGTTACATGTGAGAGGAAAAAAAAGTTCGATGGTTGAAACTTGTATTATTTTGGGCTTTTGGCAGGTCAGCTGAACTTCTAACCTAAATAATATAATTCAAGAAAGGAACCTTCTGATGACAGTATTTTATTCTAAAGGAGTAGCCCCAGTGCTGGGCATTTGGGGTGCTGTGATAGGCTCTTGTGGTGATCATCTGCGATCAGGCTGGGCTTTGGGCAGCCTCTCAATTTTGACCATGGCATTGGCTGCCCACTTTAAAGAGGTGAGACCTGCCCAGCTGGCTCCCAGAAGCCTCTAAACTGTTTCCTGGACTCATCTGCTTTTCAGGTAAGGGCTGCCATGATCCTGCCAGAGTGCCTCTCAGATTGAAACTAAAGGAAGACAGTAGTCAAAACCCTGAATGTCAGACAGAGAAACGGAAAATTTACAGCACTCAAAATCTGTGATTCATTTAGGAGTAAAAAAAAAAGCATTAAGTTATCCAACCTCAAAACTGTTTTCAGGCTTCCACGGACCCCATACTCTTCCTAATTACAAGACCATGTAGAGTTGGATCTGAAATAAGACCATGAGCCAGTTTCAAAATGCCCCATTTTCATGGTGCACAAAAGGCTTTACGATTCCAGCCTGCACTAACGAAATGTCTGTGATACTTCTCCCAGGCTGGGCTGAGCTCATGTTCTGCATGATCTGGGAAGAAGTGGTTTGTTGGACTCACATTAAGACATTGTAAGAGGAAAAAAAAAAATACATGTTAAATCCTTTGGAAAGAGGTAGGGTAAAGCTTTGGGGATGATTTCAGCACATGGATTATAAATAAAGAATGTTGGTAATTACTAATCAATTTTATTTGTTCATTAAAAGTGGGCTCAGCAGAAAGCACCACTTGGAGAGATGACAAATGGTATGACTTCTACTTCATTTCTACTATTTAAATAGTTCCTCTTAGTTGCACAAACCCTTACCAGGATAACAAGGTCACCCCAGGGGCCTTGATGGACCTCTGACTTTAGAATTCTCAGCCTCCTCTCACTGGTTATGTTGCTGCTCCTGGCTTGCAGCCCTCTCCTACCCTCCCCTCCTCTTCTCTCCCCTCCCCTCCCCTCTTCTTTTCTTTTCTTGCTCTGTCTTTCAGGCTGGAGTGCAGTGGGATGGTCTTGGCTCATTGCAACCACCACCTCCCAGGTTCAAGTGATTCTCCTGTCTCAGCCTCCTGAATAGCTGGGACTACAGGCACCTGTCACCACGCCTGGCTGTTTATTCTGTATTTTTAGTAGAGATGGGGTTTCACCATGTTGGCCAGGCAGGTTGCGAACTCCTGACCTCATGATCCACCTGCCTTGGCCTCCCAAAGTGCTGGGATTACAGGCATGAGCCACTGCGCCCAGCCGGCTTGCACCATTTCTTACCTCTTGACCACCATTTTGGCTCCTAGGCTCTCCCATTTCCTACTGATTGATGAGGCCTTTGGAACTAGCTTGACCTTTGTCTTCCCCTGGCCTCATGGCCTGCTACACATCCTTCCCCAATTGACTGGTCTTTTACCAGGTCCCACTCCACAGGGGATGAAGAGTAGACCTGGAGGGGCCTCTCTGAGCTAGACCCCAGGGCCTAATCACAGAGATCAGTCCTAGAGTGAATTCGGTCAGAGAACCCAAATAAACTGTGAACCCAGACAGTTCAGGAAAAAAAAGGTGACCTCATGCTTAGTAAGAACAATCTTTGTTCAGTCTCCAAAGATCCTGCAAAGAGTGGGGGTGCTCGTGGTTTGGCCCACTCCTCCTCCTCATACTATGACTACCAACCCCTTTATTGAAGAAGAGGATTCCTGAGGCTGAGAGATGTGGCTGGGACAGAGGCAGAGGAATGTAACTGAGAGGCAGTGTGGGGACACACTGAAGTTCTGAATAGCTTACTCTGATTTTCTGGGAGCCTTAGCTGTGCAGTGGTTGAAATTAAGAATAAGCAAAAAGCCCATAGTAACAGCAATACTCCTTGTCCTCTTTCTGGCCATCATAATCGTCACCTGGTCTTTTCCTGCTTTTCAGCCTTCTTTCTTTGAAGGCAGTGACTTTGTCATACTATGTGGTGGTCTAAAAGAAGCTTCTGGAATGGCATCCAACATTTTCTAGTGTTCAATAAATAAGCTCCCTGAAGAGGCTGAAGAACTACATTGTGAAGTTGGAGAGGGAGCTTGGGGGTTTGCATTGTCAGTTTCTCTAAACTTGTTGCTTTTTCTCAGCTCACCTCTCCCCTTTCTCCCATCTTCCTTGCTTCTCCCCACCCACGAGGTTAATGAGTGCCTCTGGGAGTGCGCTGAGCAGAACACCAAAATTTCCTTCCCTTGAGGCATCCTCTTCCTACTCTGTGTACCCTGGGCACATCCAGACAACCATTGGTCTGATATGTATTTTCAAATTTATTTATTTATGTTTGAGACAGGGTCTCACTCTGTCGCCCAGGCTAGAGTGCAGTCTCACGATCATGGCTCACTGTAGCCTAAACTTCCTGGGCTCAACGGTCCTCTTACCTTGGCTCCTGAGTAGCTGGGACTACAAGCGTGTGCCACTGTGCCTGGCCCAATCTGATATTTTCAACATTAGGGATCCCCTGTTGTCATCTCATGGAGATCCCCCTTTTTTTTTTGAGATGGAGTCTTGCTCTGTCGCCAGGCTGGAGTGCAGTGGCGCAATCTCGGCTCACTGCAGCCTCTGCCTCCTGGGTTCAAGCGATGCTTCCGCCTCAGCCTCCCGAGTAGTTGGGACCACAGGCATGTGCCGCTGCACCTGGCTAATTTTTTTGTATTTTTAGTAGAGATGAGGTTTCAACATATTAGCCAGGATGGTCTCGATCTCTTGAGCTCGTGATTCGCCCACCTCGGCTTCCCAAAGTGCTGGGATTACAGGCATGAGCCACTGCTCCTGGCTGGAGACTCCTTTTAAAATGCCAGAGTGTTACCCAGGAGACAAATTCCCTGGACACTGGCATCTAGTAACATGTGGGTTAGCCAGCATAAAGATCTGTTCTTTGGAGGCCAGGGAAGGAGTGCTCAGGACTGTTAAATTTGAGTGGTAGTGATCTGGATAAAGGGACACAAGTCAAACTTTGAAGGAATGGGGGAGGCAAAAGGACCAAAGTGTGCAGAGCACTACAGAGAAGGGAAGGGAGGGGCTGGCCTGGAGGTTAGCACAGGAGCTTGTTCTTACAGGCTGGGAGCATCAGAAGATGGAGGGAGGGTGACACTCAAGATCTCTCCAGGGAGCTTCTGACCTGGGGCTTACTTCCTCAAACTGTGCAATGAGCCCAAGAGAGACTTGTTTAATCACCAAGAAGATTTCTCTTCATATGTTAGTCACACACTTTAATGTGGACTAAGCACAAACATTAATATTTAAGAGGAATACTTTTGTAACAGAGAGTGGAATTGAGAGTCTTCTGCAGATGAAAAAGACATTTTCAAAGCTGCCAGGAGCCACAGATTTTTGTGTTTGGGGATGGAAGAACAGCTGTATCTGAAGACTGCTGTGTAGGATCACGCCAGGGTGTCTGACAATCCTTTATGCTCTGGTCAAAAGAGTGCCTGAGCAATGGTGGTGCCCTGCAGGCTCTCCCTAGGGATGGAATGGCCTGCAAGCCCACGTTCTGGAACTTGGAAGCCGGGCACTTGGAGGGAGGTAGAGATTTGAGGGCAGGGGAGGGGAATAGGGAGGGAAAAAGGTGAAAACTAAAGTGAAGAGCAGCAGCAGGACATGGTATGTAATTCTTCCCGTAAACAGAGCAATTTTATGGCCAATTACCATCTGGATTACCTTTCGCCCACTCTCAAAGTGTGTTGCCACAACCTTCTGTCAACAGAAACCAACACTGAGCTCAACCTGCTTTCAGAAGGTGTAGTTATATGAACATTTCTTCTGATTTGAGTCTCTGAAATAATTATCATATACAATCTGACGATTGACAAGGATGGTATCAGAAGGAGACTTCCCAGTTTGTAAGCCTTGAAAGTACTTCTGAGGAGATTCTATTTGTGCTTTTGGCTTGCATATGCCAGAGATGACCTGGAATCTGTATCAGTACAGGTCATCTCTCAAAGGCTATTGGCACAGTAGCCAATTTTTTTCTATTACCTAAATGCTACTCAGAGGCCCTGGCCATGCAGTTACAGTAGAGAGCATTCAACTTGTCATTGTCAGGACCAGATGGACATTAGAACACAGTTTATGTGCCAGAGTTTAAAACTCTAAGGGAAGGGTGGGGGTGTGGTTTTTGCTCACTACATACCTGAAGGCTAGTTGAAATTGGGTATACCTTACATTTGAGATTAAACAAATCATCTGTAGTTTTTAGCCATTTCCTCCTTTAGGCAATTCTTATTTCCCTAGGCAAGGTCTTGCCTGATTTTCTGATATTCTTTCTCTTAACACCTCAGTTTGATTATTCTGATTTAAAGAATCCAGCATACAATGAAAATATTAAACCCTTCTTCACTCAACCTCCTCAAAAACTAGAACATTTTTGGATCATTTTGGTGGTGATGACGATGATGATGGTGTTGATGACAATGATGTTGGCCCTTGTTTGAGCTAAGCTTCAGTGGTGACCTCCTAGTTTGGATCAGCCTTACTGGAGCTAAGGGAGACAAGCTTGAGTTGCTTTGCTCATGTACTGAGTACTGTTCTTCCAATGACAGCTTTCCTTATTCCTCTATTCGTGTTATAAGGAAGTAGGAAAATTCAGGACTTTCATCTCTTCAGGTTGGTAAATTCATAGGAAAGAAAACTTACCAAACAAAAGAGAAAAGACAATGGGAGGAAGACTGCAGGGGACTTGGAGAGTGACACAGGAAATTGCTTCTAATCTCATCTAAAGAAGAGAAATTGGCTCTGAGTAAGGCATGGCATTTTCTTTGGTCTGTTAATGTCCAAGTTATAGGTCACATGAGTCTGTACAGCTTTCCTCCCTATCCATGCACCCTTGAAATGATCTCAAGTCCTGGGCCATCTTCCAGCCTGCACAGGCCTCTGGGAGCCTTCTGAGTAGAGGTGACCTGACGTTGATCAGAGCTACTCCAGACTGGAGGAGAGCCTGCTCCTTACTTCTCCACACTGGATGTCAGGTCCCCAAAGGGTGGGATATGCTTGATATTAAAAAGCTTCTTTCTAAAGGCAAGTCATAAAGACATGTATTCTTTATAGAAATGAAAAGATGCCACCTCCCCCCATATCTGAATGCATGTTAAAGAGCACAAAAAGCAGTTATAAGAAGTGATTACAAAACTGTAATTTATGCAGAATGGAACCTCACAGAAGGTTCTGGGCATGCAAAAGTGGTTTATACACCATAGATGTCAGAGTCCCACAGAGTCAGAACATATCCCTTCCTTGTGAATGAGAAGAGTCCTCTGAGTTTCTCAGTTTGATATGCAAGGGCTGGGGCTGGGTCCCTTCTGAAGGAGTCTGAGGCAACCTGGATAAAGATGCCTCCTCCTCTAGCATCCTTTCACCCTCCACCCCTTCTTCACCATCCAGTGACTCCAGGGTCACCCCCAACCCTCTTCTGGTCTGCTGTTACTCTGATATTACAGTAGCCTCCTAAATGGTCTCTGGGGAAAAGAAATTTTTCTGGGATTGCTTATTTATAACTAGAGAGTTTATTACTGTTACAGAGAATGACTAACCACAACTTTGCTGTGGGGACAGATGGAGACAATGATAGTTCTGTCACTCTGGAATTAGCATCTGGGAAGACATCACTGTCCGCTTAAGATCACTGAGGGAATATTGAACACTGGCCTTTAAGCTCTCACTGTTTTTCACTTTTGAAGGTTTAAATCTTGGGAGAGTCTGCCAGAAAACATTATCTCATCACAGTGTCACTGGGTGAAGAAAAAAATCATAAACTAAATGAAGGTTGAATTTCATATGAAGGCTCTGGGTCCAAAAACCTTGGGGATCACTAGACAAGGAGAATGACAAGACTGGAGAGTGATTTTTAACAATGGGGAGCTTGCAAATGAGTGTCTTGGGAGACCTGGGCCACAGAAGTGAAGGTGGTGTTGGATGTAATATCAGTGGAAGTGGCAACTGCAGAGAACTGTGTCCTAGTGTGACCAGTCACTCACACCTCCTCAATCAGGCTTTAAACTAATGGGCTGGAACATTTTTCCACCCGCCAAGGAGTCTAGTTCAGACATCATAGATCTGGTTCTAAAGTCATCTCTTAACGCTCACATCTGCTTCTTTCTCTCCTCTTAAATTACCATTTCTTTTATTAAATCAAAGCAATTAAAGTATTAAAAACTTTATGGAAAAAAGAGAAGGGAAAATCCTAGGCTCATTATGCCAACGCAGTCATTGTTATTATTTGGAAACTATATATTTATTTCCACATTTAATCATTTTCACATTTCAGTGGATCTTCTATTTGGAGGCAATGTAACAGGACCCAGGATTTTTTTGTTGTTGTTGCTTATAGTGGGTGAAAATTAAGTTTAGGCAAAATTAATTGACTGAGAATCTCTCTTTGATCAGTTGTTCTGTGATCAGAACTAAGATGCTGCTGAGTCTCTTTTATTTTTATTTTTAGATGCCCTTTTACTCTCACTCAACTGAAAGTTGAATTATAATATAGGGACAAAACGAGGGTTAATCTGGAGAACTGAAAATAAGTAACTTTTCATATCAGTATAACTGCCCCCCCAACTCTGATCTCTCCTTATGTGAGATTTTACTGTATTTTAGGTGAATAAAACTGTAAAGATTCTCTTTGAGAGGTATTATTAAGTAGGTCTCAATGAGAGATGACTATTTTGAGGAATAGCATCCTTTGTCCTCTGCTTCTCTGTAATTGGAGAGTCCCTTTATAGCTCTTAGTCAACAGGTAACTGTTATAAATGTGTAGTGTCATTTAAGAGTCCCAGGTTACTGCAAAAAATAAAAACCCCAAATAATGCCTTCCCATATGTTTCCACTTCTCAATGTATAAATGAATATTCATTGCACTTTCCTGTGGCATGATATCCATCTCCTCTATTCCTTAAATGATGTTTTCTTTAATAGGCTTTCGTTTTATTAAGATGGTGTGTACAAGCAGTATTCCGAGGATATATCAGATAAAATCACCCTTTATATTTGAGGTAATAACGATCTGTTAAAGAGTCTCAAGATGATTTTGATACAGGGAGAGAAATCCCTGGAGCATAGGGGCCTCCAGAGGTCAGCGGTTCCGTCCTTCAGTTTCATAGTTAGCTTGGGTTGGCCCCCAACAATCTGCTCAGCGAGAAGACAACTGACTGGGTCAGCACAGAGCAGAGTCAACTTGCTACATAAATTTATCCTAAGAAGTACATTCAACTTAAGCTAAGACACAGAATATATGTTTTGGAAAGGAGTTTTAAAGAATAAAGAACAATATATACACACTTGCTTTAAGAAAGATTGTCATAATCTGTAATTGCAGAGTATGAAGAGGCCTTTTATGTTCTACATACAAGCTGTAATCTTACTAGTGTCACAGATCCAGAGATTTCAGGGCAATGACTTGTTGCCCCATTGACAATACGTGGGAAAACTCTGGAAGCGTTTGTCTACTTAGCTACATTTAGTTGTTTCTCATCACTCTAGGCTCTAATGGTAATGTTTGGTGAATGAGGAAACCTATTTTAAGAAAATTATATTACCACCGCAACGGTTCAATTTTGCTCAGGAAACTCTAAGTCCAGAACAGCCTTCTCTTAAGGATCCCTTCAGTAGCTCTATATAAAGAGGAGACAGCAAAAATCACACTCCCTTAGGTGGAAAAACTAAGCCACAAAGAGGAAGATCAGGGCAGAGCACCAATGTTTCTTTGCAGCCATGAGACTGTCTTGGTTTCCTATATGAATATTTCTGTTCACAATTTTTTCTTTTGAGAACCATCAATAACAAAAATGGTAATTAAAATAGATTTCAAGTTACTTGGCTACCCATTGCTTTAAATCATGGCTCTAACTCTGTAGGTTTAATAAAATGCAAGAAGATACAGTCTGCAGTTTGGGAGAGTTTCCCTCCAATAAAACTTTCCTTTAAGGTTATTATTTTGGTTTTCAGCAGCTAAAAGCCTGTTCAAAAGAAATCACAGGAAGGATGGAGATGCTTATTGAAGGGCTCAACATACAGTGAAAGGGGACCCTTCTGATGGTGGAGTAGTCTGTGGTCAAGTTCAAAGTGGCTAGTCTGGGGAAGCTCCTGCCTCAGAGGACAACAGGGGACATGGGCACTTTCCACCACGTGTGCTGATGATGACACTTGGCTGGGAGGGGTGCCTTATGCATGGGAGGATGGAGTCAGGATGCTGATTAGAATTGGACAAGCTGGAACAATAGGCTAAAGTAGACAAGATGGTAGTTAGGATTAAAACATAAGTAAAGAAAATCCACTGAAGAGGCACAACGATCTGACATGGGGGCGGTGTGATTTGGATCTGGGAGTTTCAGGCCATCTGGTCAACGGGCGGCAGCTTCGTAACATGACTTCCCAAGGAAATCAAATGGGTTCTTAGGCCATGCTGGGAGGTTAGCATCCCTTCCTCAGGTTACCAGCCTGCTCCACCCTGCCTGGCATGAGTTCATATCTGCTGAGGCACTGTGGGCACCTCAGTCAAGAGGTTTTAGACAAGCTGGGAAGTGTTCTAGGACAACGACTTGATCATAAGCATTCCTTGGGCTGCTTATTAACAATAGACGACAAAGCCCCACCCTGTATCTACTGAATCAGGATTACTAAGAAAATTCGTCATTTTAGTATACATTGATAACATACACTGAATAAGAAAGTGCTGCTTCTAATCAGAAAGGCTTGTGATACACAAAGAGAATGAACTTGTTAAGCATATAGTATAGTGCCTGGCTCATGGTGAAGGGCTCAATACAACCCAATAAGCTACTCAGTATTGCTTACTGTGGCTTATTAGCAATACAAAAAATGGTGAATGCATTCAAGAACAAGATGCATTCTTAGCCAGTTGGTTAAGGGAGATAGATACCCTAATTTTCATCAGTAGGGGGTGTGTGTGTGTTCTCCTTCTGGTGGACATTGCGATGTTACCTAGGGTCAAGTTCCTTAAGTCAGAGGGATTAACCTTTCTCCTTTTGGGGAATTTCTGGCAGGTTGAGGAGATGACTAGGCAAACAGAAGCCTTTATAATCACAGCAAGGGCCTACAGCCCATTTTGCTTGTGAATGCTCTAAATCAACCCCGAATCAAATAGTAGGACCATGAGAACCCCGATTAGGGACCTGGGGACTGCCTCCCAAGAAGAGGCTGGCTCTGGGGCAAGCTGCTCTTCTGTGGTGGATGAGGAAGTTGTGATCTTGGGTCTTATTGTGGCTTAGTTCTTTTAAGCATTCACTAAGTCCATGAAATACTAATCATAAAAAAATCTCTACATCACAGCCATTAACAGAACTTAGAGTGGGTTTCCCGATGTCAAAACAGAGCAGTTATGAAGGCTCTTGGCTTGTTTTAATTGGACCTGGGCCTTTCAGACCAAAGTCACTCCAGCCTTTGGAACCATTTATATTCCTTCTGCCTTGAGGGTCCCCACCCCAATTAAGTGGTGAGTCTAGGTGGGGCAGGGATATTTAATAGGCCTTTGGTTTTCTGTAAGCCTTTTATTAATGCTGTAAGTTACAGGGGCCAAATACTCTGGGCTGGGTTTCACCTTCTGGTGCTGGGTTCCTGGCTGTTGTGGTTTTATTCCCAGTGTGATTTTCAAGTTGGTCAATATTAAAGCAGGAAGTATTGTCCCGCCTGGAACAGCCCAGGGTCACCTAGATGATGTAGGTGCTTTAGGAAGAAGGAACCTGGCAGACACCCTTTCCCTTCTGCGGATCTTCCCTGCAGCTCTCTGCTCTTAACCTATCCACGTCACTGTCCAGTGTATTTTCCAGTGAAAAGCGCTAACTCCTCCTGTATTTTTCAAGCAGACTGAATTCACGGCTATGGCACCCTGAACTGATTACTTTTTACACCAACAAACACAATGAAATCTCCTTACTGACTTTTATCCTCAGTACAAAAATACAAAAGGATATCTAACACCCCCCTTTTTTTTCTCAGAACTGAAAACTTAAAATTCTCAGCTGTCATTTGGTACTATTGCCTTCAGCTCAAGGGCTTTTAAAAGAAATTGGGTTTAGAAAGTGACCCAGACCACCTAAAGCCCACTACAGCTGAATCTTGCTAGCTTAATTTTGATCTACAAAGGCATGGGGTGACCTTTCTGCAGTTATCACATGAGGGCCGGGAGAATGAACTGTTAGAACCTTTGCCTCCTTGGTTGACCTCATTGGTTTGAGGACCTCCCACCTGGCTCCTCTCTGCTTCCCTAACAGTTGCCGAAGGAGATGATGGGAAGCCCTTGTCCTGTGATCCTGAGGGGTTAGGAGCCACCCTGAAGAGCCTGTCCAGGAGGTAACCTGTGTGCACCTCTGAAAAGTAGCATCCTCCGGGAATCAGTCTGGGACCAGTCCAGTAGGGCCTTGGTTTCACCTGGGGGTAGCAAATTCCAAAACCAGGTGACCGAAAGGGAACAGACATTTTTTTCATAATTTCTTCTCTATGAAATTTGAACTCTACAGGGAAGAGGGTCTTTTCTGTGTACCACCTAGTGCCTAGAAAAAGAATTGAATTGGGTATTTATGATACCAATTTATGATAGCCCCCCTCACACACAGGCCCTCCACCCAGGCCTGCTCCTGGCCCCATCCCCACCCCTGACCTGCAGTAGTTAATTAATAAGCCTATTTTCTTTTAATAATAACAATGCTGATACACACCAGCCACTGTGCTGAGCACTTCATACACAATATTGCATTTAGTAATGACAACCATGAGCTCCCATGGGCTCATTTTACAAGTTCAGAGTCATTAGTCAAAACCACACAGTGAGTGGTAGGGTTAGGTTTCAAACCTAGCTCTGCTCATTGTAAAGTCTCTGTTCTTACACTCTCACCTAGGTGATCTTGAGCCCTGTTGATGTTGTTGATACAGAAATAATTACACGAAATTGAACACTCTGAGATTCACATTGTGCTCTTCCAGTGGGTGAGTGGCCCATCCTCTCTGGTAAAGCCTTGTTAGGGATGAGGGGGCCACTTGTGCGAGCTGGACACTGGCCAGCAGTAGGGATGGGAGGCCCTGCGGCCCTAAGCACTTTTGGTGGGAACTGCTGACTGGTGAGATGCATGTCAGTCCTTGGCAGGAAGCTAGGACAGATTATTAAACAGATGGCTTATAAGTTCCAAAGACAGGAAACAGTGGTCATCCCTGGGAGCAAAGGTTCGCAGAGAGTAAATTGTGCCAAACCTCGTGTTTTTTGCAAGTCTCATTAGTTTCATATTTGGGGGCTGACAGATGTAGTTTATCTGCATTTCAGCAGATCAGTTCACATAATGTCTCAAAGCACATTTAGGGGAAAGATGGAAAAATGTGGGTTAGATATTAAACTGCAATTGAGATGGCTCAGAGAAGGTTCAACAGGCAGTACCCAAAGAGTGTCGGTTAACTTAGCAATGACAATGGTCACTTGTTCTGAGTGCCAAGCACGGGTCAAGAATGTAGCAGGAACTGAGTAAATATTTGTTGATAGTATTAAACTCATGGGGGAAGTCTTCAGTGGTCCCATGAAAGGGCTCTTTCTTTGATTTAACAAACATTTACAGAGTAGATGAAGAGTTTGGGAAGTTGAGGGGACAAAGTCTTCTCCTTGATCAAGGGGACGGAGCAGCAGGATCTAGTGTCATCCATTTTCTTTTGACCTCTGGAGCCCAGTCTCTTGGACATGGTGATAGTTGAGGATGACTGTGGGTCTTTCATTGTATCTGGATACACTGTGTTTTGTGAGTACTTAGGGATGATGAGGGGGAGGTTTGGAGACTACTCTGAGAAAATTGTGTGTGTGTGTGTATACATGTGTATGCATGTATATATGTATATGTATGTATGTATGTGTATATATGTGTGTATATGCACACATGTATGCCTTAATAGATATGTATGTGTATGTGCATGTTTGGTTTCCCAGCCCAAACATCTAGAACCAGATGATCTCTGCTTACCTGTTTTTCATATTGACTTCCTGGTAAGATTTCATTGAAGAAGTTTTTTCAGTTAAAAAATGTTTGAAAACCATGGAATCTGATGATATTGAGGTTTTCTTCTAGCTCTAAAAATTAGCTGGTTTATAAAAATTGTGTAGGAGGAAGCTTGCTAAAGGCAAGCTCTAAAAAATACTGGCTTTATCTGCCACTTCCTTTTCACCTCCTGGCACTCTCATTCTCCCTGGCAAGGCTCTGAGAGAGCTCCCACCCCTGGGCCTGTCATCTCCTTTCTCCTGAGTGGCTCCCAGTACTCTCCCAGGCCCTGACAGCCTTCCTCCACGTTCCTTGTATCAGATTGTCTTCTTAAGTGTAAATGATGGATGGCTTCCATTTTCTCAGTGGAGATATCTTTGTTGTTAAAAAAGATTTGAACTGATAGAATATCTGATTAGTAAAGTTTTAAGCAGTGTAGCCAAGTGAAGAATTTGAAGAAAAATGGGAGAGAGGTGTTGGGTCAGTGGAGCTTCCATTAAGCCTTCCTAGAGAAATGTAGCCTTTTGCCCAGGTTCATTAGTTTTTTTCAAAGCCATTTTTAAAGTACCTACTATGGACCAGCATTCCACTAGACTTTACTGGGGGCAAATGTTGAGTAAACATAATCTCAGTTCCCACTCTCATATTGCTTGCAGGCTGAGGAGGGGAGGCTACTTTACTTGAACATTAATTAGTTAATTCAGTAATTATTCATTGAGTGCCTATCATAGCTGGATATAGTAGTGAATAAACCAGATGAGGTCTATAACCCCATGGGGCATATATTTAAATAAGCGGATAATTAAATTCTGAGATAAGCATGTAATCAATGTTAAAATGGAAGTATTGACCTATGCTCTGAGATGTAAGATATTCTAATAAGTTGCTTAATAGGGAAACATCTGTGAACTGGCTTTATGATGCTTGGACTCTTCAGCCAGATGAAGGCTATAAAAGGGGTCAGGGTAGGAAGAAGGATTTATGAAGGGATTTCTTGGAGAGAAGAGTTGCTGTACTGTGAGTCTCCAGAGACCCTTTCATTAGATTTCATCAGGGCTTCTCTGAGCTTCACCTTGAGTACAGTTAGGATGTCCCCATGGGGCTACTTGGAGAGCTTGGAATGAGTTCCCTGAAGATGGCGAATACAGAGTTCTCACGTCTGAGAAAGTGGAGGCAGCCTGTATAGCAGGATGGAGGGGGCTGCAGTGGGGTTTGCCCAGCCATGCATCCTGTAAGACTCTCTTGTGGACCAGATGTGGGCCGTGCAGAGGAAGTACAGAGTGGAGTCATCTTGGATACTGTCCAAGAGGCTATGTAATAGGATGGAGGGACTTTGGCAATAAGAAGCTGGAGGTGACTGCTAGACCCAGAGTCTGTGGAAGCACCACAAGTAAACACTGGGAATAAAGAAACATCTGCCCATGTCCAGGAAACTGCTGGAAGGAAGTTCCCAAAGGAAGCACCAAGGAGCACCCCAGGGGAAAAAAAGTCAGTGTTAAACACAGGCCAGTTTATAATGGGACCAGTTCGCGAAGGTCTACTTTTTCTCCTACCTCTGTTCACCTGCCCCTACCTAGGAGGGGTAAGAAATTGGCTAACAGGCTGGGGTGGGGACTAGGATGAGAAGAGCAAAATGGATAAATGGAGGAAAGACAACCTCATCCTCCATTTTCACAGGGTAGGGTTGGGGTTTAGCCCAGGCCAGGGAGGAAGGAAGATTTACTCTGGCTCAAGTTGGAGGTTTTGATTAATCTCTCGGATTATACTTTCTATGACTGAATTTGGAGTTTGTTTTGAGGGTGGACCTGCTTATAGCCTAAGAGTGCACTGAACAGTTATGGGGCCTGCCATGGCTGTAACTGGTGGCAGGAAAATAATCTCTCTCAATGAATAAAATTTACAAGGAGTGGAAGGGAATACAAACGAAAGCTTTGTTTTGATCATGTCACTTGTCTTCTTGTGCCACGTACCAGGTACCAGTGCTCAGAAGGAGAGAAACACAGTTAGCCTGGGAGCTGGTCACAGAGGAAGTGATACAGCTTGCAGGACAAGGAATGGCTTGGTTTTCTTGTATCTGGGGATTCCAGCATCATTTTCTCTTCTTCCTCTTCACAAGCCCCAGAAATGCTCTCCTGGACGAGGCTTTTATGGATGCTCAGATTCTTACCTACATTCAGCTCTTTTTCTCCTGTGGGGCTGCCTGTGACTCAGTGTGGAGGCACTGCTCTGACCCTGGCCCCCGTCCTGCCCTGGCTGAGCCTGCCTACCTGTGGTCTGTCCTGGGAGCTGGCAGAGGGGGCCACAGCAGCTGGGCTGACCCCCTCCCATGCCTCACACTGGCCCATTATGCTCAGTGCTCCCATCCATGTCTCAAAGCTGCTGGCACTAGGGGCATGGTCATCCACTTGCAACTTGTAACAATTACAGGGAATGTTGACTAGAACCCAGACCTCCTGGCATCCAGGCCTCAGCTCTTTCCATGAACCACATGTGGGAGACTGACTTAGGTGTTGCCCCAACACTCTGAAATGGAATTTCTGCACAAGCATGAAAAGAAATACATCTAGGCATTTAACAGTGTGTTAGAGACAGGAGTCTGGCGGCCCCACCAAGCTGTGCTTTCACAGGATGAGCTTTTCCAGGGTGGAGCTCTGGTAAGACTGCTGGTCTTTGAAGAAAGTATTAAGTCATCAGAACTGGACTCACAGCTTACAAAGAAGGGGCTTTTTGGGAAGATGTCTGTTGCATCTTGTTGACAGCATATGCCATTTTGTGTGGCATTTTCTTAATGTACAGATAAAATAAAAAGAAGCTCTGGTCCCTTTAGGAAAATAGGTTTGGACTGGCCATTTTTATGTGAGTTAAAAGCATGAAGCAAATGTGGGAATGTTTTTTCTGTTCCATCTCAGGCAACTGATCATCTGGCCGAGAATGAGATTATAGACTGCCCAGCCATGAGAAGCTAAGCTTCAGATGTTCTATGTAGTGAGTGCCCTAGGACACATATTTGAGGTTCTAGCCCCAGCTCAAGCTGCTCTATGGCTTTTAGGCCCTTCTTCTCTAGAAGGAAGACACTGGCTTTGGTGGTAGGCCTCTTAACAGCAGTTGCTTTAGGGTTATATTTTGTACTTTGTATGTTATTTATTTTGTTTCATAGTACTGGCCAGGTGTGGTGGTGGCTCATGTCTATAATACCAGCATTTTGAGAAGCTGAGGCAGGAGAGTTGCTTGAGGCCAGGAGTTTGAGATCAGACTAAACACCATAGTGATGCCCTGTCTCTACAACAACGACAACAAAAGGTGATGTACACCTGTAGTCTTGGCTACTTAGAAGGCTGAGGTAAGAGGATCACTTGCACTCAGGAGTTTGAGGGTGCAGTGAGCTATGCTCATCACTGCACTCTGGCCTGCGCACTATAGTGAGCCCCCATCTCTTTAAAAAAAAAATTAGCGAGGCTTGGTGGCACGCACCTGTGATCCCAGCTACTCAGGAGACAGAGGTAGGCGGATCACTTGAGTCCCAGAGGTTGAGGCTATAGTGAGCTGTGATCACTCTACTGAACTCCACCCTGGGTAACGGAGCAAGATCTTATCTCAAAAACAAAACACCTCAGTACTAACTGTATATTGTATTATGTTGTTTCCAAAAAAGCCCAAAAAACAAAAACAAACCAAGAAATGGATACATATGCTGTTTTCTGAATAGTGCAAATATAAATATGTACTACTTTATTATAAAGCATAGGTTAGGTTAAGGGTTCATAGTCTGTGCCGACTCTAAGGTACTGCACTCATCAGTTAGAGCTGACACCCTGTGAATGAGCACTGCCTTGCAGTGAAGTATAGCATGGAGCCAGGAACACCTCTTGAGAGCTGCCTTGGATGGTTGTATATGCAGAACCTCATGGATCTTCTTTTCCACTAAGTACTCAAGGCTGTGCTCCCTGGCTTTGTCTCTCATCTACACTCCAAGTACCACATCCAAGAACCGGTGAAATTCTTTTTCCCACTGTCACCTCCTAATTTTCTCCTGTCTTTCTCTACTCCTCCCATCCTCCTTCTCCTCTGCTTCTTTGTGCTTCTCCTCTTTTACCTCCTTCCTGTTTTTCTTCTTTTTTTAATAAAGAATTTACTGAATGTCTACCATGTGCAAGGTATTAGAGACAGAGGTAGAAATCAGCTATCAAAAGCTAAATGAGTATGCCATAAAGCAATATTATGATGATCTGAGGCACAAGGCATCTCTAGTCCTGGGATGAGCAAACCTTTTTCAGAGAAGAAAGGACTTGGATTGACTTACAGTGAGAGGAGGAGCAGGATAATTTGGGCCAGGGATGGATGCGTGAGCAGAGGTCCACAAGTAGGAATACATATGGTGAGTAGGCTGAAACAGCACCTTGAGGGCAGTCTGCCTTGTGCAAGACTCCTGAGAAGCAGGCATTGTGCGGGGGGAGTCTCCTGACTGTGGGGGCACTAGAGGAAACCCTGCTTAGTCCTGCATTTCCCAAAGTGCCTTCCACAGACTATTATGATTCCACATTTCCCAAAGTGCCTTCCACAGTCCCAAGTGATGCGCTATGAAAACAGATCAGTAATTTACAAGTTTGGGAAATGCTATTCCCCTTTGGAGATTCCCAATGCATGTCAGCTTATTAAAGCATCTTTGAAGTTCTGCAGAGAAAAAGCTCTCTTTAACATTAAGTGCAACAATTTCCAAATGTATTTGATACCTATGAACAGCTGCAGAGTAAGTGTTCCACAAAACACACCTTGTGTGGGCAGGCAGTGGGAGCCTGTAAAGGTGTTTAAGGGAATGTAGTTCTTTGCTGTGTAGGAGTAAAAATTTCCTCATGTCAGAGAGAGATGGGTGTGGAGTCTACACAGATGTGCCCAACACCTGCTGCCACAGTTGATCCCTGTCTGTGTTCCGTGGAAGAGAGTTGCTGAGCCGGTAAGTGAAGAAGGGTGGGTTTGCATTCCTTACTGCTGAGAGCATGTATTGCCCTTGGGTATTAATGAAGCTCAGCATATATGCCAAGAAAATGTTTTCACTGGCTGGAGAAGAAGTTGCATATACAAATGCAAGCACGTGTAACCTTTTGCTGACTGGCAACCCCGTTTGATTTCATATCCTCCCTGTTTCTCTGTTTAGCCAGAGCCTGAGCAAATCCTCTGAGGAAAAGCTTAGGTAACACCTTCTCTTCGTAGTCTTTTCAGACCAGTCTTTTCAGACTTTGCCTTTGGCTTGTCACCTCCACCCAAGAGCTCTCTCTCCTTTATCTTATTGTTAGTGGCGAACAAATAATCACTTTGTGGCACACCATCTGGTTCCTTTTTTGTTTGTTTGAGATGGAGTCTCACTCTATTGCCCAGGCTGAAGTACAGTGGCATGATCTTGACTCACTGCAACCTCCGCCTCCTGGGCTCAAGTGATTCTTGTGCCTCAGCCTCCTGAGTAGCTGGGACTACAGGCCTGTGCCACCATACCCAGCCAATTTTTGTATTTGTAGTAGAGATGGGGTTTTGCTATGCTGGCCAGGCTGGACTTGAACTCCTGGCCTCAAGTAATCCACTCACCTTGGTCTCCCAAAGTGTTGGGATTACAGGCATAAGCCACCAGACCCAGCCAACATCTAGTTCTTAAATACAGTTTTCCTCCCCCATTCCCTACTCAGGAGTGTGCTGCAAGGTGCTTTGTACATTTGCCGATAACTGTATATATGACATTGCATGCTTCTGATTTTTTGGTATTCATATGGTAGTCAGGCAAATGAATGCGTGAACAGCTCATTTTCCTGACAGTCAAAAGGTAAGTGAAAGAATAGAATCATTTTGCTTATTCTCACTGGCATGATTTTGGAATATAGCAAGGCCTCCTTATTCATCTTGAATGTGTTTCTAAAGGTCAGTGTGAACAATTAAGAGGCTAACAGCTAGGCAGGACAATGAATTAACAAAGCAAAACAAAGGGGTGATACATAATGACAATCTGTCAGTGCTTCATTCTGCCTTCCGGGCATTATTATGGGGTGAACAGGAATTAGATTTCCCGGGGTAGTGTTTTTGGATGGACACTGCAGGAGTGAAGGGAGCTGGAGGGACAGTCCAGTGTAAAGAGGGATAAGCCATCCATCAGCCAGTCTCATTGGCTTTATCTCCAAAAAACTTCAGACTCCATCCACTTCTCACCATTCCCACTGGGTCCACACTGGACTACCACCATAGCCTCTCACCCAGGACTGCTGCACCAACCTTGTCACTGACCTCCCAGTTTCACTCTGGCCTGATTCTTCACAACTGATTCTTCCCACTTCATCCTGGGTGGTCCTTGTAGAATGTTAGTTAGAGGCAGGCAGTATCCAAGTGAGGAGGTCATGAAGGGCACAAGGGCACTCGTCTCTCCCCTGCTAAGCCCTCCACTCCAGGATGCCTTCATGTTACATCGAGAGTAAAATCCAAATGCCTTTCTTCAGGTTACAAGCCTGCCTTCATGGCCCTCTTCCCTGCCATCTCTGACCTTACTGCCAACTGATCACCACTGGCCTCTGTTCCTCCAAGTGCCAAGCTCTTTCCAGCCTTGCAGGCTTTGCACCTGCTGCTGTCCCTTGATCTTAATGTGGCAGCTTCCTTTTGTAATTCAGATCTCATTTTCAGTGAGACAAAGGAAGATATCCATTGTTTTTCCACTCAACACTCTGTTTTGATTCTTAGTAGAGCACTTAACACTTGGGTGCTGGATACACTTAGGATACAAACTTCACGAAAGGACCATATCCTTGTTTACCAGTGCTTAGAACAACAAATAAATATGTGTTGAAAGAATAAATGCTAGTTCCTCTGTTTATCAGCTGTGGGGCCAGGTGCTTGAGTCCTCTGTAAAGATAATTTCCTCCTTTGGAACACTTATATCATAGGGTTGTCAGAAGAAATATATTAGAAATTAATTGCAAATTATATGGCTCTCAGCAAATCTGAGCCATCATTATTGCTCTAGTCAACTCAGGCTCCTTTTTAGTAAAGCAAGGATAATATTTGTGTCTCAGGAATTTTTCAAAGATAAAGTAGAACAGATAATCCAATAAATGTATGATGATGATGCAGGGAAGAAGCAGCAGAGAGACCTTAAATGCTTGTTTGCTTTAATAAAACACTCAACATGGTACCTGTAATCTCAGGTACTTGGGAGGCTGAGGCAAGAGGATCGCTTGAGCCTGAGAGGTTGGTGCTGCAGTGAGCTGTGATTGCCATTGCACTCCAGCCTGGGTTAATAGAGTGAAATGCCATCTCTGACTATCAAAAAAGGCAGCCACTAGTCACATATGGCTATTGAGCACCTGAATGTGGCTGGTGAGAAATGACATGTGCTATAAATGCAAAATACACTCCAGATTTTCAGGGAAGTAATATGAAACAAAGAATAAGAAGTATTTCTTTAGTGATTAAAACACCCCAAACCCCTAACATGCTGGCTTAGAGCATGCGGGACTTCTGCCTCAGAATAAGAAGTTTGGGGTAGGAATTGGCCCAGAAAGTCAAAGTCATGGCTGACCTAATAGAAAACCAGAAAGGGCAAAGACCCATAATTTCTGAACTGAATAAAAATCAAAATAGTTGAATTCAGGGCTTGTATGGAAATCATGTCACAAGCATCTTCCAGACTAGTCCTCTGGATCAGCGTGTCCAACAGAAACATAACATCAACCACATGAGCCTTTTAAATTTTCTAGTAACCACATTTATAAAACATAAAAAGAGACAGGTAAAATTAATTTTACTAATATATCTTATTTAACCCAATATATGTAGAATGTTATTTCAACATATAATTAATATAAAAATCACTAAAGAAATACTTCTTATTCTTTTTTTCATATTACTTCCCTGAAAATCCAAAGTGTATTTTGCATTTATAGCACATGTCATTTCTCACCAGCCACATTCAGGTGCTCAATAGCCATATGTGACTAGTGGCTGCCTTTTTTGATAGTCAGCTCTAGATTTTACTTTTGAGATGTTCAGGATCTAAAAACATCTTTTGCTACTTGGGGCAGGGGTAAAAAGGGAGGCCACAATTTTTAAAAACGTGAGTCTATTTGTAATCCCACTGATAGAAGCAGGGGGCAGACAAATGCCTAGGCAGATAGGGGCAAATCACAGGTGAAACTCCACCCCCAAGTCGAAAAAGTTTAAGTCTGAAAGCCATGCTACAAGTCAAATCTACAGACTGGATTGAGAACCCCTCTTCCTGTTTGGCACATTTTCCTCTGATTGATCCTGCCCTTTACCTATTTTACATACGTCTACCTCTTCCTAATTGGTTTTTGACATTGTTGTGCCCACCTTTGAGTGTCTTTGCTTTAACTGTTTTTGAAAACTTGCAAACTGCATGTACTTGCCATGCTAAGTCCATAAAAAGACCCAGAGTCAGCCACACTGGGAGAGAGAGAAACCACCTGACTGCATCTCCACTGAGAGCTGTTCTGTCACTCAATAAAATTCTTCACCCTTCTCACCCTTCAAATTGTCAGTGTATCCTCATTCTTCTTGGATGTGGGGCAAAAGGTTGGGAACCACTGAATGTGGGTATAAGCTATAACACAGAGTGGGGCATCAGAGGTGTTGCCAGCAGAGGTCCCAATTGGCAAATTGGCCAAGAAAAATTCTGCATCAAAAGTGGCCAAGAAAATCCTGCTTCACTACAAAGTTGCCTAGTGTTTTTCTATACATGAAGGAAAAAGCGGCAGTCAACTCTTCCACTGGCCAGTGAAGAGCTTGAAAGAAAATTCTCTTAAGATTTTAAGTTCCTGTCATGGAAATACTTTTATCCTCTGATCTCCACAGATGCTTTATGACATGTAAAACTGTATGTGAAATTGCATCTCTCTCTCCCTATTTCTCTGTCTTTGGGAAGGGCTAGGAAGATTACTCACTAAAAATCAAATCATATCCCCTCCTCTAATGCTTGTGTTTCTGGGGAAGGCTTATGGAAAGCTGTGTTTCTTCAAGGGGGAACAGTTTGTGCCATGGTTTACAAAGCTAAAGAATTTCAATAATCAAATTGTTGCCATAAAAAAATCAAACTTGGAGATAGAATTAAACATGTTATTAACAGAATGGGCTTGAGAGAGCAAGAGAATTCTTTTGGAGTAAAGTTATCCAAAGTTTATGTGTTCTCCTTTGACACATAAATCTATTATCAACCTAGTCTTGGACTTTTTTTGGACAGAAATTTGGTAAGTTTTGCAAAAGACAGGCACAGAGCCTGGCTGTGGATGACACCCTGAGGGTCAGAACATTCATTACAGCATTGGCATATACAGAAATCTGAAAGCATAGCAATGTTGCTGGATAAAATTGGCATTTTCATATGGACAAGGTAATCAGTTTGGAAGCCTTCATGTTGCTGCTGTCGGACATAGATGTATAAGTTGCTGGCTTGATGTAAATTATTTGTAAGGTCCAGTTTTGCTAGAAGATTCTATTTTGATCCATTAATAAATATATTTGCAACTTGAGGCCCACTAGCAGCAGATCTGCAGAACATGCTAGTGCAGCTGATGAGGTGCTGTGGGACCATGGGATATGGGCAGTTCTCATGGGCTTATTCCTGATTTTATGGAGTGTGCTTATTGTTTACAAGCACAGAGAGTGGCCTCAGCTCTGCATCTTCCTTGGCTGTCTCTGGAGGACTGCATGGCATCTCCTAGGCCTACAGACATGGTGGGACACTAAAGCAATGGCCTTAGGAACTCTGATAAGCTTTCTCCCACTACTCACTCTTCTTTCCATTGCTCTCCACCACCAGGCCTAAGACAGCCAACATTGTTGGTTAGAACTACCTCCCTCGTTGGAGAAAGAAGGAGAATAATTTTCTTGCATAGAAACACAGATAATCCCACAGTGGACTTTCCATTAGGCCCACTGTTACTGGTTACACCACTAAGGAGAATGCTGCCCATTATTATGTCCAATTTTCCAGACTCTCTGACATTTAGGGTTTTCCATTATAATTCACCTTTAATAAGCGGGAATGTAAATGGAAAAGCTTATATGAGATTTATTCCAATTTAAAGCTTGTGCTTAAGTCAGGGCCCCAGAGTCCTTGAAACATAGGTGTGCCAGTAATTGAGGCCATCAATTCCTGGGTGCCAGATGGTGGGGCCACACCATTAGGTGAGGCAACCCAATTCAGATGCTGGGGGAAAGCACAGAAATGGACAAAGGGACTGAATGCTAGAGGAATGGAATGAGCACCCCAAAACTAGCTCTCTCTTCACTGTGGATTCTCAATGTGACATCACTCTCAATGGTATTAGCCAAAAAGAAAAAAAAATGGAAAAACACTAACATTAAACAAATGTTATAGGAACGCACTTATAAAATGAGACTGGCAAAGCCTTGGAGAGTTTTTAAAAAATAAATTTTCTATTTTCAAATAAAAATAGAAAAAACAAAACCTATTAATAAATGGCAATGACAAAAAGTATGAGTAGCAATTATAATAAAAGTTTAGTGTTTTAAACTTTTAATCAGCCTCATTTTATCTGGACATGTTCCTAGAAGACCTTGTGAATTCTCTGTTCTTATTAAAAGATAGAGGATTTATTCAGATATCTCTTTGCCTGTGACTCAAATGCAGTTTCCTATGAAGACACATCATAAAAGTTTGCAAACAGCTGTGACCTGGAGGTTGCAGAAAAAGCCATGCTCCCTGGGACAAGAAAACAAATCGCGCTAGGTCCTCAGTGCTGTGAGGGAAAATTAAAAAAAAAAAGAGCCACGGTCTCTTTTCTCAAATTGCTTATAACTTATTCAGGGAGTGAAAAGTTATTATTGGTTAAAATTAACTCGGTGCTAAACTTTGTGGCTGTAAGCAGAGGAGGAAGGAAGGGCCAGACAATAAGCCTTGACTTGGAGAAGGTTTTGGGCTTTGGCTGAGTGCTGAGTGCCTGAAGGATTTGGGTGGACAAAGACTGGAGAAGGCAGAGCTTGCGAGTGGGGGCTGCTGTATTCCCTGGTTGTGGGTCTGTGCATCCTTTCTCAGTTCCTCTCCCTTCTGGCCTTTTACACATGCTGTTCCTCCAACTAGAAGGCCCTTCTCTCCCTTTACCAGGAGAGTTTGTCCTTTAAATCTCAGTCAAATAGTCTCTTCTCTTTGGAAGTTTGTCCTGATGCCCTAGGCTGGGTTAAATCTCCTGGCTCTATGCTCCCAGAAAATTCCAAATTCCCCCTCATACCATCTACCACGTGGAGCTGTAATTTCGTGATCTTTTCTGACCACTTCAATGTAAACTCCACAAAGGCAGGGATCTCACCTTGTTAATGCTAAATCACAACTGCCTAGCCTGGTGCCTGCTGGAGAGTGGGAGCTCTCGATGTATTAACTGGATGAATGGAGTCTCTGTCCTAGACACAGTGTTGGTGGTAAAGTGGGAGGCAGGGAGAGGTTGAATCAGGGAAAACAAAAGAGCATGAGGTGATCTGGGAGCACAGCATCCTGTGCAGGAGAGTAGGCCCATGTGGGAGGGTATCACTGGGTATGTCATCTTGGGCAGGGTATAAAAGTGGAAAGGTACTAGGAGGTGGGAAGAGGTAGGAGGACAAGAAGGAAAGGGGTTGGGTGGCAAGGACTAACTCTGCCTTCTGAAGTTATATCTGCTCCTGCCTTTTCCTCAAGAGAAAAGGCCCAGTCTGGATGCTTATCCTCCTCTCCTGGCCTGGGCTGAGGACTCAAGGAGAGCCAGGCACTGTCGAGCTGGTGGGTTTCCAGTCTCGTCACTTCCACCAACACTCTTTGTGACCTTGAAAAGAGCAGGGAACTTATCTGAGTCTCATCTTTCTTACATCAAAAGGAGAATAAAGTAAGGAGGTGATGGGGAACAGATAAGATAATGGACCCGGGAGGGCTTGGGAATCTCTCCAGACCACTTTCCAGACCTCCACTTTGGTGCCTCTAAAATGCAGGGTCTGCGATTACGAGGAACTGCCAGTCCATCTCCAAGACTGAGGGTCAGGTTGAGTTGGGGTGGTCATGGAGATGCCAAATAAAGATGGGTGTGTGTGGAAGTTTTATAGCAGGCTGGCTTTTTCCCATAATGTTCAAAAGCCCATCTCCTAGGTCAGATTTTGCCGTCTGTAATCTAACCCAGTAGTTTCCTGCCAGGACAGAACTTCCCACCAGCCTGGGTTCTAATGATTCTTAATTGAGGCCTATCGCCGAGATGCCAAATGTCCCCTGAGATGATTTTTTCCGGTACCATCAGCTGGAGGAGCAGGCCCACAGAAGCCAAGTGGCTAGACATGAACATCATGCTTGGACAAAGTAGCAAACCTCAAATATTATACACTTGGGTAAAATTCTGACCCTAGAGCTAAGCCCTACCTCCCTGATTTTGTTTGGAAGGGAAAAAATGAGGTCAGAGAATTTGAACAGGGTTGCCTTATTCTCATCCCTGTCTTGTTCAGCTTAGCATTTATTTTTCCTCTGTTTGCTATTTACAACCTGATTTCAGGACTTAAACTTCTGTTGTTGCAGCTGTTTGGGCGATGAGACAATCTGAATTGAAAGACCTACATGTTGAAAGAAGCTACAAAATGATGATGATGATGATGATGGTGATCGTGATAAGGAGGAGGAGGAATGTGTGTGAATGTGAGCATGTAATGCTTGTGGAAAAAGGGATCAGATTGCGGGGACTCGAAGGCGGGGGAGAAGAGAGGGAGAGGAAGATAACCACAGCAATTACTTTCATGTGTATTTCCTCAGAGATGCTTCCTACCATGGGAGAAGAAAGTTGGTGCAAAAAAAAAAAAAAAAAAATCCCAAGACGGTATATTTTGTAGCATCAACTTTGGGTTTAACATCTCTGAAAAAAGTTAACTTTTCAGGTTTTGGGCACAGTTTGTTTTTGCTATGGACAGGGAGTGTTTTGAACCTTTTCCTCCTTAAATTCAGTGAATTAAGCCAATAATTCTAAGTACTCATGTCCTCCTCCAATGAGACAGCAAAGGAGAGGCTTCCAAGGGTGAGAACTGAATGAATACTACAGAGAATTCAAACATCCAGGGAAGATGCTGTGCCAGAATAAATCACACCCTCTAGGAACATTTCCTATAATTTGCTTATTTTTCTTCCTTTTTCTTAAAATGATCCATTTCTTACAAAAATTTATAAAAGGTCAGGAGACTTTCCTTCTAATCTGTTGGGACCTTACACTTGGTGCCAGATAGGAATTCTGAAGATGTCCATTTACTCAATGTAAAAAAACCAATATAAACTTAATGGTTTATTGTGCAAGAAAAGCAACTTTCATGTAAGACTTCAATATGTAGATAACTTGATTCTTTTGGTCATTCCTGGTTTGAACATAAAAGAATTCTGAAAAAAAGCTTTTTTCTATAGGTTAAGAGGTAACTAAAATTCTCTGAAATCAATGGCAGTTTTCAGGGGGAAGGAAGGGAAGAAAATAAACTCCCATCTTTTCAAATTACTTATGCCTATCATTTTATTTAATCCTGAGACATTTACTCTGGAATGTGAAGAAGTGCTGTCAGCACAGGAGCAATGGGATTCCCAAGGTGTGGCTGTTTCCAGGAGCTCCAGTTCCAGCTGCCCCACTCCTGCAGCAGCACTGCAGGGAGAACAGAGCCCATCACATCCCATAGGGATGCCCTCACTTCCTGCCCCTCACTCATACCTGGGCTCTGCAACCCATGTCACTAATGGACTGGCACTTCCTCCTAAGCCCTCCAACCCCTTCTCCTAAGGGCTCCTGGAGTCTAACAGTGAGTTCTTGTCTTCAACCCCTTCCTCTACTGGGTCTCTGCCATACACACTTAATCATGCTCAAGTCTTACTAAGACAAAGAACGCTTTCCAACTCTAGGATCTCCTCCAGCTACTGCCTTGGCTCTCCCTCCCATTGTCTGTTAAACTTCACGCTCATCCCCATTGTCCCTCAGAGCTCAGGTCACTAAGGGCATCATAACTTCCTTACTGCTAATCTTATTAGAGGATTGCTCTCAGTTTGCATCTTAATTTCCCATCATTTGACACCCCACCCTCCTCCATAATGTATTATCTTCCCTTGGCTTCCATGATCCCAGACTTTCCTGTTGTGACTTCTCTTTCTCTTGGCTGGTCATTCTTAGTCTCCTTCTTGCTCTGTTTCTTTTCTCTACCCTGACTTAAAGGATGTGACTCTCAGGGTTCAGTGCTTATTTCTCTTCTCTCTACCTCTCTCCCTGGTATCCCCTCTATTCACATTGGTCTCAACTGCCACGGCCAATGACTCTCAAATCTTTGCCCCCAGCCCAGAACTCTCACTGGAGCAAAACTGCCCCCTGAACAGGTTAAGACTAGGGTGAAGCACGCGAGGTGTCTAGGGCACAAAATTTAAGGAGGCATGTACTCTCGGGTCTCTGCTGTCACACAACCCTGACAGTGAACAACCCGTAGAGTGCCTGTCCTGGATGCCTGCATGCTTCACCCTGGTCCTGACCTGCTGGGGGTCCTTTTTGCTTGGATGTCCCACAGGCGCCACCAACTCCACAAGTTACAATGTGAGGTCCTCATCTTCCCTCCCAAAGCTCTCCTCATCCTGGAGAATGGCAGCACAGTCAGCTCTGTCACTTGGCCAAATCCTGGAGGTCCTTCCCCACACCTTCTACCCTCCCATCCTCACACCCAGGCAGTTACCAAATCTGTGATTATTTGCTCAACATCTCATGAATCTAGGCTGTCTTCCTTGCTCACCACTCTGTGCTTCAGGTGGCCAGCCTCTCTCACTGCCACTGCATCCACACTGCAGCCAGTAAAACCCACATCTGATCACACCTCTGCTTAAAACTTTTGCAGTAAGCTCCACTGTCCTAAGGGTGGAGTCCAGCCTCCTTAGGCTGGTAGACCAGACACCAGTGGCTGGCATCTCAGGTGCCTCTTCAACACAGTCCCTCTTCCCACTGCCTTCCACTCTGTCCTCCTCTGTACCCTGTTCCTTGTGTCTCCCTGAAGGAGCCATAGTCTCACCTGCAGATCTGTACTCAAGCTTCCCCATCACTAGGATACTCTCCCCAAACTCCATTCCCTCCTTTTGTCTCAGCTTAAATGTCCATTCAAGAAGCCATTTAGACTCCAAGGCTGGTGAGATGCCCTTCCTGGGTGAAGCCCCTCACAGAGCCTTTCACACCAGGCAGTGCTTGCGGGCTTCCTGTTTGTCCCTGTTCCTCAAGGGCAGGGACAGGGCTCATTCATTCATCTTGTATACCAAGCACTAACACAGTGCCCACTGACTCCTAGAAGATGTCTAACAAGTGCATTAAGGAGTTCAGGAAACTCTCGTATTGACTTTCAAGTCTGAACATCCTGAATTCAAGCCCCAGACCTCTTTACCAGCTGTGTGTCCTTGGAAAAGTTAATAATTTTCCCTGAGCCTCAACTTCTGTTCTTTGAAATGGAGATTATCATTACCCTAAGTTATCTTGAGTGGGTTTGTGCTTCCGTAAGCATTTGCACTTCATACAATGGGTGACACTCTCTTCTCTTGCACACCATACATACATACATGAACTCCTGGAAGCTGGAATTTAGTCCTTGTCCATTGGATATCCCTAGTGCCCAGCCCAGAAATGGATTCTTAGTGGGAGTGCAATTGGTCTTTGCTGAGGGAAAGCAACCAAGACAGACCTTAGAAATTGGCAATGAACAGGGAAAAGAAAAACAGGAAAGGGGTGAGAAGAAAGAGGGAACGCAGGAAATGTGGAGAAAGAAGAGAGGAGAGAGAAAGCAAGAATGCAGACATTTTCTCTGAGGCCTGCTTATGCTACTGGAGGCTCATCTGCTTTAGAAGGAGCAGGCAGAGGACGATCCCTCTCCAGGGGGATAACCTGCACAGGCTGTTCTTGCCTCTGCGACAGGAGGGAGACTTGGTGCCCATGTGACTGGCCTCACGCCCCTTATTGGAAACAGCTGGGAAGGATTTCACAATCTCTCAGGCTTTACTTCGGATGAGTTTCAAACATTGTTTATGTACATTTACGTGTGTGTTTCCTTGGGTCTTTTCTGGTTGCAAAGAGACCCAGGCTTGCAAAACAAGTTCTGAGTGAGCTTTAGTATTTTGTTCTTGCAGATAGTAATGGAATGTACCAGCCTCCTGATGCCAGATCTGAAAACAGATGACATCCAAACCCAGTGGGTTCTCCAGGAGCACGTGAAGTGGGGTGGAGTCTGAATTGGGGTAAAAGTGACTGGGGAGGATTCAGGGTGGTGGGTAGATTGATTAAATTCCATCCAGAAAAGACATATGAGGCTGAGTTCTATTTTCTCTTTTCCATCTTCTTTACTTAAGCAGTAACAATGACATGTCAGCCTCAGTCTAGGTTCACCATCTTCCTGATAGGAAAGGGACTGTTAAGAGCACGTGAAGACTGTGATCAGCCTATCTTACTCTTAGGGTTCCTGAAGGAATGTGGAGAGTTGCCTTTAAACTGTTTCAAGAAGGAAAGAGAATATGCTGCCCTGAGTGAAAAAGAGGAAGTTGGACCAGCTCACTGCTTCTCAATCTTGGATGCCTATTACAATCATCTGGGGAGCCTTTATGATTCCAGTGCCCAGACTTCATTTCAGTGCAATTAAACAGAACCTTTGGGGTGGGACCTTGAAAGCTCCCCAGGTGATAACAACGTGCAAGCAGATGGAAAACCAGTGGAGTCCATGCTCTGATCTCTGAATTCCTTTACCTTTCTGTGTTTGGAATTCGTAATGTAGGAACAGAACGTCTGAAGATGGGAAGGATTTCTTTACAACTCAATGAGGCTTAATATTTAGATTTAAGGTAGCCTAGTTATTCCCCATTTGTGTCAGTAGGTGTTTTATGGAGAAATATAGAAAAGGGATGGCTTAGTGGTCAAATCAGTATAGAAATATTGCTTAGAACCCCAAACTCTCAGGGTGAGAGGTACTCTGAAGTTTGTCTGGTTCTTTATTTTACTGGTTATCAATGTATAATCCCCAGACCAGCAGCAGCAGCGTCATCTGGGAGTTTGTCAGAAATGTGAATTCCCAGGCTCTACCCCAGAACTTCTGAATCGGAAACTCTAAGCATGGGTTCAGCAAGCTGTGCTTTAACAAACCTTCTAGGTGATTCTGAGGCATAAGTTTGAGAACCATTGATCTGCTACAGGAACCCCCTACTATGTCCTGGCCTAGTGGTTAATCCGTTTTATCCGTATTTGGTAACATCTGTTACCTGGAACATTAGTCTCTGAGGCAGCCTGCTGCGTTGTTGAAACTTGCATCCTCCAATTCTTCCTGATGAAATTTGTTTCACTTTTGTTTCTACCTGTGGGCTAGCTCTCTTCATTGGGATGGCCCAGAGTAAATCTAAGTCACTTTCTATTAATACATCCACTTCAAGGCATTTAAGGTAATTTTCTAGTATTTATGGTTTAATACAACATATGGCCCATAGCTTCCAAAGGAGCCTTTCCCAAACCTGCACTAATATACTCAGGAAGATGCAGAAAAGGTGACAAATTCACATTACCATCAACAGCAGACAGAGAGGCTAGAAGAAAATTTTTGTGAAAATTTATGTTCTCTTGAAGTAGGGGAGACCAAAGGCAGAAATCATAAATACTTGTAGATTTGACTATAAAATTATAGATAACTTCAATGCATTTTAAAAAAGTTAAAAGGTAAATGGCAAACTAGAAAAGACTTTGGATATATGTTACATGGTTAGACTTTAAATGTCATAAGCATTAATAAGTACCACATAAGTACCATGCAAGCACAGGATCAGACACATAGTAGACTTTCAAAACATTTCATTAATGTATGAATGAAGATGGGTTAATTAAATGACCATGTGAAACCAACACTAAAATATCCAGTGGAAAAATGAGACAAGTCAAACCAATTGACAAATGAGAAAATAAACTTAAAAAAATTGTTCTACCTCAGTAATAATAAAAAAATACATTCACTTGGTAGAGAGGATGGGAAAGGCATTCCAAGCAGAGAAATCTAGCAAAGGTACAGAAATGTCCTGGCATGTTTAGGGCATGGCCAGCAATTAATTCCACATGCTCAGAGCCTATTTGGAGGTGATGAGGGAATCTGGGGTAAGCAGCGGATGATATGGAAAGGCATGCCTTTCTAAATCAAGCTAAGGATTCTGGGTTTTCCAACAGTTTTTGCAAGTCTGAAGTGGAGGCATGGTGTGTTGAGGTTTGGTTTTACAAGGAGCACTGTGGTGGCTATATATTGGGAGCAGGGGACACCACATGCTTAGTAAACTTTAAAAGTCTTAGAATCAGATGTGCTGCTGCTTTGCTATTTAGGTGGTTTCCTTTGGCACTTTCTCTTTTGTGATGGCCCAAGCACTTCCTGGTGGGCTCCAAGGACCATGAACCCACCACAGGCAGAAAGAGGGAGATGGGTGATGGCAGATGGAAATCATTCATGCTCCCTGCTGCCATCCCTGACCTGGGGCTTGGATGGCTCTGAGGATGTGGGTGCCAATCCCTGGGAAGGGCAGTGACTCTGGGCTCTGGCTCCCTGAACCCCTGCTCTGTGCTGGGGCTGGAGGCCTTTCAGCAGCCTCAGAGGCTCTGTTGGTGGGCTTGTGTCTGCATCTAGAGGGCTGGGGTGGAGTAGCTGGGGGGAGCATGAAGGAGACAGGAACTGAGGAGGAAAATTTGCCAGGTTTCTGTGAGGTCAACATGTGTTTGAAGCAACTTAGAATGTAACCGAGAATGCAATTAGGTGATTTTTGTTTTTGTTTTGTTTTAAAGGAAAAATTCAGAACCTGTGACTCTTGTTCATGAGCACATGCCTGGATGGAGTCATTTTGAGTTTATGGAAAATGTGGTTAGCTCCATAAATCAGTGCTGAAGAATTCCTGCAGACTCACCACCATGCAAGCAATGCAGGTCTCTGGTGAGTCTCCTAAGGTTATGCAAAACAAAATAGAAGAAGCATGTAGACAAAGCTACAATATTGCCCCCCACCCTTCCCTTGGAATTCTTTCCGGAGTAGCCATAGGCAGCTCTGAATTCTGGTTCTTACTTCATCTGTGACTTTTCTTGTGTAACTCCATGTGTACATCATGTGGCTGTTGCCATAGCAACAAGGATGCAATTTTCAGCATCTATTTCTCTCATGTATCTTATCACTTTAGCGAGACTTCCACAAACAAAGGGTACTTAAAAGTAAACTGGATAATTATAATTTGTGACAGTGATGACAGTATGTTCAAATGTATCCAAATTCTTAAGCTTCTTGTATTGCAAATTTATTATTTTGCATGGCTAGAGAATAAAAGTTCAAGGTGGCATTGTGTTTCTCAAAAATGTTTCTCACATGAACATCTTCAGCTGTTAAAACAAACTTTCATTCAGAATTGGTAAATAAAAGATTCAATTTAGAGGAAGTTCCATTTATTTTCATTCCATTGCTCTTGGCTTTACGTGACCAGACTTTTGCTCCCAAACGGCATTGATTCTTCTGTCTTATAAATGATAATATTTCTTTCTGTCCAGCCTCTTTCCTATAACCCTCTCACTTCTTAGGTTGACCCAGTTTATGAATTTGTTTCTGGCAAACTGGTCCATGGAAAATGGAATGTTAACATATTTTAGTGGAGATGTTTTTCAATTGCTCTGAAAGATAAAATGGGATCATGCACTGTATCAGCAGGTTCTATCACAAAAAATAGTACTGCTGAACCTTAGTTTAGGTATCTTATTTTATTTTTTTCTTAATCTGTTAGAGGAGTCTCATGCATGCTAAAAAGATTTCTTCATTTCCCATAGAAAGCAGATATATATTTTATAAGACCAGACACCTCCCCGAGTACTAAATTTATGGTCTATGTTCATTTCTCCTAACTGTAGAGTTTTAATTTAAAATTTGGTATAAAAATTTGGTCTTGTTGACTGTCACAGACAAAAGCTCAAATTTCATCTGCGATGAGGGCCAAGTCAACCCAGCATTTATATGAGTTAGTTTCACGTTTTTACTTGCCTGCCGTCCTAGTCACAACAGGAACAGCTAATTGGGCAGTGGCTCACATAACCTATGAAACTTTAGACCAAACCTCCTCAGCCACAAACCACCCACTGTCACCAGGTGTGAGGGAAGGGTGGCAGGGCCTGTCTATCGGGCTCTGCTCTAATGTTAGCTGTGTCATGCTGGAGAGTCAGCAGAGCACACATACCAACTGCAATACGGCTCGAAGTTCTGCATCAACCATCCTCAGAGAGCAGAACAGCACACAGCAAATAACCATAAGGATATCTGCCATCAATGGAACATTTCTTTTTTAAATACAATTTTTATTTTTTATTTTTTGAGACAGAGTCTCGTTCTGTTGCCCAGGCTGGAGTGCACTGGTGTAATCTTGGCTCACTGCAACGTCCACCTCCCTGGCTCAAGCAATTCTCCTGCCTCAGCCTCATGAGTAGCCTGGATTACAGGCATGTGCCACCACATCTGGCTAATTTTTGTATTTTTAGTAGAGATGTGGTTTCCCCACATTGGCCAGCTGGTCTTGAACTCCCGACCTCAAGTGACCTATCTGCCTTGGCCTCCCAAAGTGCTGGGATTGCAGGTATGAACTATCACACCTGGCCTGATCGAGCATTTTCATGTGTTCAGTGGTGGGCCAAATGCTTTACAAACATTACCTTCTCCAACCAGTCACAGTAGGAAGTGGTCCGTGCCATCTACTTTATAAGGATGAAGTTCAGAGAGGTCAGGTAATTTGCCTGGAGTTTTCCAGCCAGGAAGGAAGGGTGGTTCAAGCCCAAGTCTGCTTGATTTGGAAACAGTTCTAAATGCGATACTTTTATTTTGCTTTTGGATTAATGTGCCTGATTCCCAAATAAGTGGCTGGAAGATGCAGGTTGCTGGTAGTTGAGGGAGAACTTGGTCCCAAGTTTTGGTCTGTAAAACTTGTGGAAGAGAGACTAGTTCTTACATAAACAAGTAGCGATAGTGTTATTTCAGCAGAACTGAGGTTGTTTCCACTGTTACTTGTTACTTACATCTGAACCAGAACAAGCTTTTCAATGTCTCTTGTCTTTTGGAGAATGCAATTAGGTGATTTTTCTGTTTTTGTTTGTTTTTCTTTCCTCATTTACAAAATGAAGCCGTGCGCCGGATGGTTTCTAAGGTCTCTGCTGGCTAGAGATATTCCAAGTTTAGCCTTGATGGTGCCTAGACAAATCCTCACCTGGGGTGAAAGATCCCTCTGTGGTCCTGGGCCAGCTGGGCCCAACACCTGCTGGGAAATGGTAGGTGTTTTCCATGGCCCCTTCCTTGCCCTCACCCTGTCCTTGCAGTGCTGGCACTCTGTTCTGCACCACTGGCTTGTGTGGCTGATGGCCAGCAAAGTTCCCCACTGAAACGGCCCCATGTAGGGGCCAGTCCTGCTTTATTCTCTCACTGTGCCTATAAATTGAGAAGCTCAAATTCTACAAAGTTAAACCCATCATATTTATGTCAAAATCCTTTTCAGAAAAGCAAATCAAAACTTAAGATCTTGTAATAACCAACATTTTGAAAATTGGTATCTGATTTGTAGCAACATAAAATAATAGCTGAATTTGTATATCTGGAGTTATTCTAACTCTGTTTTAGAATCCAAAGTTATTCTAGCTCTACAAAGAGGGAGAGAGAAAGACAGAGGGAGAGAGAAAGAGAGAAAGAGACACAGAGAGACCGATAGACACCATTAATGAATTAACCAGTCCTACCGTGTCTCCTGGCTGTGGACGCATCACAGAAACACGATCATATCCTTTCCTCAGTAGAACCCACAAGGCATCGAGTTTTCCCTGAAATAAAACAAATGCACCAAGATTACATATTGAAAGCAGACCTAGGGCTACCCCCCGCGCCGCCCCATAGGCACACAGAACTTCCTGTGCCGCTTTAGTCAGGCGAACAACACAACATTGCAAATATGGTAGTGATGGGATTAGTGACTCTGCAGTCCCTTAGTTCAAAACTGGAGCTTTGTGAATGGAGGAGAAGAAGAGACACACACACAGAAGGCTCTGATGTTTGTGAAGGACACACCCTGAGGTCCGAGGGCAGCCCCACATTTGCAAACATAACTTCATTCAAGATCTGGGCTTCTGTCCTTATCACATTTCTGGGAATATCCTCACACCACAAGTCAATCTTTCCTAGTTCCACTAAAGTTTTTTCTTCCCACTTGGTACCCAGAGCTCATTAATGAAGACACTAATGACAAATTCTGGAAAATTACTGAACATAATGTCAACAGGGCAAGACCAATGAAAGGCCCCTGGAATGCACATCCCTGGCTGTCTGCTAGGCTCACTCAGTAGCTATAACTTGCTCAGAAGCCTGGGCTTGAAAGATGAATTACCAAGCATTACAGAGGACAAAAAACCACAAACCCTTTGGGGTTGTGTGTAATTGGCTAAAATGGAGAAGAGTAAGTATGTCAGTGCCAAGGCTTTCACAGCTGATGATAAAGAACACCTCTATAGGTGACTTTTATTTATATTCCCTGGAACCTGTGACTATGTTACCTTACATGGCAGAAAGTACTTTGCAGATGTGATTAAGCATCTTAAGATGGGGAGAGTATCCTGAATTATCCAGTGGGCTCAATCTAAAGACATGGGTCCTTCCTAGAGGACCCGTGGTGGTTTTTGGCAGGTGAGTCAGATGTAGAGGAGGAGATGTGCGGACAGAAGCAGAGTCACAGTGACTGGGTGTGAGAAGGACTCAACCCAATGTCGCTGGCTTTGAAGATTGAGGGTGGCCATAAACCAGTGGGTGTGGGCAGCCTCCAGCATCTATAAAAGACAAGAAATAAATTCTCCTCTAGACTCCCCAAAAGGAAAACAGCTCTGCCAACACCTTGATTTTAGTCCAGTGAGACCCGTTTTGGGCTTATGACATCTGGAACTGTAAGATAATAGATTTGTGTTGATTAAACTTTTAAGTTTGTGGTAATTCATTACTGCAACAAGAGGAAACTAACACAGTCCTTCTCACTCCCTGATATATTCTATGTTAATTTGCTGATTGTCTGTCTGTGCCCCTGGAATGCCAGTTCCATGAAAGCAGTGGTATTGATGGTTTTGTTCACTTCTGTCTGCCTAGCCCTTAGGACAACATCCCCTGCTCAATATGTATTTGTCAGATGAATGAATGTTCCTAAGTGGTAGGTGCTTCCATGAGTGTCTCCTAAGTGAATTGTCCCAGCAGTCCCAGAGGGCTGTGGAGAGGAAAGGGAGGGTCAGAGAGATCAAGTAACTTGCCCAAAGGCAGACAGTTTATAAACCAGAGAGTTGAGTTTGGAACCCAGGTCTGTCTAATTCCAAATAGCATATGCTTTCTATTACACCAACTCCGGATTCTTCCTCATGCAGATCTTCTGGCGAGAATGCTTTAATTTAGATCCGTTAGAACTTAGGGTTTCTCAGCTGTAGGTTGCAACCCTTTAAGCCCTCATGAAATCAATTTTGTATAGGAGCAGAATGTTTAAGAAATAGAAGAGAAAATATTAACTGCACATGGCGAGGATATTGTGAAAAATTTATTTCAGTTAAATGTGTCTGGGTGTGTGTACGACCATGTGTGCACAGATGTGTGGGCATAAACTGAGCCAAAATGTAAAATGTATTTCCTATTCAAGCCTTAGGAACGTTTGAAAATCCTAATCTTACGGAGTTCTTTGAATGACAGTGCTGGGAAGGCTGGAGAAGTCTAAAGAGTTCAAGTTTCTGGACACAAAGCATTTATATAGGGGCAGTGTTAATTTAAGAATTATCTCAAAGATTTCATGTTCTGAAATTTTCTGGTGGGTTACATACACGTATAAAATTACGCTCTTTAATCTTTATGAACTGTTGTTTGAGTTTTTGTGGGTTAAACTTTGTCTTGCCAAGTGTAGTGTTTCTCATCTATTTTGGCAAGGAATTTACAAAAGCCTTGAAAAATATTTTGAAATGATTTTAGAATGCTGGATAGAACTGCTGCTGCGTGCAGGATAGTTTTCTGTATTAAGCCGTTTCAATCATCAGCTCTATGTTTTCCTTTAAGGTTCTTTTGGATAAGCATTTATATTTTAGGATATAACCAGGTGGGTTTCCTGGATGCATGCCTCTTTTTTCTTTACCCTTTTTTTCAGAGGGGGAGGGCTCCCAGCATTTAGCTTTGTAAATCAGCCACCCACAGAGCTGTGTGTGCTAATCAGTCAACTCTGTGACAAAAGTGCAATGAGATGGGGCTGAAAGAACACTTGGCTGTTGAAGAAATGCATTTATTAACACAGCAGAAATTTAAAGTGACATGCATAGCAAAAGAGCAGAAACCACCTAGATGTGTAATACCAGGAGAATGAATAGTAAATGATGTTTCCTTGTGGCAACAGATCACCCTATGGTGTAGTGTTTAAGCACCAAGTGACCGAAGCCAGGCTGCCCCAGTTTGTATTCGGGGTCTCCTTTTCACCAACTCTACAGGTTGGATGAGTTGTGTCATCTCCCTGAGCCTTACTTTTCTCATCTTTAAAGTAGAGATAAATAACACTGTCTACTCTAGAGACTTGCTGTAAGACTAAATATTGAAGTTAGGTACTTGTCTCATAGAAGGTATTCATTAAATGTTAACCTACAATCATAGTAAAGTCATTAAAATGATCATTTGGGAGGCTCTGCAGAAAGATGGAAAAGAGTGTAATACAGAGTGTAGGAATCCAATAATTTGAACTCTGTAAGCAAGCATCTTCCCATCTTCTATTCTGTGCTCCTCCAAGACTATTTTCCTCTTACCCCCAAGCCACAGTTTTATCCCTTCTTCCCCAATCATGCCACCCAAATTGCTCGTGCTAAGGCCACCCATAGCATCCTGACTGCCAAATGCCTTAACACTCATTTTACTTGGTTCTCTGGGGAGATTCCTGTGCTGGGCCTCCCCTCTGCACACTCTCCCTCGGCTTCTGTGCCACCAGCCTCCACCTGCTCCCTCTGACCTCTCTGCTGAGTCCTTCTCAGCTTCCTGCTCCTTCTCCATCTGCCTGCACGTGACATGGTGGTCTTTATTTGGCACCTCTATTCTCATCGCTCAGCTGAGTGCTCTCATCTCGTCTCAGGGGTCCAACTTCCACCTATCTGCTGGCGACTCACAAATTCTATCCTCAGCCCAGTCCTCTCTTGAGCTCCAGATCTGGGTATCCATTTACCTATTGAATCTTAATTGTAATGTGGATGTATCACAGGTATTGAAAACTCAAACATCACAAACTGAACTAACTCCTCTCCCCATACCTGCTCCACCTTTTGCACACCCTGCCTTGATTCATGGCACCGCCGTCTACCCTGATGGGCATGCTGGGTATCAGGAATCATTCTAACCTCCCTTCTCTCTGCCACCTGCTCATGTCCAACACCAACCGTGTCTCATGGATGTTCTCTCTGCAGCAGCTCTGCTGCCACCTCTTCCCATCCACCCCTGACCCACCACCTCCATAGCTCCTGCCTGGGCCCAGGCCCTCATCATCTGTCACTCATTCCGTGAATAGTTTCCTGATTGGCTTGTCATCTCCAGAGTCTCTCTCCTCTCTCCTATTGATTAATGACAAATTTTATTGCTAGCCCAAATGGTTGCAGTGCAGTCAATAAAATGAACCATGAAACATCTTACTAGCAGTGTGAGTTTGGGCAAGTTACCTAAGCTCTCTGTGCCTTGGTTTTCCATTTGTGGTTTCTACTGCTCTGGGTGTCTATTTACCTACGGAAAAGTAGTTTCTACTTTCAAGGACTGTTATCAATAATAAAGGCATTAGTGAATGAAAAGCGCTGCCCGACTTGCAGGGCGTGCTTGATCTGGGTGAGCTGTTGTCATTGGGCTCTCCTGGCCAAGGCGAGATTAGCTAGTTTCAGGTGTATCCTCAGCATTCTGAGTTCTTGCTGTCCCACAAATGAACCCAAAGTCTGTGGCATAGAAAACTGGGCAGTGAATCAGTCAATCAATCACTCAATCAATCAACACAACCTATCACCTCTTTCTACTCTTACAACAGTAGTTTTTATGCAAGAGTTTTAGAAAAACAGTGTTTGTATCTAAGAAGTAAGCTTTAGAAAAACAATGTTTGCAACCAAAATGAGCATAAAAAATAACTCTCAAAAGTCAACAAGCACTGCATGACAAAGGCTCTTGGAGCCTTGATTTTTCTGAATGTAGGCAGAAGTCTGTCATTTAAAGACTGTAGCAGTGTGCTCATTAATAACAACCCTTTGGGACCAGATGTGCCACAGAAGAGTCTTCTAAACAGTCTCTGGGCTTCACCTAAGGTCTTGGAGGATCCTTCTCAGTTGCCTCCACTTTATCCATCTCAGTCTTGGGTGCCCGGCATGCACAAGCCTCTCCAGAGCATGAATTTAAGACACTGGTCCTCACTCCCCGACAAAATGCACAACTGCTTCTGTGAAGCCAAGGCAAAGATTTCTCCATGAGCCTCAAGCCCTGTGCCAGATTGTATTAACTGACATTTATGAATAGCTTTCTTTCATTTGAAGTTGACAAATTTTGACTATAAAATGAGAAATTTATCAGTTCCAGGCTCCTGAACTGTATCTTAGCCACAGACAATACCTTCTTCTTCTTTTTTTTTTTTTTTTTGAGACAGAGTTTCGCTCTTGTTACCCAGGCTGGAATGCAATGGCGCCATCTCGGCTCACCACAACCTCTGCCTCCTGGGTTCAGGCAATTCTCCTGCCTCAGCCTCCTGAGTAGCAGGGATTACAGGTACGCGCCACCATGCCCAGCTAATTTTTTTATTTTTAGTAGAGACAGGGTTTCACCATGTTGACCAGGATGGTCTCGATTTCTTGATCTCGTGATCCGCCCGCTTTGGCCTCCCAAAGTGCTGGGATTACAGGCTTGAGCCACCGAGCCCGGCTGGACAATACCTTCTAATTCACAAAGGCATAGTGGAAGTTCTATGTAAATGCTGGCTTCGGTTTCTTTCTAAACAGTAAGACTGTGCTGGGAATGATTATACAGCCAGCATTCATAGCACTCTGGAGGTAGAGGGCCAGGCGTGGTAGCTCATGCCTATAATCCCAGCACTGAGGTAGGAGGATCACTTGAGACCAGCTTGGACAACATAGTGAAACTCCCATCTTTACAAAAAATAAATAAATTAGCTGGGTGTGATGGCTTATACCTCCCAGCTACTTGTGAGGTAGAAGGATCCCCTGAACTTAGGAGTTTGATGCTACAGTGAGTTATATGATTGCACCACCGCACTCCAGCCTGGGTGACAAAACAAGACCCTCTAAAACAAACAAACAAAAAAAGCACCCTGGGCCATCAGCTTTTGTGGTGGGTTTCCTGTTTTTTGTTTTTTTGCCAGGCGGCAGTTGAATCTTTTCTTCTGGTTTGTCTGCCTTAGCCAGTTGGAAGATAGAGATTGAGAATTTTGGGAGTAGTTCAACTTATAAGGCCACTATAAACTGACACCTGACTTTTAATACTTTGAAATACATGATAGGCCAGGCATGGTGGCTCATGCGTGTAATCCCAGAACTTTGGGAGGTTGAGGTGGGCAGATGGCAAGGTCAAGAGATTGAGAACTTCCTGGCCAACCTGGGGAAACCCCGTCTCTACTCAAAAAATACAAAAATTAGCTGGGTTAGCTGGGTGTGAGCAAGCGCCTGTAGTCCCAGCTACTCAGGAGGCTGAGGCAGGAGAATTGCTTGAACCTGGGAGGTGGAGGTTGCAGTGAGCTGAGATCTCACCACTGCACTCCAGCCTGGTGACAGAGCGAGATGCCGTCTCAGAAAAGGAAGTAACATGGTAAATCGTGTGACCCGGGCTTTCTCTCAAAGGAAATAAGTTAATTGATTTAATGGATAACATTGGGAGCTTTCTGTACACACACACACACACACACACACACACACACACACACACTCACAGGGTAAGTTTTGTTGTGCTTTTTTATCTTTTGGTTTTTAAGAAAATTTTGCCCATATAGCTTGGCATGACTTCATTTGTCTGAAATGGTCAGCCCCAATTTTATGAGAAGCACGGGGCATTGTAAATCCAGGGGTGAAAACCAAGCAAAGGAAAATGCAGGCTAAATATCAGGGAAAATTTCCTGATCATGAGTCTGGAATGAGGAAGGGGGGAGGTGTAGTCGGTGTGGTCAGTGCCTTAAATTAGATGGGGAGATGGTGGGTGGATAAGAGCCCACTGTGGACTTCTTCCCTCCATGTGTTCTCTCTGGGTTGGCTTGGCAGATGTGCTCACCTGCTCCTCAAAAACTCCATTTCATGGGAACCAATGAGTCTAATGCAATGCAATTCAATAAGCATATGATTCTGGCTCCTTTCACTGGGGAGCCAGGAGTCTTTCCAATACCTGCTGAGAGGTGGTGTGAAGTGGAGCTGTTCTTGCTCATAGTGGAGATAGAAGTCAGGCAGCGAGTGGATGGGTCACTCTCCCTGATCTGCCAGCCCCCATTCATTCTCCGCCTGCCCCCATTCATTCCCTGATCTGCCAGCCCCCATTCGTTCTCTGCCTGCCTTCTCCACACCTTGGAAGCCTGCCTCTGTATCACTTAGCTGCCCTTCGGCTTGGTCTGTAAAGAGTCAGAGGGTCAGGATTTTCGGATTTTCAGGCCAAGAGGCAACATTATATAGATACTTACATAACCATTAACAAATGTAAAAACCACTCTTTGTTTGCAGGTCATATAAAAACAGGTGGTGGGGTGGATTTAGATTGTCGACTAAAGAAACAGTTCCTGTTGAGTAGTCTCTTTGCAGGGTGCAGCTGTGCCCAGAACCCAGTAACACCATTTCCCCACGTGCTTTTTAAATATAATAGCTCTTGCTGTTGCCAGCTCCTGGTGCCTCACCATCCCTGTGGGTTCCCTTAGGTCTGCCTACACCTCTGTTAGTTCAATTCTTTCCAGTGTGCTTTCTGCCTCCTATCAGGACCATGGCGAGTTCAGGGAGAGAGTTCAGGAAGGGGTAGCACAGTTTATGGTACCACATAAGGCTAAATGTTTTGTCCAAGGCCAAGCAAATGTCCTTAGGCATTCTGGCTAGCATGGGACTCATTGTGGATTATACATCTTGTAAAATAGTACGAAACCTGAGATTCCAGAAGCAAGCCTGCCTTATTTCTGGACAAAGAGCACATATGATTACTTTTGAATTTCTTTCTATGCCTCCATTCTCCTTGTTGCATCTAAAACAACCTCTTTTTCTCTTCTTTCCTCAGAGAGATGGCATGAAGAATGTCACTTTCCTGGACAGAGTGTACCAAAATGGTCTGTGTGTTTTGACTGGCTGGATGCTCCGGGGAGTGGTTTCATAATTATGGCTCATGCCTCAGCTCTTTAATAAGAGATGAGCCAGGTACAGCACTGTTTACTGGGGATTCAAAGTGTACCTGGTGCCTGCAGGGGGTCAAATATGGTGGAGAGAAGGCTCATAAACATGAGTAATCACACCAATGGCTATGTATGCATTTCCTCTACAGTAGAAGGAGCTGAGTAAGCATTAGCATTAGCTGTTGCACCAGGCAGACGGAGGACTCATGCTCTGTGCGTCCTAATGAGGGAGTCCTGCTGAGGAGCTCTGCGAGTCCACCAGCATCCTAGGTCATTTCCATCTGGCCTTTTAGCTGACTTCAAGACACTCAGATCCCCAACTACTTAACATTAATTCAGCAGTTGTGCTTGTGGTCAAAATGGAACCAGTGTGAACTTTAATGTGGCTCTCCTTGCTGAGATGCCTGAAAAATCACTGCAGTGCAATCATGCTCTCTTTGCCTATTTTAACAGTCCAGGCACCACAGTCCCTGCCCTCCAAGAACTTCCTATGGAATGCTGGCTGGAACCTTTGGTGACAACCTTTTTTTTTTTTTTTTTTGTTTTAAGACAGAGTCTTGCCCTGTCACCCAGGCAATGGCGTGATCTTGGCTCACTGCAACCTCAGCCTCCTTCCTGGGTTTAAACAATTCTCCTGCCTCAGCCTCCCATGCAGCTGAGATTACAGGCACCTGCCACCACACCCAGCTAATTTTTGTATTTTTAGTAGAGACAGTGTTTCACCATGTTGACCAGGCTGATCTCGAACTCCTTACTTCGTGGTCTGCCTGCCTCTGCCTCCCAAAGTGCTGGGATTACGGTCATAAGACACTGTGCCTGGCGGGTGACAACTTCTTAACTGAGCTTGTTAACACTCAGATGGCTGGGCCCCACTTCCAGAGTTTTTGATTTAGTAGATCTTGGATAAGGCCCAAGAATGTGCATTTCTTTCTTTCTTTTTTTTTTTTGAGACAGAGTTTCACTCTTGTTACCCAGGCTGGAGTGCAATGGCACAATATCGGCTCACTGCAACCTCCGCCTCCTGGGTTCAGGCAATTCTCCTGCCTCAGCCTCCTGAGTAGCTGGGATTACAGGCAAGTGCCACCGTGCCCAGCTAATTTTTTGTATTTTTAGTAGAGACGGGGTTTCACCATGTTGACCAGGATGGTCTTGATCTCTTGACCTTCTGATCCACCCGCCTCGGCCTCCCATAGTGCTGGGATTACAGGCGTGAGCCACCGCGCCCAGCCAAGAATGTGCATTTCTAACAAGTTCTTGGGTGATGCTGATGCTGCTGGTCCAGGGACCACCTTTGAGAGCCAGTGCTTTAATACAGAGACTGAGAGGAAGCTCAAGAGCCAGGACTGCGGATGAAGTGATAATTGGAGCAATAGAGGCGTATTGCTTAGTCAGTCTGGAAGTGAAATTAGAAAAGGGAGGCAATGTGAACAAAGGGAGTTTCACTTGATGGGAAAAAGTGGGTGAGTGGTGATAGCCAGGGTGCTTTTGGAGACTTTTGTGAGATTCTGAGTTGACCTGGGAATCTGTATTTTTTTAAAGCACTCCCAGGTGGTTCTGATACTCACCTAGGTTTGAAATCCTCTGTATATGCAACATCCTACAGTGCCTGGCACACAGTAGTTGCACAACAAATACTCATTGAATTGATGCTATTTCCAAGTGAGTGTTGGGAGTGCCTAATGTATTAGCCCATGTAGTTATTTATTTCATCAAATTCAGTCCCAAACCACCACTTAATAGAGAGTGTTCAAATACAATTAATGTTCTCTCAACGTCCAAGATTATAGAAACAAAAACCTGGCTGTAACCAAAGATGTGGTGTTAGTCACAAGGTACAGATTCCTGAGGACGGCATAACAGAAAATCCCCTTTCTTCTTCATGGCTGAGAATCCACTTGGCTCCTTCCTGTCTGTACACGCATGCACGCCACTGCATGTTCTTCATTAGAAAATAATTAGAAGCAAACAGCTGTTAGTCAAGCGAGCTGCGTTTTGCCCACATCTTTCCAGAGTTCAAGCCATTACCCCAGGGGGCAGGCTTATCCTAAAAAAAGAATCTCACTGCTTTAAACACGGCAAACCAAAATAGAAATGCGTGACAATTCAGGTGAGCCTGAGCTAGCTCAGCTGAGGAAACTAGTAATGTTTCGCTAGACTGCCTGAAATGCTACTTCTTTTGATTTTGGAGGAGAAGGGCTGCTCCAAAATTAGCAAATTAACTCAGTAAATGATGAAAATAATCTTTGCTGCCATTGAAGAGGGGTAAGGCTGTGTGTGTGTGTGTGTGTGTCTGTGGCTGTGTCTGTGTCTGTGTGTGTGTCTGTGTCTGTGTCTGTGGCTGTGTCTGTGTCTGTGGCTGTGGCTGTGTCTGTGTCTGTGTATGGATGGTGACGGGAGCTGGCTCTATTGAGTCTTTCACTTGAGGCGTTAGAATTGGCTCAGTTTTGTTTGCAGCATGAAACTGGAGTCTGTAGCCCTGAGTTGGGGGCCTTGGGTTCCAGACCTCAGCAGGACAAGGACTTTGCCTGTATTGGTAGATCAGAGAGTGGGGACAGATTATGTCTAGAGTCTTCTCAGCTGTAATTTTCCAGTGCTCTCTGACAAGTGGCATAATGCAGATATTTACGGGCAAGGCTAAAGAGTGAGGATGTTAACTGAATCATGTCAATTCAAAACCATTTGCACCAAGAAGAATAGAAAAGAGGCCCTTAGGCTGGGCACGGTGGCTCAGGCCTGTAATCCTAGCACTTTGGGAGGCCAACGTAGGCAGATTGTTTTAGCTCAGGAGTGCAAGACAAGCCTGAGCAACATGACGAAACCCTGTCTCTCAAAAAAATAAAAAAATAAAAAAAAAACAAAAATGAGCTGGGTGTGGTGGTGCGTGCCTGTAGTCCTAGCTACTTAGGGGGCTGAGGCCAGGAGGATGACTTGAGCCTGGGAGGTCGAGGCTGCAGTGAGCAGAGATCATAACACCCGCTTCCAGCCTGGGTGACAGAGTGAGAACCTGTCTCAAAAAACAAACAAACAAGCAAACAAACAAACAAGCAAACAAACAAAAAAGAGGCCTTTAGGAAGCATTAACTGCCTCCTATGGCTTATACTTCCCAATAAGCCAAAGGATTTTAAGCTCTCGAGGTGTGAAGGAAAGAGAGATGGTGGAGAAAAAAGATTTGCTCACAACCAGGAAGTGTGAGTCCTAGATCCGTGGCCAACGAGATTTGCTGGTGAGCCCTGACACACTGGCAGGAGGATCAAATAAAAGGGAATGGGCTTATGTTAAGGCCAAAGGAGTAGAGATTAGCATCAAGGAGAATGCTGCTATTTTTCTTAGATAGTGGATTGTCTACTAAGTGAAGTTGTGAATGCTGTGGGAATTTATGGTCACTCTCTGCAGTTACTACCCAAATTACTTGATTCATAGTCCATGCTTATTCCATTAATTTGCCATGGTGATTTTTTTTTCTTTGTGATCTATCACCCAGGCTGGAGTGCAGTGGCATCATCTCAGCTCACTGCAACCTCCACCTCCTGGGTTCAAGTGATTCTCCTGCCTCAGCCTCCTGAATAGCTGGAATTACAGGTGCGTGCCACCACACCTGGCTAATTTTTGTATTTTTAGTAGAGATGGGATTTCACTATGTTGGTCAAGCTGGTCTTGAACTCCTGACCTTGTGATCCACCTGCCTCAACCTCCCAAAGTGCTGGGATTACAGGCATGAGCCACCTGGCCCCATTTATTAAAAAAAATATGGAACACTTCATGAATTTGCATGTCATCCTTGCCCAGAGGTTATGATAATCTTCTCTATATTGTTTCAATTTTAGTATATATGCTGCCGAAGTGAGCACCATGGTGATTTTTTAAAAGCCTAGTTTTTAACCCAGATTAAGTGGAAATTGACAAAGTAATTATTTGTATTTTCAAGTCCATAATTTTAGATAATTGTTCCACTGTGATAAGCTGGATTTTGGGTTGGGATTTTATCATGTGGAAAGATTTTGATTCTTCCCTATTTAAGTGTTTTATCAGGACTGATGATAGATGGATCTTTGAGTAGAGAGAGACACACCTTGATTGGAGAGTACCACTTCCGGGGGGAAGAAGGCCGACGCATATTGTTGTTGAGATTTCGAGGCTCAGGGAATTCATATTCCTGCTCCGGCATCTTGACTCTTGCATTCTTTGCCTTTTCTAATTTAGCGCCTTCTTCTGTGGAGCCCTTTTCTCCCCAACGAACCTAAAATAAATAAAATACAATGAAACAAAATGACAAAATATGCTGCCCCTCAAGAATGAGAATGACAAATACGTGAATGACTTGCAATATGAGTGCTACCCAACCCTGGATTCCTCTGGGTTTTGAGGGCCAGAGAAGAGGAAAACTGTGGAAAAAGAGAAAAGGGGAGGACTGAAGGAATAGAGGGAACAGAGAGCGTGAGCCACATGGATGGATATTTAGGAAGGGATTGTCCAGGCAGCAGGCACAGCACTTGGAAAGACCTTGTAGGTCCAGGTAAGAACTTCTCATTTTATTTAAGTGAGAAAAGAAATCATGAGGAGGTTTGAGCCGGTGTGTGACCTGCTCTGACTCATGGTGGGTAAGACATGGGAGTGCACAGTTAAAAGGCTGTCCCTCCCATCTCTCCATCTTTCTGCCTTACAATCCATATCCCCACCAGACCTCAAGCAGGTTTTCAGCAATTTGCTTTGGGTTTCTGACACTGAGTGGTCAGCATGGTCTATGGCCATACCGCCCTGAGCATACCTGATCTCTAGAGGCTAAGTAGGGTTGTGCCCGGCTGGTACTTGGATGGGAGTAGTCGGTACATAGATAAGTGTACATTAAGCTTTCCTCTTACCTCCATCCTTTTAATGCCTCCAACACCTCTCCCACCATAATAAGAGGCGTCTACCGTTGGCCACTTTTTCTTAGGCAGACCATCATCATCTTCTTCCTGCAGAGAAATTGTGGCACATGAAGGAAGCAAAACAGCACTGTTGTGTGGACCTGCCTACTATGGCCAAGTGATTAGGAGTAGAGCTTGTAGAGGCAGATTGCCTGGGTGCAATCCCAGTGCTACTGTTTCCTGAGACCTTGAGCCAGTCACTGAAACCACCTAAGCTTGTTTTCCTGATGTGTAGAGTGGGGATGTAAGCAGTGCTACCTGGTAGGTTTGTGGTACAGTCCTCTTCTCTTGTTCTCTTCTACAGCTCTGCTCCTTTGTGGGAATCGCATCTAACCCCACCTGTATGTGCTGGTGACTTGTGAATTTACATCTTCAGCCCTGATGCCTCTGAGTTCCAACTGCTCACTTGACATTCACATTATTTGGGGGCTAAAAACCATCTCAATACCATGGCAGAGAGTCCTGACTTCCCCACCCTAAATGTGCTCCTCCTGTAGTCTTCCCCACTGCCTAGAAGTCACTCTCTCTTCCTTACTGCCTTTCCCCTACTCATCCCCTACTCAACTTGCCAGCTAGTTCTGTTGCTACTACTTAAATATCTAAAATCTGTTGACTTCTCCATCCCTACCACTACCACGCTGTGCCCACGCCCCCATGCACTTGCTTCTGGACACCGTGGTAGCTTCCCAAGTGGCCTCCTGCTGCCCTCAGACTCACCTACGATCTGTTCTTCATAAAGCAGCAGAGCAAGCACAAACGCCAGCTCTGCCTTGTGTGTCCTGGCCTTGGCCCACCTTTCTGGACTTCTTTCTTATTACAGCCCCTCCTCCTGAGCTCCAGCCTGCCTGCGCTCTCTCTGTTCCTCAAATACTCTGAGAAAATTTCTGTCTTGGGGTACACAGTGTCCCCTTGTCCAGGAATGTACCGTCCCCACACCATCTTCTGATAGATGGATTTTCATATCGCTCCTCAGAGAAGCCTCCCCTGGAGATTCTTGTAAAGTAGCTGCAGTCTCTCCATGCCATCAATCTGTTTTATTTTTAGTTAAGGATCTCATCATGGCTTGATATTAATATGTGTCTCTCCACACTAGAACTCATGTACCACAGAGGCTTTTGTTTATTTGTCATGCTTACAATTGTATTCCCAGTTTTTAGAATAGCACTACTTAGTATGTGGTGGGCGCCCAAGAATTATCTGTTGAATTTACAAATAAGTTAAATGAGACACCTCAAATAAAGCAGTTAACTCAGTGTCTGCAACTTAGCTCAGTGACAAGAAGTTAGTGTTTCTGTTTTTTAAAATGAAGAAAGAAGGCAAGGGGAACTTGTAATTTTATGGATAGAAAAAGGGAGGAGATGTAGCAACTACTCTTCATCTTGGTACTGTAATTATTCTTGTTGTAGGGAGAAAAAATATCACCTTTTACAGCCATGGATGGATTATAAGGAAGTGGCATGATTTCTCTCCTGGGTAGAGAAAGGAAACTGGAAAAGGGGTTGATTTGGCAGAGGAATGAGCCAAAGAGAGAGAAATTGCTCACAATGCCAAAATCTGCTTCTCACAGCCTTGTTTTGGTGGCATTTGGGTGAAGTCCTATGCAGGGCACCACTGTGTGGGATGGGGGACCCTGCGCAGTAGGCAAGGTACAAAGAAGCAAAGACAGGGAGGACGGACAAAAGGTGACAAGACAAAGCAGGAGTATGTTGGGACATTAAGACTCCCTGAGTTACATGGTGTGCTTGGGATGTGTAGGCTTCATTAAAATGATTTTTTAAAAATTGAATACATCTTAAAGGACAGAGAGATCATAGCAGACTAGGACATATGACATTCTGACAGCTGACGCTTGGGTCTTTCTCTCTCTCTGTCTCTCTCACTTAGTTGCTCTCTCAGATTCTGCTGATGCTTGTATTCTAAGTGCAGGATAGGTGCTCAATAAACACATACTGCATTCATGATAACACACCATTGAATTTATGCAGCCTTTCCCATGTTATGTGCCAGTCACTCTTCTAAGTGCTTTACATGTATTGTTAATCCTTTAATCTTGCAACCAGCCAGGAAGGTATGTGATGTTATTACTCCTGTGTTAGAGAACGAGAATGGAGAGGTTAAATGACTTAGGTCAGCAGCCTGCATGTGGCAGAGCTGGATCTGAACTCACGCAACCTCATTCTCTTTGATTGTTTCTCAGTCTGGATTTTGTTCTTTTGTGGTTTGCTTTTCCAGTCATTTGATGGCAACAAATACATGCTCATTTTTGACTTCTCACTCCTTGTACCTGCTAATTTTGATGATTTTTTTTTTTTTTTTTTTTGAGAAAGAGTCTCCCTCTCTCACCCAGGCTGGAGTGCAGCCTGAACCACCCCAGCTTCAGCAATTCTCTCGCCTCAGCCTCCCTGAGTAGCTGGGACTACAGACGCATACCAACGTGCCCAGCTAATTTTTCTATTTTTTGTAGAGATGGGGTTTTGCCACGTTGCCCAGGCTGCTCACAAACTCCTGGGCTCAAGTGATTCTCCCACCTCAGCCTCCCAATGTGCTGGGATTACAGGCATGAGCCACCGCAACTGGCCTTAATTTTGATAATTTACAACTGCAAAATATGACAAAATAAAGTTGCCAATGCAATAAAATATTATAGATCATATTATTTTACCTTATACTTTCAAAGGTTTCTTTCACCTTAGGATGTGAAAGCAGGAATCTTATATACCCTATATGTGGGTAAACTTTACGCTGGAGGTGGATGTATGTCTCTGTGTGTCTGTGAACATAGATACACAAAATATGGCTCTGAAAGCCTGGGCATTCTTGGTCTGGGCAGTTTTCCAAAGGAGGTAACAGAAATTCTATCCCCTAAAACTGAACACAGCAGCACTACGAGCGTTAAGAAACTCCAAGAATTAAGCCGCTTTATTCCATAGGGGACTGAACTAGGTTCATTGGCTTCCTAATTATTTTAGAAGCTCGTCTATTTAAGCTTTTCACTGCACAGAAGAGGAGTCAGATCTAGAGAAATGAAGTGACTCCTGAAGGTGAAGTTCTGGTGTGGTTTTCTGAGGCCTTGCCCAGGGATTTTTCTCCCCCTTTATTTTGTGAAAAGAACTTAAAGAAGACTTTACAATTGGCTTTCTGTAATTAGCAACCCCCTGAGTACTGAGGATATAGTAAGACGCACAAAGATGGTTTCCGCCGCTTTCCAGGCTCCCTTGTACACCCGGACAACCCTCCCTCTAGTCCCCGTCCTCCCTCTACACCCTGATCCTGCCCTCTAGTCCCTGGCCCCTCCCTCTAGTCTCTGGCTCCTCCCTCTTGTCCCTGGGCTGGAGATGGAGACGTCACCACCCCCTTGCATATGGGCAGGACCTGGTCTTCTCGGAAACAGGAAATGCTTAGGGCTTGGGCAATCTCCATAAGCTGCTGCGCCACTGAGCCCGTCGCTTAAACCCCTGACCAGAGCTGGCCTGCCAAGCTCAGACAACAGCACCAGGCAGCACAAAGGCCCAGGGGCTGACGGACAGGAGAGTCAGAGTTTCCCCTGCAGTTAGCATGGATCTGTTTACACATCTGGAGGGTTTTGCAATCCCCAGGAAGAGAAGGGAATCTTTGATGTGTCTTTTCATTTGGCCAAAAATGGATGGAGTAGAATCCCAGCCCCTCAGCAAGGCCATCAAGAAATTCAGCAGCACCGAAGGGTGAATTTTTACATCTCATTAAATCATAAAGGCTCCTATACTGCCCTTCAAGGATGGTAGCAGGGAGGGAGAAAACCACCAATACAGAAATCCTCAGTGTAAGCTGGCTTTCTCCTAGTAAACAAAACCAAACAAAAACCTTGCTGTCCTTTATGGTGACTGGAGGATGAGATTGGATGATCCCAGTTGCTTTGGATGAGAAACCAGGGGATCAGGGGCTTGTGGGCAATGAGAAGATGAGCAGAACAGAGTGGGGCCAGGAGACCAGTAGACTGCTACAACTCCCTGAGTGGTGGGAGTGGCAGGTGGTAAAGAAGAGGCCCTTTACTATTCCATCGGGGGTTGTCAGCTGCACTCTACTTTTAAACCTTCGGTAAAATTTGCTGCACAGTTGGATTTGTGCCAGTGCTGCGAGATCGTGTCTAGCAAACCAAGAAGATGAGATAACACGGAAGAAGCGAGGAGTAGGAGTCAGTGGTGCCTGGGTGAAACCGCAGGGATTGGGGGAGGGAGGCTGGTTTCCCATCAAGGGAAGTTGTGTTTAAATCTGAAAGGATGTGGTGGCTCCAGACGTCCAGCTGGCTGGAGCTTTGGTAACACAAATGGCAGCACATTCCTCAGATGGTAGAGGCCCCTTCTGACCTGCGTGTCCTCAGGCAGACCTGGGTGTGCCTGTAGGCACAGTCCTGCTCGAGGAAGAAACAGCTGTAGAGGATGAAGTCTGTGAATTCACTTGGCCTGTAATTGGATTAGCCCTGTGTTGTCCTCAGATCCTGAACTTTTCCCATCTTTCCCAGTCATGCTAGGCTTTTGTGCAGCTCTATGCTTCAACATACAGGCCTCCACAGGCCTGGAAAGCCCTTCTCCCATTTCTTCTACCCATCCCTTAATGTTGTTTAAGGGTAACCTATTCTTCGAAGAACTCCCGGATTCCCCAGAGAATGCAATGCTCCCTCCTCATGTTTCCACAACTCCTTGTATTACTTTCCCCTCACTCAACAAATGTTTAACTGTTAGTTATTAAGCAAAGCAGAGGGTAGAAGGGATGAATTTTCAGATTCTGGGGCTGCCTCACTCCTGCATGTAGACGGTTCACAGAACAACTCCACAGACTTGATGTGAATAGCGCCCCCTGGAGTTGTGCATAGGGTGGCCCTCTCAGACTCATTTGACAAGTTCTTTAACATTCCTGCTTTTCTGGTATCCATTTACTGGAAAAGCCACATGGCCAGTTTGACCCAAAAAGGGCTCACAACTCCCAATTCACTGCAGGTTTCAACAGGAATGATCAATGAAAAGGAGCACATAACTGAAAAAGAAGCCCAAGGCAGTAGCTTTAAATCAGCTTTTAAATTAATTTTAAATGTCACTGAACTGGAGCACATCTTAAACTTACAAGCTCAACAAGGGCCTTTTATTTGTCAGTTCCTTCACAAATTCAAGCAACTATCATTGAGTCCCCATCACCTGCCAGCACAGTGTTATATTTTGAGAAAAAGAGAACTCAGCTGTCAACAATATCGTTTACATTTATAGAGGAGTAACTTTTGTGAGGATGATGCCATAAATGAAAGGACTAAGGCTACAGAAACTCCTAGGTCTTGGAGGCTCTGAATGGCGAACTTAGAGTAGAACTGGTGGGACTGTCTCATCTGGTCTTTGTGGTCAGGGAGATCCCCACAATATCAGTCTTGGAGGCAAAATAGGAGTAAATTGGCAAGTCAGAAAAATCCAGCAATACTTCTGTTTGTAAATACAAAAAATTCTGAAGGACTTAAGATTTCACTGTTCTGAGCTGCATTTGACATGTCACAGCACCATTTATCTGTTTATATAAACAAAGTGACTAAAGACAACACAAGGATTGTCCCGTATTCTTCCACAAAGGATAAGGTGTTTGTTTTCCTAGCAGCAATGTTCCTTTTTTTTTTTTTTAAAACATAGAATACTGAATTTTGGGCCTTTTCTAGGACTTCTGTTTGGAGTGTATGTATGTGTGAATGTGTGTATGTGTGTGTGTGTGTGTGAGAGAGAGAGAGAGAGAGAGAGAGTGTGTATTTAATGATCACTGGCAAGAAGATGCCTGACAGGCTATTCTGGGTGTCTGTGTAGATGTGGCTGGAAGGATGCCAGGTCTGTTGGTATTAGGAGTTCAACTTATCTGGCCCTGTATAATTTTCCATAGTTTAGTTTTCCTATCTAAAAATTTCTTCCTACAGAGAGATTTCTTTGTTAGGATCAGTGAGCATAATAATAAATCTGAAAATAATTTCATCCTTCGAATCCAGGTGCCTACTGTTCACTGGATGGGTAACAGTGTCTTCAATAGGCACTCCTCTCCCTTCAGATACAGAACACCAACCTACAGATGTCCACATATTCACATCCTCTCTCACTCTCACCCGCTCACCAGTGCATGTATGCTAACCCATGATTAAAACAAGAAGACACATTCTTCTTTTTTTGGAAGAGTTGGGGTCTTCCTCTGTTGCCCAGGCTAGAGTGCAGTGGCATGAACATGGCTTATTGCAGTTTCCAGCTTCTGGTCTTAAGCGACCCTCCAGCTTCAGCCTCCCAAGTAGCTGGGACCACATGAGTGAGAGCCACCATGTCAAGCTAATTTTTATTTTTGCAGGGATGGAGGGTCTCCCTATGTTGCTCAGGCTGGTATGGAACTCCTGGCCCTAAGCGATCATGCTTCAGCCTCTCAAGATACTGGGATTACAGGAGTGACTCATCATATCAAGCTCCCAGATGCATTCTAAAGCTTCATGATGAAACATGGTGATGTGGGAACATGAAAGAGAAGACAGGCAGGAAACATGGAGATAAGAGAGCTAAAGAGAATAGCTACACACTAGGGGCATGGACAGAGCACAGAAAATAAGTAGCCATCTTTACATCAGTCTTAAAAGGGGCAGTGTACTCTGTCTGAGTGACACTTGGGTCAGAGAGGGGTGACACTACCACTCAAGGAAAGAGCACCTGATGCTCTTACCAAGGAGTGGAGGCCTTGCTCTTGGATGCAGTAGCTACATCATCTTCAGGGCCAGGTGAGGAAAGACTGCTCTATGCTTCTTTTTCAAGTACAAGTTTGAATTCCAGTCCCATCACTTAATAACTGAAATCTTGGGGCAACTAGTATTTTAATCCAATTAAACCTCAATTTTACATCTATAAGATGGGGAGTCATAATAGCACACTTTTCCTTCAGGGCTGCTGAATGATGAAATGAAATATACCAGAAAAAGTGCTTCACATCATTGCCTGGCTAGTCGTAAATGCTCAGTAAATATCATCTTCAGTAATTAACCACTATTATTAATTTTCATATACTTACATGCAATATCCACTAGGAATTTCTACCTTTCTTCCCAACTAGGACTGATTAGGTCACCAACTTTATAAACCTCCAGTTACACACTCTTGTTTTGAGATGGAGTCTCACTCTGTCACCCAGGCTGGAGTGCAGTGGTGTAATCTTGGCTCACTGCAACTTCCACCTCTCAGGTTCAAGCAATTCTTCTGCCTTAGCCTCCCAGTCAGCTGGGATTATAGGCATGTGCCACCATGCCCGGCTAATTTTTGTTTGTTTGTTTTGAGATGCAGTCTCGCTCTGTTGCCAGGTTGGAGTGCTGTGGCTCTGCCTTGGCTCACTGCAAACTCTGCTTCCTGGGTTCAAGCAGTTCTTCTGCCTTAGCCTCCTGAGTAGATGGGACTACAGGCACGTGCCAGATGCCTGGATAATGTTTGTATTTTTAGTAGAGATGGGGTTTCGCCATGTTGGCCAGGCTGGTCTCAAGTGATCTGCCTGCCTCGACTTCCCAAAGTGCTGGACTTACAAGCATGAGCCACTGTGCCCAGCCCAGTTATACACTCTATTAAGGCAACTCTGGCATGAACTCTCACACTTGCTATCAGCCCATAGGGGCATTCATTCTAGAGTTTTTGAATACATAAGATTTTTAATATGGAAAACCAGTGGGACTGCTTACCTTTTACCCCTATCCTATTTGCCTTCTCTCATGTCCCTGATTCTTAGACCTTGATTTGCTTGATGCTAAAAAGCACAATGTTAACTATTATTGCCTAGGTCTCCAGTTTGGGTAGTTTCTTGATTTATTTCTGACATAATGGTTAGTTGATTAAGCCAGAAGATTTCAAAGGGAAATGAAGGAGGGGAGGCACTCTAGGCTCCAGGAAAGGAATGTTTTGTTCTTCATCAGCAAATGAAATGTACTAGTCAACTGTCCAGCGCAGGCCTGGCCAAGGCAGTGTGATTAAGGAAGAAAATGGCAGGTATTCCCAGAGCTATCCTTTGATAGAGTGAGGGAGGACACGGGCAAGGAAGCATCTTCTCTTTCCAGCACATTTACTTCATGTGTAGGTCTGTGTGTGTCTGAGACGTGGAGCTGCTTGGGACTAAGCTGTTACCTACTTCTGTTCATTGTGGGGCTTCCCGCTATCCATTCCCTTTCAAATATGTGTGAAGTTGGGAATGGTAGGATCTTTGGGAGCCTGTATAGGTGGCAGATGGAAGAAGAATGTGGCATGGATTCCTGGGTGCAGCTTTTATTTTGATAGTATTTAATGAGACCAAAGTTTAGTTTCTAAAACCATACTATTTTAGAGAGGCCACAGGGCCTACACTAGGTCTGCTCCTCCTTCTGAGGGGAGCTATTCTCACCATGTCCGTGGTGCTTACTAGAAAGCTTCTCTTTGGCCAGATGTGAGCCAAGAGCACCACTCTGTTGGTTGGCTGCAAACTGTGACTTCTGATCTATGGTCTGGAATGAAAGATGAGCTGGATCAAGTATATTCCCTTGTTGGGAACTGGTAGATGGAAACTCAGAGACTCAGGCTATAACACTGGGGGCAGATGGTGAAATGAAGACAGGAAATACCTGATAGAGTCAGGGGAGAGGGATCTGTGCAAACCAGAGTTACGAGGGCAGAGAGGAGGCTGGTAAGAGAAAGCAGAAGGGAGTAAATTCCCAGGGAGAAGCAGAGCTGCCAGCAGTGAGATCGAAAGCCCACAGGAGGGTGGTGTCTGCAGCTGCCTGAGTTCTTTCCCCAGCCACAGTCTACCTCAGTTCTTTCATGTTGGACTAGCTTGAACTGGTCTCTGTGTTTTGCAGGCTAATGAAGCTGATAAAAACTCAAATGTGGTCATAAATTTCATGGAAGGTGATTACATGCTGAACAAAACCATCAGATGAAGTGCTCCATTACTGCATTCTCCCATCAATTGCCAGTTATTTGGAATAACTAGAGACCTAGGGAGTTAGGGAGGGATCCTTAGCCCAGGAAATGTCCCTCTTAGTTGTTAAAACTGAGCTTCCTTGCTTTTGTTAAGCTCTTCAAGTTTCAAATAATTTCTCTTTTTACCCTCTTTATACAAGGATGTCACTATTGGTTACACAGAATGTCAGAATGTTATGCTTTTTCTATTATAAATTTTTTTTTTTTTTGAGACGGAGTTTCGCTCTTGTTACCCAGGCTGGAGTACAATGGCGCGATCTCGGCTCACCACAACCTCTGTCTCCTGGGTTCAGGCAATTCTCCTGCCTCAGCCTCCTGGGTAGCTGGGATTACAGGCGCGCACCACCATGCCCAGCTAATTTTTTGTATTTTTAGTAGAGACAGGGTTTCACCCTGTTGACCAGGATGGTCTCGATCTCTTGACCTCGTGATCCACCCGCCTCGGCCTCCCAAAGTGCTGGGATTACAGGTGTTCTATTATGAATTTTTATATCTTCTATTTAAAAGATCACTGAGAGCTTTTATAGAATTATCTTAATTCTCTAAGTTTAGTTATTTAAATAGCAGACATGCCTCTCTCAGAATATGATGCTTACAGAACTGATGAAAATTTGGATAAATAACATTGAACGTTTTCATATATACAGCAGAGAGTGTTTGATTTCATATAGCTACTTATTGAGTGTTAGACACTGGGATTTGAATATAGGGAGCTAGAGAAAAAGACTGTCTAGATTGAGACTATGATTTTCAGAGCATTGTATAAAATGCTTTGCATGGGTTATGTCAGGGTATCTATTTCTGTGGGATTTCTTTCTTTCTTCTTCTTGTTCTTTTATTTTATTTTCCTGCCAAAATACATTAGGAAGGAGATTAGGTGGCCTAACTCACAGGGCGAGCACACATGCTAAGGCAATCAGCACATGCTAAAATGTCTGATGCTAAAAAGGAAAATGTTTAAATTTTAATTGCTTAGGTCTCCAGTTTGGGTAGTTTCTTGATTTACTTCTGATGTCATATTTAATTGATTAAGTCAGAGGGTTTCAAAGGGAAATGTAGGAGGGGAGGGACTCTAGGCTCCAGGAAGGGAATGTTTTGTTTTTCATCAGCAAATGAAATGTACTAGTTATCTGTCCAGCCCAGGTTTGACCAAGTATAATTAAATGCACATGTTCACGTGAGTTATCCCTTTGATAGAGTGACAGGTGACAGGTGACAAAGCTTTAGCTCAAAAACTCCTGTAAGCCTAACATAACCCTTTAGATTTCAAGCATTCTGAGGTTGTTATTCTGTTTGGGAAATGAGGTGAGCTTTCTTTGGGTGAAATTACAACTTTAATGAAACTGAAAAAACTCAACTACTTCTCTTCCTTGCTTTTAGCTATTCTTCCTAGATCGTTTTCTAGTTTGAACTTTTTTACTTGGCTCCAAAATTGTGTTGCTGGGTCCTTCATCCTAAAAGTCCCTGCTGAGCTTGAACTGTGTGTGAACTCCTAGGCTAGATGCTGGATCTGGGGAAAGGCAGAGGCCCTGCCCAGTCTTACACCTACATCTCCAGGTGCACTTTGGCCACTGTGGCTGCCACATCACCTTCTAAAGGCAAATGCAGAGCAAGAGCCAGAACAAAAAGCCACAACCCCTCTAATTAAACACAACAAGGGAGGGGATGTTCTTTGCCTGTGGGCAAACAAAGCAACCCCAATAAGGGAGCTCCTTGCTCTGTTTTATTTTTTATTTTTTGGAAGTCTAAGAGAGAGCTGCACACAACAGAAACAAAGCCAACTGCAGTCGTGAAACTAGATATGGTACTTTCTCTTGAAGGATTAGGGAAAGGTTTTTATGTATGTAAAGAAGGTATTTTCTCCTTCTTTGCACAGCGATGTAATTTCCTCCCTTGATTTCTGGGCAGAAAGTTAGCATTCCAACAAGATGTGCTTTAATTGATTGCAGCTATTAAATCCCTTGGCTTACATGCATATGGTTCAGGATATAAGAGCCACATGGAATTTTAAATTTAATCATTACTCTTCATGTAGGAAACTTGACAAAGGCATTGGAAGGGGAAGGGTGAGGAACTGGCACTTGATTTGCACACAACAGACCTTAGGGATTGAGGACAAGAACTTGAAACCTTATCAATATATCTTATATTGTGGTCTCACTGAGTGTTTAGATATGTAACCCTGGCTTCTGACTTGGTGGGTGTTGCTTCTAGAGACTCCAGCTGTACTGAGAGTGATCAGATTAACAAAGCCACTTGCTAGGTACTTGCAAGAGAGTGATCAGATTAACAAAGCCACTTGCCCTTCTCATGATTAGCCTTTAATGCTTCCACTGTATTCTACTCCAGGCCACCCTTGCATCAGAACTGCTTACTGGCCAATTTAGTGGTAGAGTCCAAGAATTTGTTTCTTTAGATGTTGAGGATTTGAGAGGAAGGCCAGGAATATTAACATATCCTTCTCCAGCATGTTTTTATTACTGCCCAGCACATCTTTACGTAGTATTGTTTTTAAATTAAAGAAAAATGAAATATTTGGCGTGAGGCTATTCCTGGAACCAGTGATTGGAGAATGTAGCAAGTTATGCCTGATCTACACACATAAAGCATTAAGTCTCTGCAGGGAGAAGAGAATCTTAGGGTTTGTTTTAGAGGAAAAGTCTCGAAGCTCCAAATAACTGTATTGATAAAAACATTGATTTATGTGTCAAATTTTATCTCTGCAGGGAGGAGATCCTCCAAAACCATTGTCTTTTCTGGAAGTTTAGTTCAGTTTCTTGTTCAAAAGGCCAGAGACTTTCCTCCCTGCTGCTTTACAGGCAGGTATAGTAAATCCTCTGGGCCTGACTTAGCTCTGCTCTGCAGGGGCTGTGTCTGGCTGCCCAGCCAGCTCTCCATCCCACTCTGCCACCCTGCCCACCCGCCGACACCCTCCTGCGGTCACTTACTTCACTCTCCTCGGCAGGGGGTGGAGGGACCTCCTTGATAATCTGAAAAGAAAACAAAACAGGGTCAGTGAAAATCTCCGTCTACCTGCCTTCCAAGAGGCCTGTTGTCAGGAGGTACCATCGTGGTGCTGCCATAATTACCACGGCAATGGCTCCAGCAAGGCGGGCTTAGTCAGTGCCATGAGGTGTCTCTCTGGACAGAGTAGCTCCATTAGTTAGTGTATGACTCAGGCTGAGGGTTCCAGTCTCAATTGTGTCTTTTGTGGTTTTGTATAGAGAAATAAATGTTCCGCAGGTAACAGTTTCATTTCCTACCCCGGATAGCTATCATGCAAATTTATTCACTCATTTATTCACTCAGTCATTCACATATCAGATTATTCATCCATCCATCCAACTGTCTATACACTTAACAAAGAATTGTCACACGATGGAAGTTAAGATGGTGCTTTAGGAATGCGTCAAGCATAGACCCCACTCGGGCTTCTGGCAGTCCTTCAGCTGTCACTGGTCCCAGCGGATGCCTCTGCAGGGTGAATGTGCTGCTCAGGCAGACCGATTCCTGACAGAGGCAGCAAAGGAGTATCCAGGGATTTCTCCAGGGCACTGACACTTAGGGGCACAAAGCTTTAACTAACAATGTTAGAGGACTCTGTGACTGTCTCATCTCTGGGGCTGAAGAAAGACATGTCGAAACTCTGGATGGGCATGTAATTGGGAGACCATCTACCCCATGAGAGAAAGATGAGTGGGGACAGCTGGGGCCAGTGAGCAGCCTCTCCTCCCCCTTGACCCCAACTTGTACTCCTCTGTTATAAAAGGAAAGCCCTTGCCATTAAATGGATTTAGAGTCTCTTACATGACATTTGTCAATTGCCTACTATAATTCCACCCTGTCCTTTGGCGGGCTTCCTCTTCTCACGCCAAACTTACTACTATCAGAATGTTGGGTCCCCTACTTAGTCCTTTTACTTAGAGGACTTCTGGTAAATAGAAAGCTCATTCCATATCCCTTGATGCCTTAATGCCAGACACTGACTTTGTAGACAGGTGCTTGGGCACTGCCCACAGGACCCGTTCTTTCTTCTTCCAGTTGGGGAGCCGGCCTCTCGCTGTAGGCCAGCCTACTTAGCTGGCAGCAAGTGCCTCTTCAACTTTCCCTACTCAGCACATGTCTCCTCTGGGTTGATGATTATTCTGGGACCTTGTTAGGGCTCTAATCCCCATGCTGTTACCCACCCTCCCATTATCTGTAACTTCCCCTGGTTTGATGCTTATCCTGGGATCTTGTTAGGGTTGCAATCCCCACACTGTTACCCACCCTCCCTGCCATTATCTGTAACGTCATCTCTGCATGAGGAGGCAGGTTTCCCATTCATGTTCTGTTAACCTTAGCCAGTGGCCCAAGACTCCAGTCCTCTGAAAGTACAGAATTCAATTAATTGAAGGGGCAGAAGCGAAGTCCTCCAGGGGTTTCAAACTCTCATTTCATCTGCCTCCACTTCCTGGCTGCTGTGAGATGCCTGGTGAAGGTCTCTGGAAAACGTGAAGCCATGATTGTGCTCACCCACTCAACCCTGGCTCAGAGTTCCTTAAGGAAATCTCTGGGGAGGATCGCTACTGCCAGAACTGACTTCCCATCATCCCAGAAGCAGTAAATTACTTTACAGCAGGAAATGTTTGGAAACTGGAGGGAGGGGTGAGGATTTGGGGACCCAGATCTGGAATGCATCTGTTTTCCTGGGTCAGGGGTAGGGAGGGGAGTGAGAGGGGGAACAGGATGTTTGGGAAGAGACAGATGTTGAGAGGGCTGTGTATGTGGCAGGGCCCCTGGGCATGAAGAGGTTCTGCGCTGAGCAGAGGGCTTTTGTCTCCATGGTGCTATGAGCTAAGCACAGCATAGATGTTACATGTGAATCCCGACCTGCCTTCTCCTGACTGTCAGGATTTGACAAGTCCCTTAACCCACCTGAGCTCCATTGTCCTCATCTATTAAATGAAGTAATAGCATGAACCTTGCAGGAACTGAGTCATGATGAGTATTCATGTGTCTTAAGCATCTGGTAGCGAGTAGGTGCTCAGTAGATGCTGCATGTTTTTAGTACTCTCCTTTCCCTTTCTTGTTGTCTGTGTCTCTGGCCTTGATAACATCTTTCATACCCCTCTGCATAGACTAAATGCCTTTGCATGGTGCCTTCCAGATGGGGATGCCAAGGGGCCAGCATTTCATGAACTGAGTGAGACAGAGGCTGGTGTTCTGACAGTGGCCAGGGGTTTTGAGGGAGTCAGTAGCAGTATGCCTGGCCACATATGTGTCAGTATATGACGCTGGGAAATGCAGGTGGCCCACCACTCACACCAACCCATCAATGCAGTTGCTGTTCACTTTAATGTATTAAGTATTAACTGAATATTCTACATTCTGCAATGTACCAGACCTTAAAGGGAACCCCAAACACAATGCTAAAATACATGACCTATTAAATATTGATAAAGAGGGACTGGTTTATAATTCAGATTTCACATCGACACACTGTAAGTTGGGCACTTAGCTTTTGGAAAAATGCCACTCTGTTCAGGTAAACAGGAATTAACACCTTCAACCTGGCCTCACTGGCTAGGCATCTGGTTATGTTCAGGAGGAATGAGCAGGAAGTCTTTTCATTGCTTCAAGCCCTGTACCACCAACCTGTCCCTGGGGGCAGAGTGCAGCTCACCACAGGATGGCAGGACAGCTTTTAAAAGTGTTATCTAGACAGGCTATGCTTGGAGTCAGGGATGAGAATTCTAAGCAGTGAAGTTGGATAGGCTATCTGTGAATGGGCCAAATCCTTGTGCCAAGACCAGCACATGGGCCGCCCAAAGGAGGGCTCTGAGCACAGGGACAGGTCAGCTCTCCCAGCCCACCCTACTGCCCTCAGGGCCAGAGCCTGTGTTGCCTGGAGATGCAGCTTGGGCCAAAGCCTGCATTGCTCTGTGGCCTGCGGCACCACAGCAACACTGCTATGCACAGAGTAGCCTTAAAAATAGACATCGCTATGGTTGCTTCAGTGCTTAAAACCTGCTAATGGCTTCCCACGGCTTATAGGATAAAACAAAAACTGCCCCTATGTCCCACAAGGGCCACATGATATGGTTTTACTTCCTTCCCACTGCATTTCTCTCCCTCACTTTCTGCACTCCAGTCTCCTAGGCAGCTTCCTATTCCTTTTACATGCTCTGCCGCTTCTCAAGTGCAGTCTCTTCTGCTCAGATGCTCTCTACCCTCTCCATGCTCAGTCCACAGCCTGCATGTTCCCTGGTGAGCACCTTCTTATCAAGCAGGTCTCCAGTAAATGCACCTCCCCTGGGAATCTCACAGCAAAGACAAGATCCTCTTTGTGAGCTCCCACCATGTTTGATTTTTGTAGCACTGTGAATCATAATTAAAAGGCAAAATGCATAATTATTTGTTTCCAACCAGCATGACTAGAAAGCCTCTATTTCCAACTAGAATGCAAGCTAGAATCAGCTTCCAAGCTCAGGGTTGCTTTGGACCACTTTCTTTTCTCAGGTTTTGTGAATGTTGTCTTCGTTATGGGTGGGCTCTTTTGCACCTTCCTCGTTAGGAGGGACAAAGAAGATGGAGAAGGTTGAAGGATCATTAATAAAATATTTTAAAGGAAAATTCTCTAATAAACATATTTATAAACATAACATGGATGAGTTCATGTTATGAATGGTGACACTGGGAGGAAATCTGAGGACATTTTTCGTATTTCTTCTCTGGAGGCCAGCATCACTTCTCCACTTACTACCACCTTTAGACTGGGTATTTTGGAGAGGCAGAGTGTGACCATTTGCTTCCTTGGTATGACCGCCCTAGAGTCCCTTTTGCACTAAGAGTTGGATGGTGAGGTAAAGGGGACAGGAAAAATGAGATAGAATATGAAACTTCTGAATTCTATGGGTATTTCTATGCTACCTGAGAATTTCTAGAAACCACTGTGTGTTGGGAGATGCATCTCCTATCCTCTCTTACTAGTGACTTTAATTCTGATTTTATCCATCTCTGTTCAGGCCAACATGAGTGGGACCAGATTTGATGACAATCATTGCATAGATAAAGGAAAGTCAGAAAAGACCAGGTAGCATCTGATTAAATTGAAATGTTACTGACAGCTTCTCACTGAGTCAAACAAATTCCAGTTTTTATGAGCACCCCTGAGTTCGGCTGTTGGAAATGGCAATGATGGAAGATGTGGAGATGGAGCCAGTGTAGTATAACTAGAGTAGAAAGATCATATACGCGCAGGGTCTGTTTATGCCTGGGAAGTGGAACTATTTTGGCTTTATGAATTAAGTTCAACCATTTGGGTCTCTATAAAGCTCTCTCTAACAATTCATTTTATTCTTATAAATGGTTTTATAAACCAATTTTATAAATTGTTAAGGTGAAATAAAGCACCTGATGAGTTTATTTTGCTTTTTCTTTCTCTAGAAGTATTGAAGTTTGATTCCTAATGTGTTGGCTTTGATCCTTGCCACTGTGTTCACCACTTGCTAACTCTACTGCTATAGTCTTGTACAATGGAACACAGAATGCTGCTGGTCCAGTTTTCAACACGGGCACCTCTCCCACCTCGCAGATGATAGCCACACTGGCTTACTAGACATTCCATTTGAAGCCGCAAGTCAGACCCACATGCTGCTCTAGCAGCAAAAGGACGCCAGGCCTGGCGATTCCCCCATGGCCCTTGTTTTGTCTCTATCACCTTGTTGAGAAATCCTCCACTACAATTTCACATCTTTCCTTATCTTTCTTGTCTCCTCATACTGTGACAGGGATTAGTTAATAAGGTAAGCTGTCCAGACAGGCTTATAGGTTAGACAAGTACTCATCTCATGGCATGAGAAGTGGGACAAAACAAGGGACTCATTTTTTGGCCCCTTTCTTCTTAAATTGTATTTTGTGTCTCAGTGTCCTTTTTGCATCAGCTGAATGCAAGTCCTCTGTGCTGAAGGCCTGGTCTCTCGCTGCAAAGGAGATACTTCCTTGACACACAGGCGTCTCTGCTGTCTAGACAAAGTCCAAGAGAGCAGCTTCAGATAAATTAACAAAATGAAGCATTTATTGTCTAATTTCAATGAGTGCAGTGGTTTCAAACTTGTTTATCAGAATCACCTGGAGGGCTTCTTAAAACACAGATTTCTGGCATACATCTCTGAGTTCCCCACTGATGGGTTTGGGGAGGGGCACTTGCATTTCTGACAAAGTACCTGCTGGTCTATGGACCACACTTTGAGAACCATGAATTAGTTTATTTCTAGAAGCCCCATACCTCTATTAGATATGTAGGCGGTATGTTTAGCTTCAAGTCAGACATTCCCATGAGTGCTCTGTTGAGACTTGCTTATAGCTGATTAGAAATATTAGCTTTGATGCTGTTTCACTCTAAAAATTATGGTGTCCCTGCTCCATTGTCAGGAACTCTGGGCTCTCCATTGCCTCCATTGTCCTGTGCGGGGGAAGGCAGAGAATTATTTCTGGAGGAAATTCTCAGCTCTGCATGCAGGCACTCCTTGGCTTCCTCTGATGTGCATTTTCGGTCATCTGCATACAAGGCTGGCATCGCTTGGATTTCTGGATTCAGCCCTGAAACAATCCCAGCCAGATGTCTCCTTGGGAATTAGGGACATGGATCTTAGCTTTCTCCGTCTGCACTGTTGGCAGTTAACTCACTGATCTGTGTTTGTGCCTCTGTCTTCTGCACTGGAGTCTAAGCTCCTGGAGACATGGGCATACTTAACTCCTGACACACAGCTCAGTGCTTGTTACTTGGTTACTATTTCTGGAATAAATGAGTGTGTGTTCCTAAAAAGGGAGAGATAAAGGAAATATTTCTGATTATACTAAACTTCCTTGCCTCTCAAATAAGCCCATGTTCTGACGTTTTTTACATTCTAGCCTTCCGTTCTGGCTCCCAAACATTGTATTCTTTTAATTGAAGTCAAGAAACCAAGGGAAAGTAGGCAACTGGATATGGAAAACATCTAGGAAAGATGTTACAAGATTCAATTCTGGTCTCTTAACCTTCCATATAAATGTTTCTTCAGCAGTTAAGATGCTGAAAGTCCCAACTGCCAAGAGTGGGTTGTGGTGCTTGGATGCATTGCATCATGGGAAACTCATCAGAGTCATGGGTTGGCCTTATGGTTAATTATGCCACCTTGTTAGATACCATCTGTATCCCCTAACCCAGGCTTCCATGTAAATTCACTTGCCCTGTGATTCCAGACTCCACTTTCCAGTTTTGTATCCCAAATTAATTTCTAAGAAGACTTTCTGAAAATTTGAAAACTACATGCACAGTGTGTTTTGTTCCAACACAGATATGTAACATGTGACTGTTCATATGTGGTAGGTAAACTGGACAATAAAATTACTAAACTGCAAAACTGTGCTAGCTCAAAATATGATTTTCACAAGGTAAAGGAGAAGGTAATGTATATTTTTAGTCTTTCTTTCTTCATAATAAACTTAACACTAATCATTGGACATTTAAAAGTATGAGGTGACAGTATTTGGCACCACTGAGTAACATCAGGTGAATGTGAAAATGCTGCCCAGCTGCCAATAGTGACCTGGGGAGGAATATGCAGAAACCACGCATACTCATCTGCTTTCTCACTTAGGTGCGTCCTTGTGCAAGTCCAGCATGTATGGCGCTCCTGAATGTGTGTACTTTTCCTCATAAAAACCTTTTACATAGCGTTGTCAATAGGAGTGTGTGTCCTGGTTCTAAAAATGCAGGGGATGAATGAGGGAGGAAAGCCTTCAGCCTGTGCAGGAGATGTTTGTAGAGAGATAAGAGAAGATGAGATACTGTGAGAGCAATGGGCATAAAGAAACACAAATGAGCGTCCTCAGAGACCATGCTGAAAAACCAAAGAAAAGAGAATGGAACTCATATGAGCCCCCATTTGCTTTAGAGGGGATTAGAGGCATGTGTGATGGAGCGAAGGAAAGGCAGTAACGCCGAGAGCAGATGAATAGCACTTTCGTGGCTTTTGGTCTTATTTAAAACTACACGAATAGCCTTTTTTTTTTTTTTTTTTTAACTGAAAGGAGAAACATGGCAACACAACAAAAGCTGAAATTCTATTTTAAGCCAGCGAAGAAGGAATAACAAGACGCTGAGTCATAGCATCCACCTCTGGTGTTGTGACACTTTGCCCTAAGAATGTCCTTCCTTCCGTCGTGTCTCTGTAGCTCAAAGCCACAGTGCTACATCAGATTCACGTCCACTAAGAAACTTCACCTGTTTATTTTAAAAAGCCAAGGTAAAGAGTCATATTTACTGAAGTATCTTTGATTAAGAATTTAAGGTGTTTAAAATGGTGGCATTTTTATTGAGTTTAGTATTCTTTTTTAGTATTAGGTTGGTGCAAAAGTAATTGCAGTTTTGTCATTCCTTTCAATGGCAAAAAGCACAATTACTTTTGTGCCAACCTAATATATTATTTTGTAAGACTGCAGGTTTCGAATATTCTGCTCTGAACCCATTTCCCCCATTAGTCCTGTTATTTTCATGGACCAAAATTCCGTAATGCAGTCATATCTTTAGGAACACACTTCTGTTATAGGAGAAATGGCGATATGCAGAGAATTCATTGTATCTGCTATTTAACAATTATTGTTAACTTTGGACAGAGCAAAGGAAATAGTGCTGACAGGGACTGACTTCCTCATCTTTCTCCTGGTCTTTTGTGCTTTCCAGGTGTATCATAAAATCCAAAAGGCCCAAGTAATAATATTTCATGGGATTTTGGTAATTTGGGATTGTGAGCTCATGTGTAGTAGGCATTTACCTATGAGAATTTGATGAGGCCTGGGTTGAGGCATGAAACTGCCAGAGGTTTCAGACTTCCTCTTGCAGATCCTAAGCATTTTCAAACTTTTTCTCAGCTTGCAATTTACAAAACGTCAAGTAGTATAAGCTTGAACTCCAGACCTCTCAGAGTTATGAATTCTTAGCACCCACATCAAACCCATAGCCCATGCTTTCACTAAGGCTTTAGGCAGATTTAGTCAGAAGACTCAGTTTCAATTCCCAAACTTTTATGGGCTCATGAAAGGCTTTAAGCCAAACATTTAAGTTATCGAGATAAGAAAATCTCAGGCAGGAAGCCACTGCTTTAGGGTCAGCCGACCATCTGATTTCCAGATCCTGCTTTATTTGGGCCCTGGAGATGTCTCCTATTTTCTCATGAGCTTGGCTATGCATTTAAGGCAACTTCTATTATATTTTATCCAGGAATTTCTGTTTTTGTTTTGCTGTGGAGTCTGCTGCATAGTCAGTCAACAGTAATGGATTTTTTTTTTTTTTTACAAATGATGACTTCCTGCATGCTCAGAGGTTAGCTCAAATAAATGTGTCTGTATTTAGATGACGAAGGTTTTTTTTTGAAGCCTTTGATTTAAAACATTGTAGTCCTGGAGGACTTCTGGGTTTATCTCTTAAAGCCAACTCAACTGCTGCCCCCACTGGCCTTTTAAATTCTGCATGAGGAGAAGCCATTAGAACAGTTATGTTTAGAAGAAATGCCAATTCAGATCTGAAAAGCCATCCAACAAGGGCTTTAATATCACAGCTAGAAGGGGATGCTTGCTCTGATCTTTTTTACATTCTAGCCTTCTGTTCTGGCTTCCAAACCTTGTATTCTTTTAATTGAAGTCAAGAAACCAAGGGAACTTGATATGGAAAACATCTAGGAGAGATGAGATACTAGTCAATGGCAGATAAAGGAATCCTTCCACTGTGTAGACAGCATCAGTTGAAGAGAGACCTCACGACGGACTGAGGTGGGTTAATGTTGGTCAACGACTGCCTGAGTCTCGTAATTTTACACTGTAAAAGCTAAGCAAAGGATGGTACCGAGGGCGTTAATCTGGAATGTGGTACAATCAATTTTCAAAGAAATGAGTTCAACTTTTTTCCCTCCAATTTGGAACTCAAATTTCAAATGATGTTTGGTCTCTCATCTCATCTCCCTTATGACGGAGACTAAAAGGCCCAGTTCATCAATATCTAAAGTGAGAACTGCAGCAGGAACTTTACCATTAGTTGATAAGGCCTAAGGGACTCACATGGTAATGTGAGAGAATGGCTGTGCATATTCTCCATCAATGGTATGCCAGTGTCACTGCAAAACGCTGTGAACTGAAACAGAAAAATAAATCCATGAGTTCAGATTCCCCCAGGCTTGGAGGAGGAAACTCTGGCCTCTGTCTGGGTTGTGGGAAAGCTGATTTTAGAACTAGCAGTATGGGATCTGAGCAGGACACAGAGGGAACGAACAAGGGTAAGCTGATGATGTTCACAGGATGTTCAAGCTTGTTGATACTGATGCAGCCTCCAGGGAGGGCAGAAAAGAGGCTGTACCTTAGGATCCAGGAACCTGTTCTTTTAGCCACTTCAGTGTTCTCTAGGACTTTGTTTTCTCAAATAGTATTTGGCAGAATACTAGTGTCCTTCCAGATGTCAGTATGTCAACAGGTGTTTGGGAGAGTACAGGTAGTGACAAGCCAACAAACAGTTCTAGGGTCAAAATAAATTTGAAGAGTCACATGCAAATTTTCCTACTAATGACTCTGAGAAGTCCCACAGTAAAGACAGTTATTCAACTTAAAGATGTTTTTTCAAACTCACTGCCTAAATATTTCATTCTGAAATGCACCTATTCATGCTTGCAGGGTATGATTGCCCTGACGTAGCTTGGAAATGCTGCCCCTAGATACTTGTATCATATAAACAGTCCTCAGGTGGTTTCGATATGTAACCAGGTTTGAGAACCACAGACCAGGGAATCTTGACAGGGAGAAGTAGATTCACTTAGAGAATATGAAGAAGCAACCTTAGAGACAATATGGTTCCAATTTTTTACTTTTCCACATGGGGGAAATTAAGTTTAAAGGATTGGACTAGTCCTTTAACTGGCAGAGGAAGATGTGGCATTGAAACACAGTCAACTTTAACAACAGCTCAGCTCTTTCCATTTCACCAGCAGGCATGGGCATGGGGGTTGGGGGTTATCACGCAGCTCATAAAGGACGAGGGAAGCCAGAGATGAGAAAAAAATGGGTGTGTGAGGTGGGTGGTGCACCTGCCCTCCGGAGGTGAGGGCAGGTCATGGCAGAGCTCTATGTGCTAGTGAGAAATAATCTTGTCAGCTGTAGGGTGAGGCGTGTCCTGATGGGAATGGGTGGGGGCTGGAACAGGATCAAGAAGGCATAATCAGTATTAAGCCCAAGATGCCTGCGTCAGAAGTTGCGTGTCCCAGTCATGTTTTTATTAAACTCTCAGTAAACCTTTTTGGTGATGTTAGGCTTGGGTTGTCTGGCCCTACAAATTAAATGTTATTCTTAAAGGCGTGAAGAGCATTATTTTAATACTTTATTTTTGTTTTCATTTAAAGCATATCAAGTTCTTGATTAATTTTCGTTATTTTGCAATTTGTCATTGGAGATGTCCAGTGGGATAGTTTATCTTATTTGTTGAACTATCCTTGAAATTCAATTAAGTGAATTAAATATGATCTGTTACATAATTCTTTAAAAGCTGCTCATAAGATACCTACAAGGCCACTGAAAAAACAGGGAGAACAGAATTTTATATATGAAGAAATTCTGAATGCATTCACGTGAGCCTCTCCCAATATACTGGGGAAAAAAATGCTGTTATTTGAGCAGAAATACAGTGATTTGATTTGACCTAAATAGTGTGGTGGTTTAACTAGTTGGATTGCAGATTTAAAAGCAGGATTTTTTTCTTTTTAATTGTGGTGAAAAACACTTAATATAAAATTTATTATTTTAATTATTTTTAAATGTACAGTTTAGTAGTGTTAAATATATTCACATAATTATGTAACCAATTTCCAGAACTTTAATTTTTTTTTTTTTTAATAGAGTTGCTGTCTTACCATGTTGCCTAGGCTAATCTCAAACTCTAGGGCTCATGTGATCCTCTGCCTTGGCCTTCCAAAGTGTTGGGATTACAGGTATGAGTCACTGTGCCCCACCCAGAACTTTGTTATTTTGCAAAATATGCTAAGATCTTTTCACTTGGGGTTCCTCATATACCATTAACCTCTTCATAAAATGAGCATATTTCTAGAATTTTATTTAGGAGACTGGTTTAAATGTCCTTTGTTACGTAATATTAGATACATATAAACTATTGCATATAATGTACATGTAAGTCATGAAATAGAATAATACAAACACCCATGAAACAACCAGTCATTACAGTTCCATAGGTCTGTGGGCTCCTTCTGTATCTAACACTCTTTCCCCCGTTTGATTTGGAAAATACACAAATAATAATAATATGTACTAGGCATTGTACCCTATTTTGGGATCAGTTTCTGTGATTAGTTTCTCCTGGCTGTGGAGGAGTTCATGGTACAGATTCTTCTCAATGTATGATGGGACTATGTTCAGATTAAACCTAGTGTAAGTTGAACATGTCATAAGTTGAACATGCATTCAATACAGCTAACCTAGTGAACATCATGGCTTAGCCTAGCCAACCTGACACGTGCTCAGAACACTGACAACTTGGGCAAAATAGATAACACAAACTTAATAATAAAGTATTGACTATCTTATATAATTTATTGAATACTGTACTGAAAGTGAAAAACAGGATGGTTTATGGGTACTTGAAGTGTGGTTTCTGTTGAATGTGCAGAGCTGTTATACCATTTCGAAGCTGAAAAATTCTAAGTTGAACCACCGTAAGTTGAGGACTGTCTGTACAGTGAGAGAAATAAACACGAATACTTGTGATATTAATACTTGTGATAGAATGAGCAAATGCTCTAATAGAGGTGTAAGAAAATGCTGTGGAAACCAAGTGAGATAGCAGCTGATCCTCCCCAGGTGAGGAAAAGATGTGCAGGATGCTACTGAAATGGAGGGAACAGTGAGCTGGACTTTGAAAGAAGAATTGTTTATAAAGAAGGTGAAACTATTTCAGCAAGAGGAAATAATATGAGCAAAAAGATCATGATAAGGAAGTACCTGGTATGTTTAAGAAACCCCAAAGAGTAGAGCGTGCCCGCAGCTGGCCCTCCATCCACTGGCTGCTAATGAACTTTGAGATGCATTGAGCAGCAGCTTTGAGCCAGGCACCGTATTATGCTCTGGGGACTACAGCCTTGGTTTCCAACAGCTTCAGCTTAACAGAAGAAGACACACAAGCAAACAAGCAATTTTCACAGCATGATCAGTGCTATGAAAGAAGCAGGCACGGGTGCTAAGGGAGAACCTGCACAGGAGGGGAATGTAAGAGGCAAGGCTGGAGAAGTGGGGCCAGGATGGAAAAGCCCTACACATGCCATATCAAGGAATTGGAACTCTGTTTTACAGTGCTGAACATTCAAGAGGATTCTGGGTGGGGCAGTGAGTAGGCTCATCACCTGACTGCTGATTTTAAAAATGAAAAGACTCTCTAATGAAAGGAAGAAAGACTAAAAGAGCATTATAAAATTGCTGAGAAAATTCAGGTGGGAGATGTGGACTCCTACAGTAAGATAATGAGATTCATTCATTCAGTCCACAAATTCTTCTTAAGCATCTATTCAGTGCCAGGCACCATGACTGTGCTGGGGTAGAGGGTGTGGACAGATATGAGATAGGATGAGGTGTGGGAAAGGATGTGCTGTAGGCAGCTCTGAAGTGACATAAGACAAGGAGGGACAGAAGAAGACATCAGCTGTCACTCTGTAGTCCCTGGTATGGGCAGCCTGAAGGATAATGGCACATCCACTGATGAAAAACAGGTTTGGGGGTAATGTGAAGAGTTTAGTGGGGGGCATATTGAGGGTGAGATGCCTGCATTTGAGATGTTCCATTGGTCCCTTTACTGTATGCTGGTCCTCTGGAGCCAAGGCCAGTGATGGATAAACACATTAAGTAGTTAAAGTTATGGGAGTTGGTGACATTGACCAGGGACAAAATGTTAGAGAAGAGGGTGGAAGGTAACGCTGGAGGAAAATTGGCAAGCAGAGGAAAGACAGCCTATGAGGGAGACAGGGAGAAGCCGCATAGAGACATAGGAGAAGAGCCAGCAGGCACCAATGGAGGAGACAGTTTAAAGGAGAGAGAGGTTGAAAGTGCCTGCTGCTGAAAGAGGTAAAGAAGAATGAGAAATGAATGGAGACCAGTGGTTGGGAAATTCAGTTTTGAAAGCGTAGGACTGGAGAAATAATGGTGATAGTGCTCAGGGTGCATTGGGAGGAAGAGGCAACAGGGGGAATTGTGGACAGTGGATGCTCTGCAAAGGAGTGTGTGGGTGAAAGGAAGGGGTGGGAAAAGAGAGTAGCATGAAGGAGAATTACGGTATGAGATTGATATGGTTTGGATCTGTGTTCCCATGCAATTCTCATGTGGAGTTGTAATCCCCAATGTTGGAGGATGGGCCTAGTGAAAGGTGATTGGCTGATTGTGGCCATCAGCCATCACCTGATCCATTAGGAGATTGGATCATGGGGGTGCGTTTAGCACCATCCCTTTGGTGCTGTTCTTGTGAAAGCATGTGAGTTTTCCTGAGATCTGGCTGTTGAAAAGTGTGTAGCACCTCCCACCTCATTCTTCTCTTCCTCCTGCTCCTGCCATGAGAGATGCCTTACTCCCCCTTTGCCGTCAGCCATGACTGGAACCTTCCTGAGGCCTCTCCAGAGGCAGGAGCCAGTATGCTTCCTGTACAGCCTACAGAACTGTGAGCCAATTAAGCCTCTTTTCTTTATAAAGTACCCAGTCTCAGGTATATGTCTTTGTAGCAGTGTGAGGACAGACTAACAGAAATATTTTTTAAAGGATAAAGGTGGCTGGCATATGTTTGTAGGCAGAGGGAGGAAGCCAGTGGAAAGGAAAGAATGAAGATGCTGAAGTGAGAGGAGATGAAGTGAAGAACACCAGTGGAAAGGGAGGGAGAAGGGATGTTGGAGGAGGATGCACATATGATGGTGCTGGAGTGCAAGGATTTCTCACAGCACAGCCTCTGTTTTCTCATGGAGATAGAACAGCAGGTTGCCTACTGAATATGAGAGGGCCAAAGGTAGGATAGGGCACTCAAGGGGAATGGTTGCAGTTTGGGAGGGGTTCTTATCTGTAGAGGTAAGCTAGCAGTTTGCTAAACTATGAGTGCTGAAGCCCTCATAAATGTGCGGTAGCCCCATCAGCAAGCTGGGCCGTTCTCTTCTGAGGTGACTGGTATCTTGGGAGAGGAGAACACATACAACCGGGAAGGTCTAGGTATAGGGAGATCAGGAATTGGGGTGTTCATCAGAGTGTCAACATGAGGTCAGGAGACTGAGCCCCAACAGGCTTTTCTTCTATACCCTAGATTTCTCATTTTGGGGAGCCAGTCCCTATTGCTAGTTGAAATACTCCAGTGTCTTGCTACCTGCTGAAATTTAGGCAGGATACAATGGCCTTTGCCTGTACACATAAAGCTGCCCGGTAGCTGGGCTGCAGGCTCCCATTGGGGTACTGGCTCTTAGATGGGGTAAGAGTAGACTCTCAGGGCAAGCTGCATTTTCTACAGATGTTTAGTGCCCTAATGGCACTGATTCATGGATGACTTTTTTTCTCTACACACTCAAGCCATTCATGTCATTTACTCTTCTAATATGTTTCAATTTTTTTAAAAAAATGATCCTTTTCTGTTTCAGATTTCCTAGTCTTCCACTTTTTAAAGTTCAGTTTAGAGATTTCAATAATATTGGACCAAACTGAGCAGTTGGAGTGGACATGGCATGACTAGAAGGGTTCTGGAAATGTCCCTTATGGAACTGAGGCAGGGCTTTTATTATTATTATTATTATTAGGTAAAATATTAACCCCTTGAATTCCCTTTCTGAAAATGTGAATAAGCCCAGTGTGCATAGTCCAATGCCTCGTTCCCCTTCAAGGTGGGTGTTTTGTGCCAGTGAATCAATATAGGACTCTTAAAAGCCAGAGGTCTGCCTGGGGATACTGAGGAACAAGCTGGGAAACACTAAAGCTTTCAATTCAGGATGTGGTCAGTTTTCTCTCTCCCCATCAATCATTACTGGTAGATTACATCTGCTAGGCTGGCAATAAATTAATTCAGGTTCCATTTGGCTGGAAGAGCCCAAATGGAGGAGTGGGCCTAAGGGAAAGGTCAAGTGCAGTAGGTAGGCATCATCTGTCACCCTCACTCATCAGGTTTCTTCTTCTAGACAGGACCAGCAGGAAGCAAGAGGATGCTGAGCAGAGGCAGGCCTGATAGCAACCCCTGTGCCTGGTCTGCTCATCCTGGCCAGTACATCTAAAAATGCTCTTTATGGTTAGTCGCTGGGCCTGGCCTCCTACCCAGCCACCCTGCAGGACTTCCTCTCCTACCCCTTCACATAGCCAGCCTCTGTGGGTTAATGTGTGGCTCAGTGGGGTCGGGGGCCTTGCAGGTTGCTAAATATATTGATTATTGCTCCTGGAGAAAATACCACAGCAGGAAGGAGAAGGCACACGTCTGCCGTGTGCCCCACATTTTGTAGGTCTTTTCTGCTTTCTGGCTTTTCCCCCAGCACTGAGATGTGGCTTTGCTACTAGGTTAAGGGGCATTTCCCACCCTTGGGGCAGGTGCAGGAAGAGTGATAGAGGAAGGTTTGAGGACCATTGTTGCCCTCTATTAATCTGGGGGCTGTGGGCAGGGGTATCTTGTGGGTGGAGAAACTTCCCCATCCTCTGAATGAAACTCTGATGGGAGGCCCATGTTTGCCTTTATTCCTGAGTATCCTGTTTAGGAAACACACGAGCTTATCCTGCCCGGCTCTGAGCATCACCTCTCATCAAGGAAGCAAGTGATCAGCAAGTAGTTTTAGGGAAAGACCAAGTACTGGAGTCCAAGCTGGCTTTCAGAAAGAGGGAGAGGGAGCAGCTTAAATAGACATCATAAACAGAAAAATGAATGCCTAAGATCAACCCTCATAAAGAAACCCTTCGAGACTTACAAAGTCAGACCACATTAAGACATTTTGGCTGCCATCCAAAGCAACAGGGACCTAACCAGATAAATTCATTGAAAAAATATTTTGAATATTGCAAGATAATTTGGCCTTGGGTGACACTGCTTCCAATAACAAAAGGTTTATTTTGAGAAACATTTCCCAACAATATAAACTTAATGCCATATAGTATCAAAATAGATTCCTATTACAGTAAAATATTTTTAAATAATAATAATGTACAGCATTTACTATGTGTTAGGTGCTTTCTAAGCAGGTATATATACACTCCTTTATAGTCTTCACCATCTAACTATGGGGTGGGAGCTCTTATTGTCCTCATTATACTAATGAGGACACTGAGACACAGAGAGGTTAAGAAATTTGCCCAAGATCACACAGCCAGCATTTGGTAGAGCACTGCTTGGCTGTTCTAATGTTCCCAGCTGTCCTCACCCAGAGGCAACTGTTTGTAAACGATCAAAGGGACTATAATAGTGATCACTGCCTGCTATTACCAGGCCTGCCCACCTCTTCTTTAAGAACCCGCTGTAAGGTTTTTCTTTTCTTTTTCTGGACTTGAAAATGTGCTTGTTTTTGAATCTTCATAGAAAGCACTCAGGCTGACTCATAGGGACTTTTTACCATCAGAATAAAATGGTTATGCAGCCTTAAGTGTTTAAAACAACATTTAACTCTTGGAGCTGCTGTGGTAAGAATCTGTTTAAAATCTTGGTGAAATCCAGCCCAGCCTGGAGGGTACTAATTGACCTAAGACTTGTGCCTGTCCCGGGTCTCCCTTTCCACACTTGTCTGCTGCAAGTCAATCCTTTCCAGAAGTTCCTGCCACGTGGTCCACATCCTGACTGAGCTTCTCATCTCATTCATTTGCGCCTCTTTAACATGTCATCCGAAGCCATTTTCCCTTGCCTTTCAAGGCCAGTGCTCTGTCTGTCTGTGGTCCTGATTCAGTTCAGCTGTTCACACAGATGTGAACTCCCTTACTGCGTGGTAAATGCTGACGTTCCAGAGATAAAATGAAGATGAGTTCCTGTCCTGGAGAGGCTCACTGTCTACTTTACCCTGCCGCCCTGTCCACGGAAGGACTAAAATAGAGGAAATGGAAGATGCCATGGCAGTGGAGAAGTGGTCACTTCCAGCTCACAGGCTTCGCAGTACACACTGATTTTCAGAAAGGCAGGGCACAGGCTAGAACCAGACATGTCACAGCGAATGTTTTTTTTTTTCTTTATTTGGCTATTACTTTGTTTGGACTTTTTCCTGTCTAAGGGCCAGGGAACAGAAATTGACAGCCAGACATTTACCATTTGGGATTGTCATCAGGGTGGGTTACTACAGGCACTAAGCTATTTTGGGGAGACACTGTCATGTGGTGACTCCATACGACAATGATGGGGAGGAGGCAGTTTTTTAATCTTGTAGCCAAAGTGCTTAGCCCAGTGCTGGACACACAGTAGGTGTGTCTTACAAAAGTTGCTAAAATCAATGAAATAAAGGTGAGTGCCTTTCTTTATTGCTGAAAATAAAGAGGCCAGAGACACTTTCTCAGATGGGTAGACTAGTTGCTAAGACCAGGGTGGCCTTAGAAGAGGGCCACTCAACAAACGTGTGTGTGTATGTGTGTGTACCAAATGTGTTCAGAGGCATATGTGTTCATTACATGTCAAATAACACTTATCATTTGTGGTATCCTGTGAATCTTTCCTAAGCACCAGAACTACAGAGGCCACCCTAGTTGTCCCACCCAAGGGGTATGGCCATTGGCAGTCTCACACCCTAACTCATACTGACTGCTGATGACTCATGGTTCCATTGATCAGTATCAGTTCACATCAATTTTGTACAAGCTGTATAAAAAACTGCAAGATTTGTCTTCCATCTTTAGTTTGTTTTTTAATCCCTTTCTCTCTATTCATGTCTGTGAACTTTATGTCACCCTTTGCCTTGCATGGTCTGAAGTTTAGGGCACTTACCACGGTGCAGCAGAGGGGCCAGAACCACCAGAGGAGAGCCAGGGCTAGGAGCAGGAACAGGGTCAGCAGGGCAATGGCCAGGATGGAGCCGTCAGACTGCGGGGCAAGAGAGAGGTGGTCAGCAGCAGGATGGGACCACGTGTGGTCTTCTCTCCCCAAAGTCTCATCACTGATAATGCAGATTGAAGGCTCAGAGAACAGCACAATTTGCCAGGCAAATGGTTGAAACTCTGCCCATCATTCTGAGGCTCATGGCCCCGTAACACACTCTGTTTAGCCAATTTTTAAGGGAAATGAATTTATCTTTTCAGAGAGGCCCTGCTCTTCTCTTTGAAGAACGCTCTGAAGGACCCACTCTATAAGAGACAGAGCAGGCATGAACAAGGACTCCCACTGCTCATCTGGCCCTGGGACACCATCCCCTGCTCCGTGAAGACCTCTTCACTGGGTCTAATGTTCCAGTCTCTGCCTGGGCTAACTCAGGGCCATTATACTCTGAATTCAGCTTGTTCCCCCAAACCCGGTCACATAGGTGCATGTCACAGATTCGTAAAGCTGTGAATGGAAAGTCTGGAGCCTGCTGATGGGATGCCTTGTAGGGTCTGTGAATCCAGGGGGTGGGGGCAGAGCAACTGCTGCTGAACCTGGGAGGTGAGGGGTTACAGTCCGATCACATGGCTACATGGGAATGAAAGAGGGAGGAAGGCACCCAAGACCCATTTTGCCCACTTTAAAACATGCCTAGGCCAGTCCTAGACACAGTTTCTGTGGACTGAGATGGCTAACATTAAGCAGAGGCCCCACTTGGTATCAACATTCTGAGGTTGCTGGTTCAAGGAAGCTGCTTGAGTGAGAACACTGGTCTAAGTCCCCTCAACCCTGCCTTCCTACAGCTACTGGGAGTGCAAATCAGCAAAACTTTCTAGGAAAGAAGGGGGAGATTGTGATAGGTATCAAAAGCTTCCTTCTGCATAGAACTGGCTATTCCACTTTTAGTCTAAGAAAATAATCAAGTACGTTTACACAGATAATAAAAATAAAAACACAAATGGTTAACAATTAGAGAAAGCTAAATAATGCATATAGAATTACCATGCAATCAGTTACTACATAGATCCTATATTGTCAAATAATTTTATTTATTCATATTTTTTTGTGACAGGGTTTCGGTCTGTCATTTGGGTTGGAGTGTAGTGGTGTGATCATAGCTCACTGCAGCCTTGAACTCCTGGGCTCGAGGGATCCACTCACCTCAGCCTCCTGAGTAGCTGGGACTGCAGGTGCACGTGACCATGCCTAGCTACAAAAAATAATAATTTTTTGTAGAGATGGAGTCTCACTTTGTTGTCCAGGCTTGTCTTGAACTCCAGGGCTCATGTGATGCTTCTGCCTTGGCCTCTGACTGTGCTGGGACTGTAGGTGTGTCTGGCCATATTGTCAAATAATATTTAAATGATATTTAAATGAGATGACAAAACATTCCTGGTATAATGGGTAGATTTATGTATATGTATGTCAAGAGAGACAGATTATCTGATATTTACTAAATTTTAAAATTTATATTTACCAAATTAATAGTAATTTTACTGGTAGTGGGTTTATGGTAATTTTCCTTTCGAAATAGATTTTCTTTCTTTTTTTTCCATCTCATATGAGAAAATAAACTACTGAAGTTTTCTTTAAAAAAATCTGTGTTTGGGGGCTTCCGCCTTTGGTGTTAGAGCTCACTAGGCCCAGGGATTCTTATTCAGAGGCAGGGGATCTATGGGGTACCCACGTGGGGTCAATGGATGGATGCTGTGATCCTTCTGAAATGACACCCGTGGTCTTTAGTGCAAGTGTCTTCAGGGAAGACCGTTCACAGCACTATCAGATTCTCAAAGCTGCTCCCTCTCCCTCATTACAGGGAAGGGAGGCTGGGTGGTCTGTCCAGGGTAATGCAGCAGGTGAACAGCAGAGTTGGGATGTGGTTCACTCCCACTCTGAGTGCTCAGCAGGGGCTTCTGGAAGCTGTTTAAAGGCAGCTCTCACTTGCTGAAACTCCCTGGAATGTCTTTGACCAAAAAGCCAGGGAACTAAACACCTCTGGTCCCTAGCCAGAGTTTGGGAGTGCCAGACTGCCCCCAAGGGAGCTGTAGCTTCACAAGTGCAGGTGCAGGGCTGGGCAGCAAGAGGCAATTGGGGGAGGGAAGAGAGTGCAGGGGCCAGATGGTGGACATGCCATGGCAGAGGGGTGGTCTGGGCTGCAACATTTATACATGGGTGATGGCTGAGAGCAATGGGCTCAGTGGTGACAGAGTGAAATCACATGTGTTTTCCAAACTTACAGCTGGCCAAGGACAACCCTTTTAATCTCTCAGTCTCTACAGTCCACATTCATAACATGAAGATAATAAACTTGCCTCACTACACTGACGTGGGGATAAAATGATGTAAGCTATCTTATCAAACACTGAACTGTAACTCACTCGCTCTAGTTCTCCAGGGTAAAAACCATGGTGAGCATTTCAGATCATAAATCTATCTTCATTTGCAATAATAAGTGGTTCTGGTCGACGAGAGGCTTATAAAACAGCAGCACTTTAATAAGGGCTACAGACTGTGCTTATTCCCACTAAACACAATTTCCCCTCAGCCTAGTTTTGTTTTCTCACTTTAGGTAGATGAACTAAAGCAGAGGGCTGATAAATTATGGGGAATTATTTTACTTCCTTCTGGAAGAAGAAGGTTTTCCATGAGGTAGTTTGAGTGAAGGACTCGGCACAGAATGGGAGAGAAGGGGCTTCCGCACTGGGAGAAGATTCCCTGGCTTTGGATAAAGTGATGGCTGGCTTTTCTCCGGGCAAGCTTGGTGCCCCTGATGAGGCCCAGTTCCCTCTGGCTGTGGTGGAGGAGGACAGCTGGGGTCTTGGGAAGGGGAGAGGTGCAGGAAAGGGGGTTCTGGTGGGTGGAAATGCACGGAGGCAGACACTCCTTGAGGAACTTTCTCCTCTGCTGAAGACAGCTCTGGGATAAAGCCCCCAAATGCACTGTCTGTTTTTTGAGATCTTCCAGAAACTGCTGGCTATCCAGTTCAAAAGAACGAAGGGCATGACTTTTTGATAAACTCAGACCTAATGCTAATGTTTTAGAAGGAGATAACACGTACATACAACCTTAGAGGTTCATTCATTTATTCATTCAGCAAACGTTTATTGAGGGTCTACTCTGTCCCCATTGAGCAGAACTGGAAAATACAGGATTGACTGGATAGTCAAGATGCTTGTGTTCTGCTGGCTGATGGGTCAGCGGCATTTGTAGAAACAATTAACCACATGCAGTGGTCTACATGCTACTCAGCAGCTATCCATCCTGCCCCTTTTGTGTCAGGCAGTGAACAAAATCGGCAGTCTTTATTCTTAAAGAGCTTGCATTTTGGTGGAATAATAATAATGACAATGATGACAATAATGTTGTTGTTAACATGGTGAACATTCACTGAACATTTACTATGTGCTAAGCCGTGTTCTTTCTATGTACTAACATGCTTTCCTTATGCTAGCTCACTTAATTCTCATGAACAATCTTGTGAATTCAATAATATCCTCTTTTCCATCTCACTAAAAAGTACTAAGAGGCAAGGAGAGATGGAGAAACTTGCTGAAGGCCACATGGAGAAGCCAGAATTTAAACATGGGCAGTTTGGCTCCATAGCTCACAGCAGACCAGCAGGCTATTGCTCTCTTAGCAAGTAGTCAAGTGCTAAAGAGCCGAGTGCCTGGGAACTAGCAATTCACTGAGGCAGTGACACTGCGTAGCAGGGCCAAGGAGAAGGTCAGCATTCCTGCACAAAAAAGGCAAGCACAAAGTCCTGGGGCGGGGCAGTGGCAGTGGAAGTCCACGTGCTGGCAGCACAGCATGAGAGTGGGTGGAAAGGAGGTGGGGTCCCCTCTGTGGGAGGACATGCAAGCCAGGCTGAGGAGTGTGGCTTCCATCCTGAGCTCACGGGAGCCCTTAGTGACTTTAACCCGGTGACACTGACACATCATGATCAGATTTGTTTCTTGGAAAGCAAATGCTATTGACACTGGATAGTATGGACTAGAGGAGGGAAAGAGTCAGAGTGGAAGGCCCAGGGGGAGGACGGCTGCAATTCTGCCCAATTCTACTGGGTAGTGTCGTGTCATTTCCCGAGGTCACTCTTGAAATGCTTGTACATTTTCACCGCTGTGTTCAGTGCTAATTTACTTAACAACAGCTAAGCACTGTGTTCAGTGCTGTCTATATATTCTCTCATTTAATTCAGTGCGCCTTGGTAAAACAGCCTTTTAGGAACTGTTACCCCCTTTTGCAGGTAAGGAAAACTGAGACTCAGTGACCATATGTAACTCACTCAAGAACTTCACCTACCACCCACGGACATATTTGTTTTTATATGTCTACAATGTTAATGTTACAAAACTGGGATGTGGTCTAATTTTAGAACCTTGACCCCCCCCCAACTTAACCATTACACTATAACTTCAGATTTACAACAATTTAGTTAAGGAATAGCTGTACTTTAAAGACTAAACTTTAAGCAGATGCAACAGAAGGTGAGACCATGTTTGCAGTTGCTCCTGCTCTGATAGAAGCAGTTCACTCACATGGCCCAGTGAGGATGTGCACATAGCATGGGTGAACGTGGACTTCAGAGGAAAGTCAGAGAGGGATGGGGACCTTGGCAGAGCCTGCCTTCCCTTTAGATTCTTGGCTTGGAGTTTTAACCAATAACCTTGTCAAGAGGGATTGACAGCTAATGTGAGAAAGGCTCTAGCTACCTGTTGAATATATATCAATATTAGAATGGAAATAGACACACATCTGCATTGTTTAGTAAATAGTATTTGCTTCACTCATGAAATTAGTTCAGGTAGTCTAAAGCAGTCCTTTTGCATCTTTACCAAGTTCCAAGATGAAGACATGTGGGTGCTAAGGAGCAGGCCTTGCCAGTGGCTGGGAGGCATGTGGAGTGCTCCAGAGCTTCACACGGCATGGTTTGACCCCCACAAAGCCTGGCTTCACTCTGCACTCTGTTTTGCTCTGGGGCAGACTGCCCTGACTCTTTGGGCTCTGGCCTCTATGCTGCCCTTCTGTGTCCCTGGCTCACTGTCTGTTGGCACACTCTGTGCTAACCATCACCAGCTCCCAAGATCTTCCTGGATTGGACCCCAGGAGGGTCATGACTGCTGCTTACAGCCTAACTCAGGATTGGTGTGTGAGCTTGGCCTCTGTTCTCCCTTTTCACCAGGGGAAAGGGTGACCAGGACAGGTGAGACCTCAGGGCCACATAAACACCACTCTGAAACTAAGTGGGACCATCCGGGTCAGAGGTCCCCCTGTGGAGTTGTGCCTGCCCAGGTCTCATGACAGCTGTCAGATGACAGCTGGCAGGGTGCAAGGTAGCTTCTGAGAATGGGTGATCCCTGACCCACAAGTTCAGATCCATACTCCATGATCAATCTGAGAGTGTGCATTGGGCAGGGGGAGCCTGGAGTAGGGACTTGCATGGACCTGACTTTATGACACAGATGAGAGTGGAAGCTGACCTGTCCTGCCCAGCAGACTCCCAGGGTTTGCTACCCCTGGCAGTGCCACCTGCCCTTTCCAGGCAGCCCCTGCATGAAGTTCACTGCAGACCTTCAAAAGAGATTCTGGAGGGGCAGAAAAGCAGCAAACAGCCACACACGGAGTCTTACCATTGTTATTTTCTCAGCAGCCTAAATATCAACACAAATCCAATTCTTATTTTATTTTAGAAAATGGAAATAAAGTTTAAAAAATGAACATGGCCTTTAATTTTAACAATTTTAACAGCAAGTGGCAGGGGGAGTTCTTAGATGAGTGACTAGAGCTGGAAGCACTTCTGTGGTCAAGGAGGCAGCCCACGGGGGTGCATCTTCCTGTTGGGGAATCATCCATTTTCTTCAATGAATAGTTTTAAGCCTTGTCAAATGCTCACACAGAGGTTCGCTATTAAGGATGCAGACAGGCAATATTAGATATGAAGTCAGGGCAAGCCCAGCCCGCTCCTTCCTTTGGGCGTGTGTCATTAGGGATGCCATTCTCTGAAGGCTGCCTGGCTTGAATGGCCAAATCCCTGCACCATGGCTTTCTTTAATTCCCTCAGCTCCCAACTCACAAAGTGAGGACCTCTCTTTTAAGATAAGAAGGCATTGTTCCCAAAGGTATAAAATTTGGAACTTCAATAATGAAAGCATCTCTTGGCAGACGGAATGGAGGCAATTTTGGATTTTTAATGCATGGCATGGGGTGCAAATGAAGAATCTTGCCCAGGCTTGTTTGCTGTGTAATGGGAGAGAACCAGGCCTCTGGATGATTATAGCATCAAACACTGCTGCTGCTTTCTGTTTTGTTTTGTGGGAAAGGGAGGAGGTAGAATGGAGAGGAATTAGTGGCAGACTGGGGGAAATTCAAAGTAAAGAAACTGAGATCCTCCACCTCAAAGTTGAGCATGTGCCAGGATTCTGCCTGATGCCCACCGCATGGAGTTATTACATAGCCGATAAAGAGCCCTCCGGTGAGGACTTGAAAACTGTTGGTTAAGGAGAGAATGTTTCCTGCTCCTCCTGACATTTCTTTCCATATTGGGGCCCTGGGTGTGCATAACGCCAGGCCCTTCTCCGCCCTCTACTCATTCGGTAAATAAGAAAAGTATAAACCAAGCATGTTTGGATCCTCTCTCTCTGTGTTTGGGAATGTGCGGCTGGAGGGAGCAATTGGTATTCTCTGTCATTCCATGCAAGCAGGTGTTGAGGGGCCTGATGCAGTTTTATGAAGGCTCTTTAAGAAAGAGAACATAAAAATACAAATACAAAATTATAAGGGCCCCTCCCATGGCCTTAGAAGGGCCTAGCAGAGAGCCATCATGCAAGTGAGGGTCCCTAAAGCCTAAGTGAATCAGCATCCCATAACTCTGCCTCTGCTGTGCATCTTCCCTGGACAGGCCCCCTGCCTGCAATCAGACGGGCTTAATTCTGGGCTTCAGTTTCCAGTCTGTTTGCTGCCACACTCAGCCAAAATCTCCAACTCACGGTAATAAAGGCAATACTGAGGTTTTCATGTATCATTTTTTGGCCTCATTTTTCAGTTTATTCACAATCGAGGCAGGAAAGAGGCATGCTTTATTGCCCCCATGACAGTGACCCAAATATGTCCTATGTTAACTAACCCCAGGATAGGTTCTGGTAACTAAAACAATTGCATTTCTACAACAACGGTATGGTAAACTTATTCAAAAAGACATTATCAGAAGCTCTCTGGTGGCTGGTGGGCTTGCTATGGTTCTACGGTCTTTGCTAGGTAGTGGAGATTCTGAGCAGCAACACGGAATCACTAAAGCCATGGAAGATACTTGGATGCCTTCACATGTTGGACTATTTTGTAAACATTTAACGTGAAAGAGTAAATTAGTAGGTTGATTCTGCCACATTGAAGAGATATTAGCCAATCTCTGCCAGAAATATGACAGGAAAATAACTGAGGATCCGTAGTTTCTTGAGAGCTGGCGAAGCTCTTTCTCTGGATTCTCTCCTCCACGAGGCATCTGGGGATGCAGCTGATGATGTGGGCCTCCCCAGAGGCCTGCCCTCCACTCCCTCTCCCCCTTTCTCTGGTACAGAGTCAGGGTGCCTGTGAAGGACTTTGGAACGCCGTCAAGGGAAAGAGACTCTTTAGCGGTTCCACCGAACTTGTAACTTCATAGAAATCTGCTTGTTCTAATTACAAAGACTCAATCCTGCTGAGAGGGAAACAGCAGAGATAAAGGAACTATGCCCACTTCACTCTGCTCCAAGGGGAGTCCCTGAGGGCAGAGTAAGAGGCACAGCAGCCACTGGGCAGAGGGAGGCTGGAAACTGCCACACACATGCTGCTGTCCCTCTGTGAGCACCAGGAAGGGGTTCACAGGACCCCTTGGTGCCTTGGAGGCATCACATTCTAGGGCTCTGAAGTGGAATTTAGAGCCATCCCAAGCAGCTGGCCTGAGCTGTTTCCTGCCTATACAAAACTGGCACAGCATGGGCAAGTTTTATTTTGAAAGATGAAATTTAAGCCATTTTATTACCGAGCAGTTCTAGATGGGCAAGCCTAGAGATCAAAATTCTCTCTCCCAGTGCTTATATATTCTGTTATTTCTGGTAAACACCTTATGGATGATCTAACTCATCCACCCTCTCCGCTCTGCATGTTTTGGAAATTCTATTCTGGCACCTGTGACTCTCCTGATCCCCCTCCTATCTCTAACTATTCATTTCCACTTTCCTCATGGGCTTCTTCTTGTACTCAACCCCTTAAATGTCAGTATGCTCTAGGAAGTCATCTTGTTGCTCCTCTTTAAAAATTGTGGAGCTATATACACAATTTTCTTAGTTTTAAATGTATGATTCAGTGGCATTAATTAAGTACATTTACAATATTGTGTGACCCATCATAAATGTACTTAATGAAAACCAGCCATGGACAAGAACGACCCATTGTAATTGTACTTAAAGAAATTATCATCCATGGCTGGTTTTCTTTCTAAAACTCTCCATGGGTTGTCTCATTTCCATCCATAGTTTAAACTCTTATCTAGATATGGATGACTTAAATCTTTAGCCTAGATCTTTCCCCATGCTTCAGGGTCATATTCAGGACCATTCAGCTGTCCAGTAGGTCCTACTGATATGTCAAACTCAACTGTTCACACTGAACTCACTGTTTTCCACTTCAAAGCTGCCTGATCTCCCTCATGTGATGGCACTACTTATCGACCCAAGTTGGAAACTTGGAAGTCAACTTCAGGTGCCTTTTCATTCCTCTCTCCCTTCCCCAATATCACACCTACCATCAGAATATCCTGATCCTCTGATCTAAATACTTCTCAAATCTGCCCCTGTCTACTCCATCTCCAATACCACTGATCAGATTTGGGATCTCTTTCTTTCTTTCCTGGACTGTTGCAATGATCTTTTTATTGGTTTCTCCACCACCAGTATTACTGCCAGGAATTCCCTCTTCTACATTGCAGTTGGAACCATGTATGGCTCTATACCATAAAATGATATTCCGACAGATTTGCCTGCCCATGAACTTTTCAATAGCTCTTCATTGCCCACACAGTTCTAAACATTTGAGAATTTTGTGGAAGCGATATATCCCTTTCCTCATGAAAGTACACACTTGCATTTATGAACAGGTTCACACATTTTTTATTACCATTTCAGGGGTCCATGAAATCCCTGGAATCTATTTGTGAACTGCTAGGTACAAGGCTTTGAGTCTTTAGCCCAAACAAGCCCTCTATTATCTCTCTGGCACCTCCCCCTGCCAACTTCCTCCTCACACTTTGTGCTTTGACAGAACTAAATGACATTAACTCCCTATGCCTCGCTCTTCTGTCATGGTCTTCTTCTCCCTGAGACACTCTTCTAACTTTCATTGCTTGGTTAACTGTTTTTCATCTTTCAAGTCTTCGTTCAGGCCCCACCTGATTTATTCATACCTAATGTATTTACTGAACACCCACCATGTGCTAGGCCCTCTCCAAGTGCTAGAGAACAAGAGGGTAAAATGGATATGGTTTTGCCCATCATGGACTTTGTCATTGAGTGGGAAACAGAGACCAGTAAATACCACCACTGAACTCTATGTGCTCTTATTTTATCCTAATCATAGCTCTACCTTATCATCTCTCTCACTCTCTCTCCATATATATATATATCCATATGGATATATATATGGATATATAGATATAATTTTTTCTTTTCTAGTACTCAGGCTGGAGTACAGTGGCATGATCTTGGCTCATTGTAACCTCCGCTTCCCAGGTTCAAGCAATTCTCCTCCCTCAGCCTCTGGAGTAGCTGGGATTACAGGTGCCAGCCACCATGCTTGGCTAATTTTTGTATTTTTAGTAGAGATGGTGTTTCACCAGGCTGGTCAGGTGGGCCAGGCTGGTCTTGAACCCCTAACCTCAGGTGATCCACCCACCTCGGCCTCCCAAATGCTGGGATTACAGGCATGAGCCACCATGCCTGGCCCATCTACTGTATTTTATAGAAATTATATTATTATGTTCTTGTCTCTGCTACTGAACTAGAAGCCCCTGGAAGACACATATCTGCTTTACTCATCTTTGTACCCATGAGACACAGTACAGTGTTTCAAACACAAATTGCCAATAAATGCCATTCAAGTATTTTTTAGAATGAGGAGAATGAGGATTTAGCAGGCTGATGCCTTCTATAGTTAGTGGGTAGCAGGAATGGCACTGGAGCCTATGTTTCCTGTGGCTGTTCAATTCCCCTCTATGGTCCCATTCCTGTTAATGACTGCATCAAACTCATTACAAAGAGCTTGGACTTCGGAGTCTGGAAAAGATGATTCAAACCCTAAACTTCTACTTACTAATATGTGGGCTTTGAGTAAGTTACACAATCTCTTTTAGTCTTCCTTTTCTTTATGTATGTGAAATTGAGATAATTCCTGCTTCCCAGATTGGTTCTGTGATGACATGACATAAGGTGTGCAGAGATCCCGACACATGGCCAGCCTTTAAAAAATGGCACTTCCGGCTGGGTGTGGTGGCTCATGCCTGTAATCCTAGCACTCTGGGAGGCAAGGCAGGCAGATCATGAGGTTAGGAGTTTGAGACCACCAGCCTGGCCAACACAGTGAAACCCCATATCTAATAAAAATATAAAAATTAGCTGGGTGTGGTGGCATGCACCTATAGTCCCAGCTACTTGGGAGGCTGAGGCAGGAGAATCACTTGAACCCAGGAGGCGGAGGTTGCAGAGCCAAGATTGTGCCACTGCACTCCCGGCTGGGCAACAGAGTGAGACTCCTTCTCAAAAAAAAAAAAAAAAAAAAGGCACTTCCCTTTCCACCCTCCCCTTCCTTCTATGTCCAAGCCAAGTTCCTGGTGATGTGCCCGTGCTTGGCCAAGGTAAATAAAGTTGATTCCTATGAACAACCTCATTCTAACTGTGGGTAGAGCTGTGGTGTTAGTGGGTGGTCCCAGATTACACATTTGAGAAATTTAAGCCCCTAAGATTGCCATCCATGTGGCAAGAAAAGGGAAACCCAAATGGATTTTCCAATGGTAAATTTAGTATCATTGATCAAAGTTGATCAACCATCTATGAGGGTAACATAATGAAACATTATGATTTATTCTTGCCACCTGAGAAGTAATATAGGCTAGAGATGTCAATTAAATTGATAAGTTTAATTAAACTGAAGATACATTTCTTAACCCAAAAACTGGATCAGCATAGAAAAAGTATTAGATACCTAAAGATTTGTGGAACTCTTCCTAAAAAGCATGGTTATAAAGCAACGAGGCTGTTCATGTAGTGAACATAACTGAACTCCCACATCCAAATCAATCTAGTTATCTCCAAACAAGTGGCTTTAGAGGTTGGAGACTCCCTCCAGTGATGCAGCCATTGCCCAGAGCAATTCTGAAACAACTCCCTTGTGACTGTTTCTAAAGTCAGTTTATCGGCCTCCAAAAGAAAATCCTATAATCTCTTAGTCTTGCTTTGCTTTTCATGAAGGAGGTTCTGAGCTTGATAATCCATCATTCACCAGAACTGGTTCCTGCAGCTTTTGGATTTTAGAAATCAAATGATGACAATATTCCCCTAATCTCCTGCTGAGGATGTTCAAATACGGTGCCTTTAAAGTTATGGTCATTTCAAAGCAGGAGTGCAGAATGTATCTGGAATAGTGATAGCATTGTTGGGGAAAGCACATGGTTTCCCAAAGCAAATACTTTGATGGAGCAGAAATCATATGGATGGGTAAATCCTAGTTTGCTATAAATCTTACTTTATGCCTTATATGACTAATACCAGAAGGACTGAGAAAAGCCGTCATTAGTATGCATTTAAGGGGAAGATTGATGCCATACTCCTTCAAACTAAAGCTGTGAGGCCCTTATCACAGAAGGTGATAAGTTCTCTTGTGACCCTGACCCAGTCATGACATTTCATGTTACTTATGATGGTGAAGGTGATAAAAGTAAATCTTGGATTCAGTCAGCACTTTCCCTTCTCTCCATAAAATGCATGGAGCTTGTTAATCAAAACCAGTTTTCAGAGAATAATGCAGACAAGATGTAGCTTGTTAGTACTTGGAATACTTTAGTTCTTGGAAGTGGGGTGTTGAAATAGGATTACAGGGAAGGTACTTAGTAATGCTCAAATATTATGACACTAAAAGAGAAAGGCTAGTTTCTCATTTTCATTTTTTGTTTTATTGCATATAGTGATTTGTATACTTACCTTCAATGTGGCCATTTATTTAATGTATATGCTCAGTTGGTCTGATTGATCATCCCTCATGTGTTAGTTTGCATCACTGTTACCTACTATTGGTAAGTAAATATCACTTACAATATACTGTGGGCTGTTGCTTTAGTTTATGAACTTGGAAAGGTGAATTTGGGTGGTGCCTCAAAAAGATAGATGCTTACCAGAGGTGACCATGATGATCAGTTCCTTAAAGCAATGTCATTAGACTGTAACAGGGTGTCAGGAAATCAGCAAATTATTTCCCATTGGGTTTCTAATGCATGTTCAACAGTAGGAGGCACAGAAAGATGGACATCAGCTTCTAACCCTGAAAGATGTTGTCAGAGTCCCATTACAAAGTCAGGGCTGATTCTCAGGGCTTGCCTGGAGAGCAGCACAGGTGGAATGCAGTTAAACTCTCAATGGTCCTGCCATCTGCAGCGCCTGACCTCAGAGCACAGGAAGTTTAGGAGGCTTGTTGAGGCTACTGAGTCATCCTGGGGTAGGTCCAGACAGCACTGGGCTAGGCCCTGAGGTCACAGTGAAATTGGATAGCTGAAAGAAGAGAGGGCATTCCAGAAGGAAAATAAAATGTGATCAAAGGCATGGAGTAGGAATGGACATAATTTTATTTAGAGTGAGGAGGTATGAAATACAAAATTGTCATTCAACATTTTTATCTGTTAGGGATCAGTGCATTCACAAATTTTAAGGCCAGTAGGTAGGGGTTAACTGGGGCTGCCAAGTCAAACTCCATCATAAGGAGCATTTTGTAGATACTTATTTTGGCTGAGTTTGTACCTTTTATATACAATCTCAAGAACCTTGAGCTTTATAGATACCTATAAAGTATTCTAAGTCCACAAATTTGGGCAATGCAGGTAAAATAAAATTGCCCTTTCATATTTCCTCAGCCTGCAAATGAAAGTTTTCCTGATGCTGGGTTGTGTTGAAGAGAAACTCAGTAATATTTCAGCTGTCACTTATTCAAGTGCTTTTTATTTTTATTTTAAATGAAACAAAACATGAAGCCCACTGCTTTGGGCACTGACTAAATTAACATCTGTTCTAGTAGCCACAGCAATGGCAAAGGAATGTACTTATGTATTGCTGTGGCACTGACTCTTCTTTTGAGGAGAAATAAATTAACTCACTGCCTTTCACATTTCCTTGGTGCCCTAATGAACAAGTGAGAATATGGCTGCTTTGCCAAAGGAAAGGTGATTTTATATCCTCATAGGACCTTGTCATTCTTTAGAGAACAGAGGGAGGAGTTTGACTGTCTTTTGTGAATGCAAACAATATAAATCCTGTCAGTTCCAAACACTATCCTGATTAGAAAAGACATATAAGGACCCTGGAACGACTCATGATTTAGTGCAATACGACTGTAAGCTTGGTTTTCTCATATCCAGGTACCCAGAAGCTTAAACTGTCCAGCTAGAAGTGCTGAGGGGAGTATCTAGATTAGAAAACACAGTATGATATTAAGAAGTGAGAGATCAAAAAAAGAACCATAAACTTAAAAAAAAACAAGAACAAAAAACACACAGTGATCAGAGACTGCTACAGAGACAAACAGCTTTGCAAATGGAAAGTTTCGTAGTAATTTGACAAATTTTAGTTGGTGATAAAAATGGGAGAGAATGAAATATACACATTTTACAAAATTTTATAACAACCATTTTGTGTAAAAAGGCTTTCTAGGAAGGAGACTTAGGAGTAGGTAAGAGATGAACTCACTTTGCATGTGTTTTCTTGGGTCTCTTGATTAATGATTGGGTCTCTCTCCAGCCCCAAATCTATGACAGCATTGACTTCAGCTTATCTTCCCATCCAGATTGACAAGAAAACACACAGTTCTTTCTATACACGTCTGTTTCTCTTTTCACCTCTTCTATGCCTAGCTAATAGTTTTGTTAGCTCTTTATTTATCTTGTTTTCTATTCTGTTCTTTCTTGTTTTTGGCCTTCTCTTTTTTGAAAGGGTTTACTCTGTCAGTCTTCTCTAATCTCCTGAGCTCTATGCTTGGCTAATTGTCTTAAACTTTTATTCTTTTCTGACATAAACCCTCAAGACGACAAATTTCCTTGTACAAAGGACCACTTTAGCTGCATTCCAAGTTTTGGTTTTGGCATCTTCATAAGTGGTCAGTTCTAAGTATTTTCTAATTGACATTATGATATTACTTTGACTCAATTGCTTTGGGTATGTGTTTGAAATTTCAAAACATGAGACTTTCAAAATTGATTGGTAACTTGATTGGCTATTGAGTTTTACTTGGTACCGGAATATGATCTATATGTCATTTTTATAAATTCGTGGGGACTTATGGTACATGACTACTTTTTTTAAAGTGTAAAAGTGTACTTGAAAAAGAATAGATATTCTCTGTTGGATACAGATTTCCTACATATAGTACGCCATTCTTCAAAGGGGAAAGGCTAGAGTTCTTATTTTCCACTGTCAGTGGGAGTGGGCAGTGGCAAAGAAGTGACTGATTTGTTTTATTCAGGATATGTTTCATTATCTTTACTTTTGGTACAGTCCAGACTGATAGAAAATATTTCACTGCATTTCAGATGCATCCGTGGTAGGATCTCTCATTATTTTATGAGCTATTAAGGAAAAGCACTGCCTATTATATCATTATATATTATTATGATCTGAAACATCCCAATTTTAGAGATGTTAAAATGTGGAGAGAAAAGTGTGTCCTAGATTTGATGAAATACGATATTTTTGTCATTAGTCTTATAATTGCATAACACTTCATTTTATGCAACCAAAAATTTTTGGACCCTATTTTGAATGTTATGCTAGGGCTTTATCAAGTGTCCATTAGATTATGTCTAATTAAATTCTTCAAATCATTTATATTGTATTAATTATTTTGGCTGCTTGATCTATGAATTACTGAGAAACCTGTATAGAAACCTTCTCCTGAGATGGTGAATTCATCAATTTCTCTGTGCAATTCTATCCGTTTTTGCTTTGTACGTGCTGAGGATATGTCATTAAGTGCAGATCAGAATTAATGTAACTTTTAGGTTAACCGTTCCTTTTAACATGTAATGGCCCTCTTTATACCAATAATTTTTTTTGCCAATAAGTTTCTTATCAAATATTGATATACCCATACTAGATTTCTTTTGGTATTTGCCTGATAAAACTTTTCACATGCTTTTATTTTCAATCTTTCTGTATCCTTATATTTTATTGAATATATGTTTTATTGTAAATCATACATGGCTGGGATATTTTAAAAACACAGTCTGTCAATTTGTGTTTTTAAACTGCTGAGTTTGGTCCATTATATTTATTTTGCTTATGGATTATTTTGATTTAACTTCTAGTTCTATCATCTTACTATTTGCTTATTCAGTGTTTTCTAAAGCATAGATTCATAAAAATATTTTTTTCTCATTTACTCTCAAAACAAGGAAATTTCAAACTTAGAGCAAACATTCTTTAAAATACTTAGATACAAAAATGTTGAAAGTCAATTGCTCAAATATCCAAGAAAAACAAATCATGAATCATCCAAAACGTATTTTAAAAGATATTTTTACAAATACAAGGGTTATCAAAACAGAGCTATTGGCAATTTCAGTTCATGGACAATATTTGAGATCTGAGTTCCACATTCTGATATTGCTGTGGTCTTGCCATTTCTGATGACATTATGTGAAACTACAAGCCATCTTGTTAAAATAATAATAATAATAATGAAGATACTGGGACATTGTAAAAAAATACCTTGAATTATGTATGGCTCTATGGAGACGGGCTAACAAATAGAGGAGGCTGATTTGTGACTAATGTGTTGTTTGTAAATTACAGGATGTGTTTGGAGATTACTTGAAAACAGATTATTCTCAGGAGTGTGAGGCACCCTGGTCTGAAATATGATCCCACTTCTATTAGGTGGAGGTTGGCCAGTCTGAACTGCACTAAGAAGCTGTCTCCACTATCACCAACGGAGCTCTCTTAGATTTATTTTCAAAATGTAAGAACCAAACTTGTTTGTGATACTGTATAGGGCTGAGAATATTTATTTTACTCCTTTCTAACATACTTCTGGGTCTGCAGTCACAGCCTGCAGCAGCAGCAGGAGTCTGAAAGCTTTTCTAGTCCAGTTCTCCCTCTGAGGCATGAATGGTGGTTACATAATTCTGCCAAGTTGTCCTGCTGCTTGTGCTTCACTGCAACCATAGCAGGGAGCTCATTCCCACCCAATGCAGCTAATTAAAAAGGTCTTTTTAAAAACAGAGCCAGAAACTTTTCCTTTGAGCCTATTCTACCCCTTGGATCTGTACAACAAATGATCTACAGAATTAGGGCTCTATGGGTACAGCTGCGTATGTTTCAGAACGGCCCTTTGAATCCTGTGTCTATGCTAAGTATGCCCCAGGCTAAAGAGCCCCGATTTTATATTCTACATAACATAACATATTTGGTAGTATTTCTCATACATTCAGTTTTCTATGTTCTCCCTTGGAGTGTTCTTGGTACTGAACATAATACTCGAATGGAGATTTTATCTTCATCAAGTTGAGAGGTCCCATCACCTCCTTTAGTTTCAGATACTGTATTTCTGCTAATTCAACCAGAAGTCAGTCTTTGGAAACCATCTTACTGTATACATTCATATAAAGGCAACAACATCAGTGCAAGAAAACTAGGATTGGGCATGTACTGTGTGCCAGGCCCCATGCCAGCTATTCTAAGTACATCATCTCAGTCTAAAGCCATACACCCTGTAAGTAGCAGAACCATGATTTTAGCCACATTGATCTGGTCCCAAAGCCACAACGATTTGATCCCAAAGCCTGCTTTTCCTCTCTAAGTCTTTCCTCTGTGTTTTACTAAGCCACATATTTCAAAGGACCTATCACCGATAATTTCAGCAATAACAAAGTGCATCGGTGACCATCCTTTTTCAAAGGCTGAGTATGAGGCTCTAATGATTAGCTTGTAGCCCCAGTGCTGTGGATTGTTCACTCCGGGTACTAAGTTCCTTTAGCCCAAGTAATGGAAAAGTAAACTGGAGCCTATTCCTTTTCAGGATGACCAAATTTACAAATCAGTGGCCTCCAAATTAATGCCATTTGTTATCATTAATATCCTTCAAGTATGCATATGCTAAATTAATCCTCCTAAAATAATGCTTTGTGCTTCCCACAAATGGCTTCCCATTGCCCAAACTCCAAATTCTGTCATTCAAACCCTTTTCAAGGTGAGTCTCCCATCTCCCTTCCAGTTCAGTCTTGCCTCACTCTCCCAGGTTATGTGACACTGAATGAGTAAGAAGGGGTGGGTGTGGGAGGGTTGGACAGGAAGCGGAATAATATTGTTGGGGCGAACAAACCTACAGGGGAAAGTCAGTTATTGGGTCCTGGTTCTGTCCTTTGCAGTTGGTTGTTTGGAAGGGTCTTCTTTTCTTTAGAGGTTGTTTCCTGGTATTGAGAAACAGTTTGGGGAGAGTCTCGTTGGGAAAAATACACTTATGGGATCGAGTTTTGGGGCTGAGCTAATCATGAGCTGCCTACTTGTTATACCTGAATTTCTGGAATAATCTGTCCAGCTTTCCTTTGCAGAAATGGTGAAAGCCTTCTTAGGTAACTGGGAAGTAACCCACCAGGCCCATGAAGTGGACATTCCTCAGAGTGTGCCATGTTTGTGTCCATTGACTTACCTAAAGGCTCACGAGTCTTGGGACAGATGGTGAATTTCTGGGTGCCTGTGTGATATTTGCTTTTATATTCCAAATTGTATAATTACCTCTTGGAGTGTATATCCTGCCTTGGCAACTGTACTGTAAGCCTCTGGAGGTCAAGGACTGGCTATTCTTTGAGTCCCTACCACTTTGCCCAGAGTACCTTTATCCTGATTGTTACGATATCGTTGGCTCCATTTGCCACCAGCAACCTCCTCCCTGTCCTTCTTTCCTTAATAGAGGCCCACAAGCATATAGCACTGGTATGAATTGTCTGTCCAAAAGACAGCTACCTACTTTGATTGATGGACTGTTTGTTGACCTTGGAAAAGAAATAGAAGAAAAAATGTCTCTGATTTCTACTTTCTCTGAAGCGTATGCAATAATTTTTTATTATGTTGGAAGGTGAGATTGCTACTCAGCACAGGCTACTGGATTCACTCCCTACCAGGCTGGTGAAATTCAAGAGATTTTGGCAAGGGCAGCCATGCCAGCTGTCTGTTTACCTAGAGAGTCATAATGACTACAAAACCAGGCTGGATTTGTATTTTCTCCTTACTTCAAAGCAATTGGTAACAGAACTGAACTGACTTAGAAAACAGATCCCCGGAAACTGTCTCCAAAGACAGTGCAGAGGGGTGGTCACTGCCCTCCTCTGCTGCCTTTCACCGGCAGCTACTGTGGCCTTCACCTCTGGGCTCCAGCATACCCCCTTCTGAGCCAGCCCTCACCAAAGCAGCCCCAGCTGGCAGCATCCAGCTGAACTGCTGTAATCTAAGTTTCTGGTATTCAGGGTGAGCTCAGGCCATGCCAGTGTTTCCTGGGTTACAGCTTTCCTGGAGCGATCTTGATTCTCAGTCTCGATGGTTCTGCTTGGCTTCCAGCCTTGTGCTGTAGACCCTCACAGACTAGAGGCCTGCCCAGAATCTTGATCCAGTTAGTGAGCTACTTTTACACCCTTCGTCCAAGTCTGCATCCCAGGCAGGGGTCTGCTCCTAGTGACGCTGGTGCTTTTATGATGATATTTTTGACTATTGCCTGGTAATGCTGGTTATAGTTTCTCACCTGGCAGATTTTTCCCCCTCTTTATGCTCAATTATGCTCAACCTCCTTGGATATGAAGATTGAATTGCTGGGCCATCCTTTTCTGAAGCCTACCCCTCAACCAACTCAGAGCCCCCTGTTCCGATCCTACCTCCTTCTGGCTCCTTTACTTTTCTGTCAGCAGGTGCCAACGTGGTCCCAGTGTGACCCTTGATTGGATTCATTCATTTATTCACTAAACCATCATTATTTGCTGAGTAATGAGTATGTGCAGACATTGTGCCAGGTGCTGGGTTGTGACGGTGAACAAGATGGTCTGTTTTGCCTCAAGAGACATAGGGGCTATATGCTTGAGAGACAGTTTGTCTTTCCAATGTCTGCATTTTCTTTATGACAACTCTCCAGTTGTTTCCAAAGCCAAAAACTACCTCTATTTGGCAGCCAGAGGCCCGCCTTCCTGTGAAACATAGATAGCCATGAAGTGTTGAAAATAACCCTGGTGTTAACAGGATCTTTCTTCCTGAAACAATGAACAACAATTCTGTGGCTCTCCAGGGCCTTGGAAAAGAGAGGAGGAAGTGAAGGGACAACTTAGAGTACTGAAAAGAGGAATTTGGAGAGAAAATTTTGAAGTCTTTGGCAACACATAAGTGAAATGGTCCCTAGACTTGTCATACTGGGCTAAAATTACTCTTTTAGGCCAATTCCTATCTTTATATCAGGAAAAGGGGCCCCAAAGAAAGTACATATAGAATAGAACAAAAGAACATTTAAGAATCCCATGATTCTGAATTTAAAAACCTTGGGATTCTTAAATAAACGGGATTGGGAGTGAATCAAAAGAATAATTCATTTTTCTTAAAGGGATTTTAATCATGGCTTCATCCTGTGTGTTTAGGATTTATCTGGCAAGTTTATTAAAATGCAGAATCCTAGGTTCCCTCCCCAAAATCCTGATTCTTTAGTTTTTCTTTTTCTTCTTCTTTGGTTTTTATTTTGAGATGGAGTTTTACTCTTGTTGCCCAGGCTGGAGTGCAATGGCGTGATCTCAGCTCACTGCAACCTCTGCCTCCCAGGTTCAAGCGATTCTCCTGCCTCAGCCTCCCAAGTAGCTGGGACAACAGGCATATGCCACCACACCCCACTAATTTTGTATTTTTAGTAGAGATGGGGTTTCATCATATTGGTCAGGCTGGTCTCGAACTCCTGACCTCAGGTGATCCACCCACTTTGGCCTCCCAAAGTGGTGAGATAACAGGCATGAGCCACTGTGCCCAGCTAATTCTTTAGTTTTTCAACCATGGCACTACTGACATTTTGGACCATGTAATTCTGTGCAGTGGGGCGGGGGGTGTCCTGTACATTGTAGGTCACTCTCATTGTCTCTTTCTTACATATCCCCTGCCCATACACATATTCTCTCTCTTTTGAGAAGCAAATATTTTTAGAAATACACCAGTAGTTCAGGAAAAGATCAGTGTGAATTAATAAAAATCTGAGAAATAAAATGGTTAAAAATCTTGGGAAACAAGTTGGCACCATGTTCATCCTCACAGAAAGCAAACCATACTTCAAACCACCATGAATCATGGCTACTTTGGAAGATGTAGGAGGACCCAGTCTGTGTGCAACCTTTTCTGAGGCTGCAGATGTTATCTGCAGGAAATGTACCTGCTCTGATAAAATGCCTCCAAATATGCCAGGCATGATAGAATTCTTTTTGGGGCAATAAAAATTTGGCATGAGCTAATAATGTAGCAAATTTATTTGCTTTGGATTCATGTGTTTAATTTGTCTAAATATTTCCCTGTTACTATTTACTTGATTTATTTACTGGGGAAAAGCCTTCAAAAGTAGCAAAGAGACTGCAACCCAGTCTTGTTTGACTTAGCACCACATCTGATTTACTGGTGTTTTTCTTCCTAGTTATCCTGTGGGCAACAACTTCAAAGTTCTTTTCCAGCTTGCTCCTAAAATCCAAGCTTATCATGGAGACTCAAAAGGAGCATGCTTCTTAATCAGGGTGAGATAGCCTGTTTATAAGCCACAGGACATGTACAGTGAATCTAATGGGACAGGCCATTAGACTTTTACTTGGTAAGAATAGAGAATGAGGTCAATAACCTAATACACAGCAGTCATTTTTTGACAGACTATTGAGTACCTCAAGCCCTTTATATACTTAATCTTTACTAAACACATGCGAGACAGGTTCTGAAACAGGCTTGAGGTAAACTTGTCTAAGATCACCCTGGAAAGTGAAGGGGCTGGAATGTGACATTAAGGTTTTTGACTCAATATCCTTATTCTTAATTCCTCCATAATGCTGCAATTATAGAGCAGTTGTTCTTGCTTTGATGTCTCAGGTCTGAGCTTGTGGAATTTCAGGTTTCATTCAAATGGCATTTCTCCAAACAGTGATATGACATGGATCCTCTCAAAGTTATTAAACCTCAGTGCTGTTTGCAGTCATGCTGTTTTTCATATAAATCAGGAGGAAAAAAACAGCGCAGTTCATTTATTTAATGTTGAATTTGGAATATTACATCTAACTTTAGGTCTCTTTCTTTTCTCCAAAGATTTTGACTTTCCAACCCAGCAGCCAGTACAATGCAAATCATGATCAGGGTTAACAGGGATGAGCATCAGCTGGGCCGCACTGTTATATCTTGGGTATTCAAGATCAAGGGTGTGAAGCGTATATCCTAGGAGGATAGTTGCCAACTTGAGAAATGGCCCAAAATTGAAAGGCCCCAGAAATTGATGCAAAATGAGAAGGAAAAACAACAACAACAAAGACATGGGCTGGGAGAGCTCAAGAACAAATGATGCTCAGAGACATATCCAGCCGTGGTTCAGGCTGGCGTCTATTTAGGGCATCGTCTCGTCCCACTTCTTCACCTATAATTATTATTTTTCAAATCATTCAGGTGTTCTCTCTCCATGAAGCTCTCCTAACTCTTCTTGCCTTCACTTATCCTTTCCCTGCTCTGAATCCTATGGCATTTACACCTGACTCATACAATCTTGTTCTTTAATATATACTTTTTTTTTTTTGAGATGGAGTCTCACACTGTCACCAGGCTGGAATACAGTGGCATAATTTTGCTCACTGCAACATCTGCCTCCTGGGTTCAAGTGATTCTCCTGCCTCAGCCTCCTGAGCAGCTGGGGCTACAGATGCCAGCAACTATGCCAGCTAATTTTTGTGTTTTTAGTAGAGATGTGGTTTCACCATGTTGGCCAGGATGGTCTTGATCTCTTGTCCTTGTGATCTGTTCGCCTCGGCCTCCCAAAGTGCTGGCATTACAGACGTGAGCCACCACACCCGGCCTATTATATATTCTTTTATATGCTCTTGGTCCAGCTGGATTGTAAGATCCTTAAGGACAGTGACTAGGAGACACAGTAGGAGTTCAAGACATACTTGACTGATTTCCTTCCTGATTTTTGTACACTTTGGGTGGGAAATAATAGAATTTTTAAGTATTTATCTAAAAGAAAAAAATCTTCATGAAAAGCTCTTTATGTTTCTAAAATTTGCTTGCTTTGTTCAAAAGGACAAATTTCTTTTCAATACTTCCCTTAAAGCAGCACTATATTAGTGATTTTCTCAACCTCTGGCTGGAGTTTGGTGAAGAAAAGGGAGGCAGTTAAGCTACAGAGATGGGTGTATTTAAATATCTGGTGAGAGAGGACTCTGGATGTTTTACTCCATGACATTTTCTATAGTCATGGAGCTCACCAAAGTTTACCATTTGTATAGGAATCTTTTAGCTCTTGGATGGAAAAATCTCTTTCCTGTAAAACTCCATGGAATTTCTGCTTCTGGCTCAGGCAACTGTTATTCATTGCAGATCTTGAAAACTTGTGACACAGGTGTCCAAATGGGCACCAAATAAAGTGAGGAAAGAGAAGTCTCAACTACATATTTTAAAATTATTTTTGGTTCCAGGTGATGAACTGGGCAGGCTGTGACTGGCATTGACAATATCCCTTTACTCAGACCCAGGGGATCACTTTTGATTGAAAAACCTTGTCCTCCAAACCAGCTTCCCAAGAAACAAATGCAAGTCCAAGACCTTACTTCATATTCTGGATGCCCACATGTTCCACCTGCATCTCTGTTTTGCCCAGTGATAGTTTCAGCCTTTGATTTGAGCTGCTGTGTAGGACCTGGTAGGGGGCTGGAGTTTCACGTTCGAATATAAGGCCCCTTTTCTGGATGAACTTGGCCATCTCTTCTTTCCCCTTTCAATCACCTGGGCTTGGTCAGTGACAAACATGTGGCCCTGGGATAAATCTTGTCTCAGAGCCCCTTGGTTATAATGAGACTCCGAAATAAAGAGTCTCTCAGCCGTGGGACAAAGAGACTCTCTAGGAAGAATCTCAAATTAGTTAAAAATTTTTTATTAAGCTTCCACTGTAAATAAAACATCTAACGATTACTAAGCACTTACCACCTGCTAGGTCTTCTGCCAAACACTTTACAAATATTATTTCATTTAATGTTCACAATACTGATAGGAGATATAAATTTTTATTATCTTAGTTTTATTGATTAGGAAACTGAAGCATAAAGGGGCTAAACAATTTTTTTGTTTTGGAGATGGAGTCTCACTCTGTCAGGCTGGAGTACAATAGCGTGATCTCAGCTCACTGCAACCTCCGCCTCCCCAATTCAGGCTGATTCTCCTGTCTCAGCCTCCAGAGTATCTGGGACTACTGGTGCACACCACCATGCCCAGCTAATTTTTGTGTTTTCAGTAGTGGCAGAGTTTTGCCATGTTGGCCAGGCTGGTCTTGAACTTCAAGTGATCTGCCCACCTCGGCCTCCCAAAGTGTTGGGATTACAGCCATGAGCCATGGCACCTGGCTAGGGGTTAAACAACTTATCGAGGTCATATAACCAGTACACAGCAAAACTGATTCCCTGATTTCTGCCCCCCCTTCCCTAAATCTTTTTCTCCTTCTGTCTTCCTCCTGTCTGCCAGCTGATGGCAACTCCATCCTTTCAGTTTCTTAGGCCAAAACCCTTGGGACATTCTTGATTCTTCTCTCTCTCTAAACCCTACATTCAATGCTTCGGAAAATTCATTAGCTCTGCTTTCAAAATATATCCAACTCTGACCACTTCTCTCCACCTCCATTGCCTTCCCCTGATTCAACCCCCAACACCTTTTGCCTGAAATATTGCCATAGCCCTCCTAACTAGTCACACTGCTTCCATCCTTGTCTCTTTGTCCCACGGCTGAGTAATCTTCGAAATGTAGGTCAGACCATGTTGCTCCTCTGCTCAAAAATCGAAGTCCTTCCACAACCCTGCACATTTCATCCCTGGGCACCTCACTGCCTGCTGCCATCCTGAGAGGGAATGAACAGCAGCAGATGTGTAAGTGCCAGGGGATGGTACCTCCCTGCCTGCTCTTCTGTGAACACCAAGGATCGCTGGCCACAGGGTCTTGGCATGCAGGCTCTTGGTTTGGGAGGTCCCATTCTTCTCCATGCTCCCATAGCCTCATGATTAACTTCCTCACCATCCAGGTCTCGACTCAAATACCACCTTTTCAGTGTATCCATTACTGTATTTACAATTGGAACCTACTCACCTAGGTAGTAGGCAATCCTCTCACTCTGCTCTAATTTTCCTATAGCATCTATTACCTTTTACCATGCTATATAGCTTGTTTACTGTGTTTATTACTCATTGTCTGCCCTTCTTTCATCACACAGATATTTTTATCTGTTGTGTTTTCTGATATATACCAGGCATTCAGGTGGTACCTAGCACACTGTGATCAATAAGTATGTGTTGAATACATGAATGAAAGAACTTGGATCACAAATCTTAGAGTGGTTATCATTTTGTTGTAAACTGATACAGCATTCTCACATGAAGATGGAATGATGGAGAATATATTATGAGGCAGTCCTGATTAAGGGTCAATTGAAGAGAAGATTTAGTGGCATGTGCTCAGATGAGGGAGATGTAAGATGTAACTACAGGCTGGCGTGGGTTGGGAAGGTGCAGTGGGACTCAATGGGAATTCTTTTAATTTTGCAATGCATTGGTAAGGACACCTTTTCTTCTTAATTAGAGGCCCATGATTTAAAGTTGTAGTCCTGTATTTGCCATACCACAAATTTAGTCCTGAGAAGTTTCCCTGAGAAGGGAAACTTCCCCTGCTCTTGTGGTCTCAAGGGCAGTGGCTGTTTCTTGGTGGTATGGTCAGACATATAATGAGAAATACAAATCCAAACTGTTGGATCACTCAAAAACTGGGAGGAATCTGGAATGGAGTTATTAGATTTGGGGTATTTGAATCATTTCCTGCAGATTGGCAGGTCCCAGAAGGGTCAGTTTTCAACAGAATCAGGCAGGATATACTTGAAGAAATTTCAGCACTTCTGCCTACAGTTTTTCAAATTTGCTGGTGTCCTACTCAGGACTACAGACTGAGAGTTGACCAGATGCCTGAGACATGGACACTTCTCGGAGGTAACACTTCTCTGACACAATCCTAGTTTCTTGCTTTGGTTGAGTAAAACTTTCCCAGCATCTGTACCATTCACAATGGGATACTCTGCTTTCAAGAATATTGGTTTGGTCCCAACACAAGATGAAAACTGGTGTTGGGGGCATTAGGAGGGAGATATTGCCCATCATGAGGACTGGCTTCCTGTTCTTTTATGATAATACATTTCCAAATTATCTACATTCAGCACACGCCTGCTCTTTCTTTTCTACCTGTGATGGTATTAAGGGCACAACTCCAATTACTGAGGGGTTCTATCAACACAGCTTCCAAAGGCCAACCAGGAAGTGATATAGTATAATAACTACCTAAGCTGACCATCAAGCCAAACATTAGTTTCTAGAATGAGCTAATGGAGAAATGTATTCAGTTAAAGAAACTGAATATGCCAACAAGGGTTATTTTGGAAATGCTCATGTTAGGGCTGCCTTTTTTTTTTTTTTTTTTTGAGAGAGGGTCTCACTCTGTCACCCAGGCTGTAGTGCAGTGGTGCAATCTCAGCTCATTGCAACCTCCGCCTCTTGGGCTTAAGCCATCCTCCCACCTCAGCCTCCTGAGTAGCTAGGACTAGAGGCGTGTGCCATCATGTCCAGCTAATTTTTATATTTTTTGTAGAGATGGGGTTTCACTATGTTGCCCAGGCTGGTCTCAAACTCCTGGGCTCAAGTGATCCACGTACCTCGGCCTCCCAAAGTGCTGGGATCACAGGCATGAGCCACTGTGCCCAGCCAAGGCTGAGGTCTTGACATGAGCTAACTAAGCCCTGACTGTTCCCTGACAGGCTGAGCTCTGAGACATTGACAGTGGACAGGACCAACTCCAGAGGCTGACAGCTTCTCAGTCGTAGTTACACAACAACCTACTGCAAAGCTAGGGCTTGTGCCAGAGACTTACAGTCAGTCTGGCATGAGGTCAGGGCACCAATCTTTTAAAAAAGCTCTCCAGGTGATTTTATATATAGCCAGAAACAAAAACTACCTGATGTGAAGGCTCCAGAGAAGGGATATCTGAGGAGATGTGAGAGAATGCAGTCCTACTCTTGCCTCACAATCCTCTTGTAAGGGCTCCTTCCCCACTCTCTCTCCTGCTTCATCAGTTTTTCATTTTCTCCTGGATTATTTCCGCAATAATAAACAAGTTGCAAATTCTCCCATCCTAAATAAAACGACCTCCCAAAACTCACATTTTCCTTCAGCTCATGGGCATTTTCCTGCATCCCTTTAGAGATGAACTCCCTAAGACGTTCTTTCTGTGTATGCTGTTCAATTCCCTTCCATCTATTCTCTCCTAAACCCACTCCATCTGGGCCTCCACCTCATTACCGCACAGACATATCCCATCTTACCATCTGGTCAGGCCAGTGACTTTAGATCTCCCCTTCAGCAGAAGTGGGGAAGCTGGAGAACTTAACACAGACATGCCTGACATACTCTGGGGTACAGCACAACCCAATCCAGACTGTGGCTGGTTGAGCAGTACTGGAATCAAAGCTCAGCAAGCAGAATGAAGAACCAAAAAACTTTCCAGGGCACCTTTGGAGAAGATTGCTGCTTAAGAAACGTTGATGGTGACAATGATAATGAGGTCTTCCTTCAGTAAAGGGAAAGCTTATGACTTACACAGTGTGTGGTGGTGATGATGACAGAACTGGAGATGAAAGAGAGGCCATCGTTCATGCTGACCTGGAGTGCAGCTTTCCTGCAATGATAAGGGAAGCAGAGACTCTCAGCATGGTGTGCAATCAGCAACAGGCTGAGAGCCAGACACACAGGTCCCCTTTGGGCTCTGCTCTTAACTACCCTTGAGATTGGAGTCTCTTCTGGGGAGAAGGGGTCTGAGTTTCCTCTTCTGTAAAATGTGGAGGGTATCCTCCTCTAAAGTTTGGAGAAATGTCAGGATATGCTTGGCTGGTATATTAAGGCAGTGCATTCAGACATTCTGGCATTGCAGTGAGTGGCATTGAATGATCAAAGCTTACTTTCATCTAACTTACCTGTCACATTGTAGTTGGACAAAGTATTATTACAAAAACAATCCAAGTCAATGGGGCTAGCTATAAATGCAACATTCTGCTGTTGTTATCTGGACTCTCAGTGATCTGATGGGGGTGGCTTTGCTACCATCCAACAGACTTAAGAGGTAAAGCAGAAGATGAATTTGCCCGCTATTTCCTCCCACTCTAAGACACTCAACTGGAAATTGACCTTATGTTTTTTTGCATTTTGCCCCATGGACACTGAGCTAATTTGTGAAATCAGTGGCATTACAAGTTGATGCTGTGCACCTAGAGTTGGAGGTCCTACAATATGAACACACGACTAAAGGCAAAATTCAGGTGAACAGCTTTAACATTTTTCCCTTAAAGCCTCTATTCTGTGTCTAGCCTGTTATAGGCACAATTTTGGAAAGGTTATTACTATTATTATTTTTTGTGGTTCTCTGCACCAGCATTGCCTCATTTCCCACATATTTCTTTTCTTGCTCAGGGTGTTCATTTGCTTTCTTCTGTTGATGGTTTTGATCTCATCTCATTAGTGCTTATTATAATTGCACCACCATGAGATTTTCCCCCATAAATTAGTTCAGGGAACTAATTTTCCGGTCTGGGCGAATATCTGATGCTGTGCATCATCGAGGAAGGAGCACTGTGTGGGACATCAGAAGGCATGGGTCTGGGGTCTTGTTTTGCTATGAACCAGCCATGGCCCCACTTGGCCTTTTTGAGCCTTTCTTTCTCTAAGGAGGAGATAACAATCATCTAGCAGAGCAATGGTGATGACGGAGCGAGGTCAAGTATGTGAGAACTTTCTAGAAGTGTAGGTGTGATGAAGCCAGACAGACCTCAGATTGAGCCCAGACTCTTCTACTCACTGCTGTGTGACCTTAGGCAAGCTACTTAAAGTCTTGCAGCCACAGTCTCTACATCTGTAAAATTGGGATGGTGGAATACCTCGTTCATGGAGAACCCGGGAGAAAGAAGTGAAATACTTTGTAAAACACTTATCCTGGTGTATGGCTCACTGTAAACATTGGCTCCATAATTAGCTGGAGGAACTAGAGAAAGGCTCCACTTTCTCTAGATACTTTCCTTTCACCTGTCCCCCTCTGCCTCCTCTCTCCTCCCTGGCTGGGAGTTTCAGTTGCTGGTGAAAACTTACATGCCAACTTCTTTTAAGATAGGCGCTGGACATAGTAAATGAGTATCTTCCACAGCAAAGGGCTTCTCATCTGCAAAAAGGAAATCGTGGGATTAAGAAGAGGGAGGCAAGTTTATAATTTTAAATTCAGTGACTTCTAGAGAACATCAGCCAAGTCCAGGGAAATACCAGAAAACAAAAATCAATCTTCTTGAGCTTAAAAACTCTTGAGCTGTAAAACCCATTAGCAGTGAACTCAAGTGCTCCTGCCTGAATTGTAGCTTCCTGTGGTATGTGCAGTTGAGTCAGCAGGTGGGAAAATAGTGAGTGAACTCCTAGACACAGCAGGAATCACAGAGGGAAACAAAATATTAGACTGGTCCTCAGGAGCTCCATGTCTAAGTCCAGTTTGAGAGAGAAGCCATATTTGTGGAAAAAGTTTACTGACAAATGACTTCACCAAAATATCATTGGGTTTCATAAGCCAGGGAGCTTCCCTTACAGGGGTGTCATAGTGAGGTCATAGCAAAGCACAAAACACGAGCTGTACTTTTGTGCAGAGATGGGGAAGAGACATTCTTGGTGGGAGAAATGGCATGAGGAAAGGCAGGGCATATAAATGTATGTCACAAGGTAGGATATAAGAAGGATTTGAACAGAAAATATGGAAAGTTTGGTCCAAGTTCTCCCAGTTAGCCTGAGGGATTTGGATAAAGTTCTCTAAGTTATAGAAAACACTCTGGTGGGTTTTTGAGTAAAACTGAAGTGATGATTTTGGAGGTCTTCGCAGATGTAGCTGTGAAAGGTGGATCAGAGCGAGGGGCTTTTGAGGTGGGGAAGTTCTGCTCATTTTAATGGATGACCCGGAAAAACCTTCAAGTGGCTTAAATTCAAGCTCCTTAAGAACTTCACTGTATCCATTTCTGGGGCCAGAGGCAGGGCTGAGAAGTTATTGAACAAAGTATATAAAAGTCATTCCACTATAGAAAATATATAATGGTCATTCCTTCAAGCCTCAGCTTTTATCGGGTACATGTGCTGTACAAAAAGGCTGTGGTAGGGCCTATAGGTGAAATGAAGATGAATACGATTGGTGTCATTAATCAGGTTGTGATTACAAATTCCTATAACTAGAAGATACAAAAGAATACATATATTATTAAAGCATAATATTCTGCTTTTGTTGTAACATTGATGTCTCATATCTACAGGTGACTGCAGAATATAGCTGACATTAAACTCTTGCCTGAGTGAAGATTAGGAAGCTGCCTGGGATGGGAGTTAGAGGACACATCTGAGTACTAAGCACTATGCCCCGATGGCAAGAGGAGGAAGAAGATGTACAGGAAAATCTACAAGTGGTGAAAAGTTAGGGAGGTTATTCCAGGTCATTTGTTTATTCATTCATTCAATAAATATTTATTGAAGACCTACTATATACTAGAGATGTAGGCTTTGAGAAGAGAAACACAGTCTCTGCTTTCATGGATTTTATAGGGCTGCAGGAGAGACAGTTATTTAACATTATTAAAAAATAAATTCTTTGAGTGTGTACCATGTGCCAAGCAATGTGCTAGGGCTTGCAATGAACAAAACAGATAGAGTACTTTGTCCAAGGGGCCAACATGCTAGTAATTACAGAAATTATTATGTAATTATAATTGTAACAAACACACAGAAGGAGAAGGATGGGGGCTGGTTATCATCTGGGAGGTCAGGAAATGCTTACTTGAGGAAAGACTTTTTAAAATTTTTGTTTTTGAGATGGAGTTTCACTCTTGTTGCCCAAGCTGGAGTGCAATGGCATGATCTCAGCTCACTGCAACCTCCACCTCCTGGGTTCAAGTAATTCTCCTGCCTCAGCCTCCCAAGTAGCTGGGATTACAAGCATGTACCACCATGCCTGGCTAATTTTGTATTTTTAGTAGAGATGGGGTTTCTCCATGTTGGCCAGGTTGACCTCAGGTGATCCACCTGCTTCTGCCTCCCTAAGTGTTGGGATTACAGGTGTGAGCCACTGTGTCTGGCAGAGGAAAGACTATTTAAGCTGAAACCCGAGGTTGGGTGAGGGGGTAGAGTGGGAGAGAGGGAGGCGCTGCAAAGATCCTGGGGCAGAAAGGACCCCAGAACTTTTGAAAGCTAAAAGAGGACCAATGAGGCTGTTGAATCTAAGTGAGACAGACAATGGCTCAAAATGTGACTAAAAAAGGCAGCAGGGCCAGATGACCACAGCCACATAGGCCATGGTGAAGCTTTGGAGATTTTTCCTAAACACGACAGGGAACTACTGGAGGTTACGCCCATATTTAGAATCAGCTGTTGGCAGATTATGGAATGTTGCAGGAATGGTGACACTGTGTTGGGTAAAATTACAAAGCTTATGATGACAGTGAAGGATCATGCAGTGCCTGAACTGAACATTATTATTTTCAAGATGTCCTGCCAGTGATGATAATACAGGCAGTCCCCAACTTAACGATGGTTCAACTTAAATATCGCAACTTTATGACGGTGCTTTCAGTTGTGCACATTAATACCGACATTCTGTTTTTCACTTTCAGTACAATATTCAATAAATTACATGAGATAGTTAACATTTTATTATAAAATAGGCTTTGTGTTAGATGATTTTGCCCAACCATAGGCTAATGTCCATGTTCTGAACATGTTTAACAAAGGCGAGGCTAAGTGATGATGTTTGGGAGGTTAGGCATATTAAATGCATTTTTGACTTACGATATTTTCAACCTGTGATGGATTTATCAGGATGTAACCCCATCTCAAGTCAAGGAGTATCTACAATGACAGCCAGACTCACGGGGGCATGTTGCATGCAGGCAGTCTCTAAGCACTTCCGGGATGTCACTTAGTCAAATTTAAACTTCTAGCAGAGCTATCAGAAAGGAGTATTATTCCTTTCATTTTAAAGGTGAGGAATGGACAGAGAGAGATTAAGCTACTTGCCCAAGGTTACCCATGGGTCCTTGGATCTGCACCCAGGCAGTCTGGTTGCAGAGTCTGCGTGATTATCTAATAGGCTATAGGCATCAGCCTTGATAGAAGCTGTGCTTTGTTTCCTTCTAATGACAACCTCGTGAGTTAAGGCAGGGCAGGAATCCTTAGGCTCATATTCCAGAAGCAAAATGGAGGCTGAGAGAGATGACAGTGATCTAAGGTTGCACAGCAAGCCAGAGGCAAAGCCAAGGCTGGAAATGAACTCTCCATTACTCTTTCCTCACTAAAGGATTCTCCATTCCAGGAAAGGCTTGTATTAGAGAATAAACTGAACCAGGACAGGCGTGGCTGACTCAAACCTATATTTATTTCCTCTTGGCCATGGCTTATCCTGTTGCACATGCACTAGCAGTACCTGGGAGTACAGATCCCTGCCCACAGAGCCAGCCCACAGAGCCACGGGGCAGCCACAGAGTGGCCACAGGAGGCCTTATGACTCCAGCTGCCTTCTGTGGGAAGAGCTGGGTCACGCCCAGGAGAGCGTCCAGGGCAGCACACTGCAGCGCCACAGCCAGGGAGACTCCAGGCTGGCCTGCCCTACTCCTGGGTTAGTGTCTGGCCTCACTTCCGGCTGCCTCGGGACAACTCCTCTCTCCTCCCTCCACCTCAACTGGACAGGAGTGAGAGGATGAGTGTGGCCCAGGCCAGGTGGACGTTTCTCACTTTCCCCCTCCTTTCCTTTTCCTTTTCTGCTTGGGAGACCAAATATTTCTGGAGCAAAACGGAGAACCTCAGCAAGGCCTGCGAAGGAAGACCTTCCTCCATCCCAGTGTATCAGCCTAGCAGGCTGTGGGCCTGCTGTGTGGAGCTGGCGTTTTCTGCTCCGAGAGGATTATTTGGTTTGGAGCCTGTTTTCACTTCACCACAAAAATGAGTGACTTTTTTTCTCTCTCTCTAAGCAAAGGAGGACCATTTGGTTTCCATAACTTAGGTCATCTGACCCCTTCCTGGAACTCCATTTGGGAAGCAGGGCACAAAGCCTTTCTTGCTGCACCTTGGCCATGCCACATTTGGCCCCGGGGCCATGCCAGCCTTGCTGCCGCATCTGCCAAAGCCAGTGGTGTTGTGACATATGTGGGGCTGTGATCCACTCCTGGGACAGCTGAGGCCTCTGCTGGTCCGCCTGCTAGGTGGCCATTTCACCAGGTGGGCAGGGGAAATGGAAGCCAGGAGCTCGGACTGTCCCACTTGGCTTTTGTTTGCAATTGGGGAGAAAATTAGGGAGGGGTGGAGGTTTGACATCAGACATTCAATGAAAATTTCATTTTTAAGTTTGTGTTATTTTCTTTTGAGATAGGCTCTCTGTTGCTTAGGCTGCAGTGCAGTGGTGCGATCATAGCTCACTGTAGCCTCAACCTCCTGGGCTCACGTGATCCTCCCACCTTGTCCCCCCCTGCCCCCCCCAATTCTAGTCACTGCATCACAAGAGTGCAGTGCCATACTTTGCTAATTAAAAAATTTTTTTTATATAGGAGACAATATAGGAGACAAGGTCTCCTATGTTGCCCAGGCTGGTCTGGAACTCCTGGGCTCAAGCTGTCTGCCTCACTCAGCTTCCCAAAATGCTGGGATTATAGGCGTGAATTACTGGACCTAGCCAAATGTAATTTTTAGATAATCTTGAAATATAAATTTCCTTTGTCTATGACCAAAGATATTTTAGAATTCTGTGTGTACCCATGATATAGGTTTACCCAAGGCATCTGCCTATAGGAGTCTGACAAGCTTGCTCAGGATTGGGGGACTTGTCAGGATTTGGGGACCAATGAGTGTCATTACCTCAGAGTGCCAAAAACCCCAGATTTGGGAGCTAGATATTCCTCAAGCTGTGTACTGAGGGTACAGAGAGGGGCAGAGGAGATTTCAGATCACACAGAGTCAAATCCAGACCTTTCTCTTACTAGTGTGTGACTAGGGACATTTTCTCCGTCTATAAACAGTGGTGGTGATGCTGTGTGGGGAGTAAATAATTTGCATTCAAGTACAAAGCGTGATACTTAGCACTTAAGTATTCAGTAAATATTATGCATCTTTATTACATGGGCCTCCATACCTTTAAAATATGCTACATGGATGTATGGTTTAAAGTCAGAGGTATTAAACATTAAAATTTTCAATATGCCTGATTATATCATTTTACCAAATTAACATCTTTGTGGGCATCAGGAATTAATAGGGAAATGAAAAGATTTGGTGAATTTGTGTGTATGTATAGATACACACATACATATATACCTATCTATACAAACACACGCATGCATGTTGATTTTTTTCTAACATCATATACTCATGATCTCATTTGATGCTTCCACAACCCTGAGAGATATTATTATTATTTACAGTTTGAGAAACTCAGAATCAGAAGGGTTAGTTAATTGAGTTAGTACTGTACCACTTCTAAGTGTCAGAGCCAGAATTCAAACCCAAGTTTTGTTGAAATAACTTGCCCAAGGTAAACCCAGCTAGTCTTATAATGTAGCTGGAAGCACAGCAGGAGCTGAGGCTCTTGATATTGACCACTCTGGAGGCATGTGGCCAAGATCTTCAATGGGCAAGGCTGAATATCAGCAGGAGCTTGCCCTCCAGGAGAAGGGGCTAGGGATGAAGAGCTTGACGAAAAGGTTTAGGTGTCTTTTGAGAGGCCCTGATCGTGCCAACTAGAATGAAGCCATGCTCTGGAACTATGCACTCATAAGTGTATATTTACAGGTTTAGACCTTGGGACGATGTAATCCTTTTCAGACTGGTGAAGAAGAAAGTTCTCAGAATTCTTCCTGCAGTTTGGTGACTGTCTAATGGATTTGGGATAAAACCAGGGTTGAAATTCATTAGCCAATTCAAACACCAATCAGAAAAATCCTTTTATAAGGGTGGATTAAATAATTCAAATACTTTTCAAGTCTTGGCAATCTTTTCTTGATATAAATATTTATTTCTGGCAAAAAGGAAGAGAAAAATAATCCCTAGTCTTATGGAGGCAGGGGGAGGATGTGTTGAAACCCTCCAAAGCTGATGTAAGCCCCAAAGTAGAGCTTACATTCCCATAGTGACATTTGCATTAGGTAGTGGGAAAAACAGTGGAGGTTACAGACTAAAATGAGCTGGCCATGCTGTTTCTCCTAACGTCCCCTGAGTCTAGAGAGCATTTTCAGGGCATTCCAGAGCCAAATATAACTGTTTGGCACCAAATTATCAGCTGGTTTGGGAATGTGTCTCCAAATGATGGACAACAGACAGCCTAGAGTTAGGCTGAATATTTCTACCTCCTCACTGCCTCCAAAAGTAACCAACTTGAAAAAAGTTAGACTCGTAAAATATTGTGCAAAAATCTGAAATAAAATTATGTTCAGCAGGACTCCAAGTTGGTGAATTCAAAGAATCTGGGTTGACCTTTCTGGAGCTCCAGACAGAATGGAGGTGACTGATTGCCTACCTGGGGCTGCCTCATTGATAATTCACAAATGTGGGGGTTCTTTATACAAAGCAAAATGGGACCCATTGCTGAGAGTAGAAAGGAATGTACTCTGTGTCAGGCCCTGGGCTAGCAGGTTTTCAGAGATGGGTGAAATAACAAGCTTAAGGTTTCTGTTGATAGAAGACATTAAACTCTAGACAGATATTTTGAAAGTGGAGAAAATGGCTTCTACTTGGAAAGGTTGAACAGTGGTTGTGAAGTCAGGGAGGAATGAGAAGGTTCAAGGAGAGGAGGTGTGGGACCGAGTGAGGGACCGAGTTCATTCCTAGGGGAGTGTGGGCCCAGGATCTAGATGGTCTGTTGGGCTACATACTCCTAAGTTCTGCATAAGCTTGTGACCTCATAGCTCTAGGCACACCAGCATTCGGAACTGTTTGTCAGCACAGCTGGTCTGACTTCTCAGGATGTAAATTATTATCTGCCCATATGTGTTGTTATTCATATTAACTACAAAGTAATGCATATTAGTAGAAAACCCTGGGAAATACAGAGAAGTGTATAAAAAATTAAAATCCTTGATAATTCCAAATTCCAGTGATAAATTAATGTCTTGGGGAATACTCTTTCAGAATTTTCCCATGTATATTATTTTTAACATAATTGGGATTACACTATATATAATTCCGTGGCATTCGGCATTTATCTCCATCTGAAGTTAATAGGTAGTTTTATGTAGTGCAAAAAAAATGAAGCGAATGAGGTTCAGGGTTCTTGCAGAGTATTTTCTCCTCTCAATAAATCCACACCCAAAACAAATCTTGACTGTTGACATTTATAGAACTCACAAATTATCTTCTAGGCAAAGCATCAGCTTTTTAAGATTTTGTAATCCTGAGGTCAGAATAACTGCAGCACTTAAAACAGCTATAACTTGCTAAGAAGAAAAATATTTTCAAAGATTTGTTTTTACTTGGTAGAGGATAATTCAGGATTCATGCACCAGGTATATGTCTCCTGACATGTGAACTCTTGCCACTGTTTACAAATTTGGAATAATTTTACCTTTGGAATTGGAACTGAGTGGGAAGTCTACCAAAATGGCTAAATCCTTCCACACACTCATGGCCACAGGTTATGGCAAATACTGACTGTTCTTAAAGGACACAAATATAAACAGAAACTCAGAAGAGAGGTGGGAAGGAGACCTTGGGCACACACTTGAGCCACTGAGGGGCTGTGGGATGTATGCTGGCTTCCAGAGCTGAACTGCATAGGGGAGACAGCTACCAGGAGCACTTTCTTCCTTCCCTTGGCAGTACACAACTTCTCTCAATGGATGTTGAACAACTATTTAACGAATGTGAGTTTGTGTGTGTGGGGGGGGTGGGAAATAGGGGAGGGACAGCAGGGGGGTGGGGAGTTGGGGAGAGATAGCATGGGGAGAAATGCCAGATATAGGTGATAGGGAGGAAGGCAGCAAATCACACTGCCATGTGTGTACCTATGCAATGATCTTGCATGTTCTTCACATGTACCCCAAAATCTAAAATGCAATTAAAAAAAAAGAATGTGAGTTTGAAGGGACACAGACTATTAGCCTGCCTGCGGTTCCCAGGAATATGGCCTGTCTCTGAGTTAATATCTTCTCTTCCGTGATCCTACTGAAATGGTAGAGAAGCAGTATTGCGTGGGAAGGGCAGCATCAACCTGCTGGTCACCTTACATGAAAACTGAGCCATGGGGTGCAGAAATAGAGGGGGATGCCAACTTCCCCCCGCAGGACAGCAGGGCTGGGATGAAGGTAGGTTTCAGAGAAGTTCACAAGCAAATCTCTTCCAGCCATGCATAAAACAAATACAGTGCATGCCCGGAGTCCTCATGGAGCTCACAATTTTCACATGGAGTTAATTTCAAACTTGGTAGAACAGAGGAAACATCAAGGATGACTGTTCACCAGGGGCTGCGGCAGCTAACTTTGGACTGCATCAACTCGCCCCAGAATAAGCTCTTTAACTCCCACTGAAAACCCTTGCCACCTAGTTACCTTGGTGGCAACTTCCCTTTTGTTCCCCCAACGATTCTAGATTATGGCAGTAAATTTCAATGTATCTGTATTTTTCTAGGCCTGAAAGGTGGGAACATGCACTAACATAGACTGTTCAGGAGCTACTTCAAAAATCAGTGTGCAAAAACCAGAGCTCTGTCTGAAAGAGGGCCAAGGGGGAAATACCACCAGATACACAAAATGCTCCTAAAGTTTGAGAAAAAGGGCCACGCAGGGAATGAGGAGAGGTGCCTTACCTGTGGTCACACAGCCAGCTACAGACACTGACACTCTAATGCCTGGGGTTCTTCCCACCCTGGTCTGGGGCTTTTTCTCTCGATCTTAGGTTCAACTCTTGACCTCTCCACTAATGTGCCCTGTGACCTTGGGCAGGGAGTTAAGTCTCTCTGAGTTGTGATTATCTGTCACAAAATGAGGAGGATCTGTTGAAATCAGGATCTCGGAATCAGGCATATATCTGTCCCCTGGGCATCTGGAGTCAGTGGACCCAGGGATCTTTGGGGATCTGTGTTTTGCAGGCAATGTACAGAAGTGATCTAAAGCCTTTGGAGTCAGACTGCCCAGGTTCAAGTCCTTTCCTGCCATCTGGGTGGACTTGGGCACTTCCTCTCTCTGAGTTCATCAGCAAAATGGGGATTGAAATAGCTCCTCCCTCATTGGGCTGTGGTGATGATAAAATGAGACAATACAGGAGGGCACCTGTCATGGCACCAGGTGCAGAGTAGATACTCAACAATCAGTAGCTGCTATCACTTGGAGGAAGCTCCTTGGTGATTCTGATGTGCATCCCCACGAAGAACATGAGACTATACACTCATTTACATCTCTTCATTCTGAATTACACAAAATGGCATTTCATCACCTTCACATGATATCAAATCCCTAGGGATGCATTGAGAGTGTGTTAAGTATCTTTGACCAATACATGGTAAGACTAACTCATGACAAAGGAAACAATAGGCTTTTGCTTGGGAAGTTTATGTTCTCCTGCGCTTGATCCTCCTCCCCACATACTTGCTAATAATCTTCTTAGGGTTCCCACAGCAGCCCTGGAGCCCAGTGTTTTCTAAGATGAAGTATAGTTTCTGGAAAACTGGGCAGAGTTTTGAAAACAACACCCTCTGGAACTTCTACATTCGAATGAATGTTGTCTCTCTTCCCCCTAGAAAGCTGAGCTCCCTCTTCAAAACTCCTAGAACTACCTTCCTGAACAATGTCCAGTTTGGGGAAATATGTTCAAATGGGACAAAGCTTTATCCTTTGACAGTGTGCAAAAGTAAACCAGAGCCATGCCCGGTCAATAGGATTGAAGATCAAGTTGTGAAATAAAATTTTGCATCAAAAAGTAAAGTGTGCCTGTAATATCATCAATCCAATTTCTTACATGGCCTATAAACTAATTTTAGTGAGTTTGTTAAAACCTGTTTCTTTTGTTTATAGTCATACTTCATGTGTAGCCATGCAACACCAGGATAGTCTAGCATGTTTTTCATTATTGCACTAGTAAAATATCCATTTTTAACTGACATTGCATGAAATAGATCACCTCTCAGCTCACACTCCAGTGTCTCCTTTTTAGCATTCTGGTCTCTCTGAAAGTGGATCTCCAATAGAAAGAGGATCTTTTCTTGGCATAGTACACTGAATAGTAAAGGGGGAAAAGTGCAGCCCGAGTACATACAGTTTGTGTGAAGATGTCCAAAATGTTTTCTTGGCCAGCAGAGTTCAGCCTGGTGACTGAAGAACTAACCAGATGTTAAACTTAAGATGTATTCTAGACCTCAATAATTAGCAAGAATTTAAAAATTAAGTTTTAAATCAATTTTGTGGATTCTTTTCTGATTACGTCAGGGACATATGACTGCAGAGAACTTAGAAAACACAGATAGAAAGAAGAAAGTAAAAATTAATAGTAGTCTCATTCAGAGGTGAAGGCTGTTACCATTTTAATGTATATCTTTCCAGTCTCTCTGCATGTAAATATTTGTGTTTAAAAAACAAAAATAGTATCAGTCTATTGTTTTGTAACTTCTTCTTATTATTTTTTCTAAAGAGTGGCATTCAGTTTCCTCTGAGGGATTCTTTATCAAATTGCAAGTGAAAAATGGATCATTACCAAATAGTCTGTTTCAATTTGCCAATTTTGGGTGACACTTAGTAAATATTTAAAGTGTTTTTTTTTTTTTTAATTTTTTATTGGATTATAGGTTTTGGGGTACATAAGCAGAGCATGCAAGACAGTTGCGTAGGTACACACATGGCAGTGTGCTTTGCTTTTCTTCTCCCCTTCACCCACATTTGGCATTTCTCCCCAGGCTATCCCTCCCCACCTCCCCCTCCCACTGGCCCTCCCCTTTTCCCCCCAATAGACCCCAGTGTTTAGTACTCCCCTTTCTGTGTCCATGTGTTCTCATTTTTCATCACCCACCTATGAGTGAGAATATGCGGTGTTTCATTTTCTGTTCTTGTGTCAGTTTGCTGAGGATGATGTTTTCCAGATTCATCCATGTCCCTACAAACGACACGAACTCCTCATTTCTGATTGCTGCATAATATTCCATGGTGTATATGTGCCACATTTTTCCAATCCAGTCTATTATCAATGGGCATTTGGGTTGATTCCAGGTCTTTGCTATTGTAAACAGTGCTGCAATGAACATTCGTGTACATGTGTCCTTATAGTAGAACGATTTATAGTCTTTTGGATATATACCCAGTAATGGGATTGCTGGGTCAAATGGAATTTCTATTTCTAAGGCCTTGAGGAATCGCCACACCGTCTTCCACAATGGTTGAACTAATTTACACTCCCACCAACAGTGTAAAAGTGTTCCTTTTTCTCCACATCCTCTCCAGCATCTGTTGTCTCCAGATTTTTTAATGATCGCCATTCTAACTGGCGTGAGATGGTATCTCAATGTGGTTTTGATTTGCATCTCTCTGATGACCAGTGACGATGAGCATTTTTTCATATGATTGTTGGCCTCATATATGTCTTCTTTCGTAAAGTATCTGTTCATATCCTTTGCCCACTTTTGAATGGGCTTGTTTGTTTTTTTCCTGTAAATCTACTTGAGTTCTTTGTAAATTCTGGATATCAGCCCTTTGTCAGATGGGTAGACTGCGAAAATTTTTTCCCATTCTGTTGGTTGCCGATCCACTCTAGTGACTGTTTCTTTTGCCGTGCAGAAGCTGTGGAGTTTCATTAGGTCCCATTTGTCTATTTTGGCTTTTGTTGCCAATGCTGTTGGTGTTTTGTTCATGAAGTCCTTGCCTACTCCTATGTCCTGGATAGTTTTGCCTAGATTTCCTTCTAGGGTTTTTATGGTGCCAGGTCTTATGTTTAAGTCTTTAATCCATCTGGAGTTAATTTTAGTGTAAGGTGTCAGGAAGGGGTCCAGTTTCTGCTTTCTGCACATGGCTAGCCAGTTTTCCCAACACCATTTGTTAAACATGGAGTCCTTGCCCCATTGCTTGTTTTTGTCAGGTTTGTCAAAGATTGTATAGTTGTATGTATGTTGTGTTGCCTCCGGTGCCTCTGTTTTGTTCCATTGGTCTATATCTCTGTTTTGGTACCAGTACCATGCTGTTTTGATTACTGTAGACTTGTAGTATAGTTTGAAATCCGGTAGTGTGATGCCCCCCGCTGTGTTCTTTTTGCTTAGAATTGACTTGGCTATGCGGGCTCTCTTTTGGTTCCATATGAAGTTCATGGTGGTTTTTTCCAGTTCTGTGAAGAAAGTCAATGGTAGCTTGATGGGGATAGCGTTGATTCTGTAAATTACTTTGGGCAGTATAGCCATTTTCACGATATTAATTCTTCCTAACCATGAACATGGAATGTTTCTCCATCTGTTTGTGTCCTCTCTGATTTCGTTGAGCAGTGGTTTGTAGTTCTCCTTGAAGAGGTCCCTTACGTTCCTTGTGAGTTGTATTCCAAGGTATTTTATTCTTTTTGTAGCAATTGCGAATGGCAGTTCGCTCTTGATTTGGCTTTCTTTAAGTCTGTTATTGGTGTAGACGAATGCTTGTGATTTTTGCACATTGATTTTATATCCTGAGACTTTGCTGAAGTTGTTTATCAGTTTCAGGAGTTTTTGGGCTGAGGCGATGGGGTCTTCTAGGTATACTATCATGTCGTCTGCAAATAGAGACAATTTGGCTTCCACCTTTCCTATTTGAATACCCTTTATTTCTTTTTCTTGCCTGATTGCTCTGGCTAGAACTTCCAGTACTATATTGAATAGGAGTGGTGAGAGAGGGCATCCTTGTCTAGTACCAGATTTCAAAGGGAATGCTTCCAGTTTTTGCCCATTCAGTATGATATTGGCTGTTGGTTTGTCATAAATAGCTTTTATTACTTTGAGATACGTTCCATCGATACCGAGTTTATTGAGGGTTTTTAGCATAAAGGGCTGTTGAATTTTGTCAAATGCCTTCTCTGCGTCAATTGAGATAATCATGTGGTTTTTGTTTTTGGTTCTGTTTATGTGGTGAATTACGTTGATAGACTTGCGTATGTTGAACCAGCCTTGCATCCCTGGGATGAATCCTACTTGATCATGATGAATAAGTTTTTTGATTTGCTGTTGCAATCGGCTTGCCAATATTTTATTGAAGATTTTTGCATCTATGTTCATCATGGATATTGGCCTGAAGTTTTCTTTTCTCGTTGGGTCTCTGCCGGGTTTTGGTATCAGGATGATGTTGGTCTCATAAAATGATTTGGGAAGGATTCCCTCTTTTTGGATTGTTTGAAATAGTTTTAGAAGGAATGGTACCAGCTCCTCCTTGTGTGTCTGGTAGAATTCGGCTGTGAACCCATCTGGACCTGGGCTTTTTTTGTGAGGTAGGCTCTTAATTGCTGCCTCAACTTCAGACCTTGTTATTGGTCTATTCATAGTTTCAGCTTCCTCCTGGTTTAGGCTTGGGAGGACACAGGAGTCCAGGAATTTATCCATTTCTTCCAGGTTTACTAGTTTATGTGCATAGAGTTGTTTGTAATATTCTCTGATGATGGTTTGAATTTCTGTGGAATCTGTGGTGATTTCCCCTTTATCATTTTTTATTGCATCTATTTGGTTGTTCTCTCTTTTATTTTTAATCAATCTGGCTAGTGGTCTGTCTATTTTGTTGATCTTTTCAAAAAAACCAGCTCTTGGATTTATTGATTTTTTGAAGGGTTTTTCGTGTCTCAATCTCCTTCAGCTCAGCTCTGATCTTAGTAATTTCTTGTCTTCTGCTGGGTTTTGAGTTTTGTTGATCTTGCTCCTCTAGCTCTTTCAATTTTGACGATAGGGTGTCAATTTTGGATCTCTCCATTCTCCTCATATGGGCACTTATTGCTATATACTTTCCTCTAGAGACTGCTTTAAATGTGTCCCAGAGGTTCTGGCATGTTGTGTCTTCATTCTCATTGGTTTCGAAGAACTTCTTTATTTCTGCCTTCATTTCGTTGTTTACCCAGTCAACATTCAAGAGCCAGTTGTTCAGTTTCCATGAAGCTGTGCGGTTCTGGGTCGGTTTCTGAATTCTGAGTTCTAACTTGATTGCACTATGGTCTGAGAGGCTGTTTGTTATGATTTCAGTTGTTTTGCATTTGTTGAGCAGTGCTTTACTTCCAATTATGTGGTCAATTTTAGAGTAGGTGTGATGTGGTGCTGAGAAGAATGTGTATTCTGTGGATTTGGGGTGGAGAGTTCTGTAAATGTCCACCAGGTTTGCTTGCTCCAGGTCTGAGTTCAAGCCCTGGGTATCCTTGTTGATTTTCTGTCTGGTTGATCTGTCTAGTATTGACAGTGGAGTGTTAAAGTCTCCCACTATTATTGTGTGGGAGTCTAAGTCCTTCTGTAAGTCATTAAGAACTTGCCTTATGTATCTGGGTGCTCCTGTGTTGGGTCCATATATGTTTAGGATCGTTAGCTCTTCTTGTTGTATCGATCCTTTTACCATTATGTAATGGCCTTCTTTGTCTCTTTTGATCTTTGTTGCTTTAAAGTCTATTTTATCAGAGATGAGAATTGCAACTCCTGCTTTTTTTTGCTTTCCATTAGCTTGGTAAATCTTCCTCCATCCCTTTATTTTGAGCCTTTGTGTATCCTTGCATGTGAGATGGGTTTCCTGGATACAGCACACTGATGGGTTTTGGATTTTTATCCAATTTGCCAGTCTGTGTCTTTTGATTGGTGCATTTAGTCCATTTACATTTAGGGTTAATATTGTTATGTGTGAATTTGATACTGCCATTTTGATTCTAAGTGGCTGTTTTGCCTGTTAGTTGTTGTAGATTCTTCATTATGTTGAAGCTCTTTAGCATTCAGTGTGATTTTGGAATGGCTGGTACTGATTGATCCTTTCTATGTGTAGTCCCTCTTTTAGGAGCTCTTGTAAAGCAGGCCTGGTGGTGACAAAATCTCTGAGTACTTGCTTGTTCGCAAAGGATTTTATTCTTCCTTCACTTCTGAAGCTCAGTTTGGCTGGATATGAAATTCTGGGTTGAAAGTTCTTTTCTTTAAGAATGTTGAATATTGGCCCCCACTCTCTTCTGGCTTGTAGTGTTTCTGCCAAGAGATCTGCTGTGAGTCTGATGGGCTTCCCTTTGTGGGTGACCCGACCTTTCTCTCTGGCTGCCCTTAGTATTCTCTCCTTTATTTCAACCCTGTTGAATCTGATGATTATGTGCCTTGGGGTTGCTCTTCTTGCAGAATATCTTTGTGGTGTTCTCTGTATTTCCTGCAATTGAGTGTTGGCTTGTCTTGCTAGGTGGGGTAAATTTTTCTGGATGATGTCCTGAAGAGTATTTTCCAGCTTGGAGTCATTCTCTTCATCCCCTTCTGGTACACCTATCAAACGTAGGTTAGGTCTTTTCACATAGTCCCACATTTCTTGGAGACTTTGTTCATTCCTTTTTGCGCTTTTTTCTCTGATCTTGGTTTCTCGTTTTATTTCATTGAGTTGGTCTTCGACTTCAGATATTCTTTCTTCTGCTTGGTCAATTCGGCTATTGAAACTTGCGTTTGCTTCGCGAAGTTCTCGTATTGTGTTTTTCAGCTCCTTTAATTCATTCATATTCCTCTCTAAGGTATCCATTCTTGTTATCATTTCCTCGAATCTTTTTTCAAATCTTTTTTCAAGGTTCTTAGTTTCTTTGCATTGATTTAATACATGATCTTTTAGCTCACAAAAGTTTCTCATTATCCATCTTCTGAAGTCTAATTCCGTCATTTCATCACAGTCATTCTCCGTCCAGCTTTGTTCCCTTGCTGGTGAGGAGTTTTGGTCCTTTCTAGGAGGCGATGTGTTCTGGTTTTGGGTGTTTTCCTCCTTTTTGCGCTGGTTTCTTCCCATCTTTGTGGATTTGTCCGCTGGTCGTCTGCGTAGTTGCTGACTTTTCGTTTGGGTCTCTGAGTGGACACCCAGAATGTTGATGATGAAGTATTTCTGTTGCTTGGTTTTCCTTCTACCAGTCTAGCCCCTTCGCTGTACGACTGTTGAGGTCCGCTCCAGACCCTGCTTGTCTGGGGTGCACCTCTAGTGGCCGTGGCACAGCGAGGGATGCTACCAGTTTCTTTTTCTGCTCTCTTTGTCCCAGGATGATGCCTGCCTAATGTCAGTCTTTTGGATATAGAGGGGTCAGGGAGCTGCTTGAGGAGACAGTTTGTACTTTATAGGGGTTTAATTGCTGAGCTGTGCACTCTGTTGTTCATTCAGGGCTGTTAGGCTGCTATGTTTGATTCTGCTGCAACACAGCTCATTAAACAACCCTTTTTTTTTTCTCAAATGCTCTGTGTTGAGGGGTTTGGGCTTTATTTTTGGATGTCCGATCAGGTGTCCTGCCCAGCTCAAAGGCAGACTGGCCACTGTTTGGCTGCCGAGGCTCCGCCCTGCTGTTGTGTGATTCGCGCTGTTCCTGCCGGCTCTGCTGTGGTCTCCGCCACGCCCTGCGGCGGAGTCTCTTCGTTGTAGCGTGTTGCCTCAGCAACGGCAGGCTGCGTCAGCAGTGGGCGTGTATCTCAGTAGGGACGGGTTGCCTCGGCAACGGCTGGCTGCGTCAGCAGTGGGCGTGTATCTCAGTTGGGGCGGGTTGCCTCGGCAACGGCTGGCTGCCTCAGCAGTGGGCGTTTATATCAGTTGGGGCAGGTTGCCTCCGTAGTGGTGGACGCCCCTCCCCCACAGAGCGTCTCGGACCGTCTGCCCGGGATAGTTTGAAATCGCGGTTTTGTTCGTCCCACTGGGTATCCCAACCGATCTGTCCCTGCAATCCCCTGGGCTGGGCTACTGTGCAAGTCTCGTTCAGTCTCAAGTCCAGCCCTCTCAAGTCTCAGGTTGCCGGTTCAACAAGGCACCCGGACAAGCGCGCCCTGTGGGGATTGCTGGGTAGGGCCGGCCGCCGCCGCCCCGGCTGCCGGCTTCGCCAGGCAGACCTACTGCCTGGCGTCCCGTGTCTTTTTATACTTGGGAGTTTCCCCGTTCTGTGGGCAACAAAGATCAGTCTGGAAATGCAGCACTGACTCACCATTTGCGAATTCAACGCGGGCTCCAATCCTGGGTTGTTCTCACAGCGCCATCTTGAGTCCCCTCCTCTATTTAAAGTGTTTTGAATGTAAACCATTAAGTATACTGCAACTTCAAATTTCTCACTAGATTTATAATACTTTAATATTAAACATTTTCAATATGCTTATTAATCATTATTTTCTTAAAAATTTCCTTTTCATATCTTTTACCCAGTGACGTATTCAGCTTTTTTTTTTTAAACTGATTTTAGGAATTGTCTTTATAGTAAGTTGATTGACCCTGTGTTTGTTATGTATCCTATAAATAATTCTTCCAGTTTTGTTTCCCTTTAGCTTTTATGGTAGTAGGAGTTAACAGGATAATTAAAAATTATGTGCTCAAATATTCAAATTTTTCTTTCATGGTATGCTCCTTCATGTTTAAAACATCCTTCCCAACTGGAAGATTATATAAATTTTTTTGTTTACTTCTAGAATTTTTACAGCTTCATGTAACATTAAAATGTTTCCTTCATCTGGAATTTGTTTGGGTAAAATGTGTGAGATTAAAAATGAACTTAATTGTTTTTCCCAATGGTTAGCCAGTTGTCTCAACATCAATTTTTGAATAATCCACTTTTTCCCTATAGATTTGAAAGGCTGCCTTATTTATTTTTTTATTTTTTAAGAAGGGAGGAAGGGAGGAAGGCAGGAAGGGAGGAAAGGAGGAAGGGAGGGAGGGAGGGAGGGAGGGAGAGAAGGGAAGGAAGGAAATCAAGCAATGAGAGAGACATTGCTGACCTGGATCTAGAGGTCTACAAGTTGATTTCTTTTTTTTCTTTTTTTGAGAGAAGGAAAGAAAAAAGAAGGAGTGAAGGAGAGGAAGAAAGAGGAAGAAAAAGAGGGAGAGAGAACGGAAATGTTGCTTTATTCTAAAAAAAATGGGTATTAATAATGGCCAATCAATGTTTCATTTAAACCTATGAGTAGGTGTGATGTGGTATTGACAAGAATGTATATTTTGTGTATTTGAAGTGGAGAGCTCTATAAATATTTATTAAGTTTACTTGTTCCGGATCTGAGTTTGAGTCCTTGATATCCTTATTAATTTTCTGTCTCATTGAGTCTAAGTCTCTATGTATCTGGGTGTTAGGATCGTTAGCTCTTATTGTTGCATTGATCCTTTTACCACTGTATCTTTGTTGCTTTAAAATCTGTTTTATCAGATGCGAGAATTGCAACTCCTGCTTTTTATTTATTTATTTGTTTTTGCTCTCCATTGGTTGGTAAATCTTTCTCCATCCCTTTGTTTGAGTCTTTGCGTATCCTTGCATGTGAAATGGGTCTGGATGTAACATGCCGTTGGGTTTTGGCTGTATCTTTTGATTGGGGGATTTAGTCGATGTGAATTTAGGATTACTGCCATTTGATGCTAACTGGCTGTTTTATCCATTTGTTGATGTAAATTCTTCTTTATGTTGATGCTCTTTACTTTTTGGTATATTTTTAGAAAGGCTAATACTGGTTGTTCCTTTCTATGTGTAGTGCTTCTTTCAGAAGCTCTTGTAAAGCAGGCCTGGTGGTAATAAAATCTCTGAGTACTTGCTTGTTTATAAAAGATTTTATTTTTCCTTCAGTTGTGAAGCTTAGTTTGACTGGATATGCAATTCTGGGCTGAAAGTTCTGTTCTTTAAGGATGTTGAGTATCGGCTCCCACTCTCTTCTGGCTTGTAGAGTTTCTGCTGAGAGATCTGCTATAAGTCTGATAGGCTTCCCTTTGTAATTAACCTGACCTTTCTCTCTGGCTGCCCTTAGTATTTTCTCCTTCATTTCAATCCTGGTGAATCTAATGATTATGTGCCTTGGGGTTGCTCTTCTTGAGGAATATTTTTGTGGTGTTCTCTGTATTACCTGGGGTTGAATATTGATTTGCTAGTTTAGGAAAATTTTCCTGAATAATACCCTGAAGAATATTTTCCAGCTTGGATTCATTCTCTTCATAGTATTCAGGTACACCTATCAAACTTAAATTTGGTCTTTTCACATAGTCCCACATTTCTTGGAGACTTTGCTCATTCCTTTTTATCCTTTTTTCTCTAATTTTGTCTTCTCATTTTATTTTATTAAGTTGGACTTCGACCTCTGATATCCTTGTTTCTGCTTGAACAATTCGAGTGTTTAAACCTGTGCATACTTCTTGGAGTTCCTGCATTGTATTCTTCAGTTCCATTAATTCACTTATATTCCTCTCTAAGTTGTCTATTCTCATTAGGATTTCGTCAAACCTTTTTTCAAAGTTCTTAGTTTCTTTACATTGGGCTACAACATGTTCTTTTAACTCACAGAATTTTCTTATCCATCTTCTGAAGTCTGATTCTGTCATCAGGATGCGCTCGTTCTCCCTCAAGTCTTGTTCCCTTGGTGATGAGGAACTGTGATCCTCTTTAGAGGGAGAGGCGTTCTGATTTTGAGTATTCTCAGCCTTTTTACACTGGTTTCTTCCCATCATTGTAAATTTATCCACCTGTCATCTTTGTAATTACCAACTTTCCAAATTAGGTCTCTGAGTGAACGTCCAAGTTGTTAATTCCCAGGGTCGAAATATGAGCAACCCACTGTGCCGGCCAAAACAGCGGCATTAAGACTGATGGTGCTTTTCTGCCTGGAAATCTCCAGTCTGGCTTCCTTCTTGAGTCTGTAATAGGCGACTCTGCCTTCCTGGAGCTCCAAACCTCGGCCAGAAGGGGAACCAGTCCCGTTTACTCTGCACCAAGAGCTGCCATGCCGAGGTGCCGGCACAACTGCTGCGCCGGCCACAAGAGTCTCACTGGCGACCCGTGTGGCTCCTCCAAACCTCAGTCAGAAGGGGAACCAGTCCCGTTTACTCTGCACCGAGAGCTGCCGCACCGAGGTGCCGGCGAAACCACTGCGCTGGCCACAAGCATTGCACTGGAGACCCATGGAGCTCCTCCACTGGGAATCTTCTGCTCTGTGAGTGACCAAAATTTGTCTGAAAGTGTGGTGTCCTCTCGTTCTCTGGGGTTTCACTGGGAACTTCAATCCCGAGATGTTAGCGATTGGCCATCTTGGATCGTTCCCCCCCCTTTTTTATTGCATTTTAGGTTTTGGGGTACATGTGAAGAACATGCAAGATTGATGCATAGGTACACACATGGCAGTGTGATTTGCTGCCTTCCTCCCCATCACCTATATCTGGTATTTCTCCCCATGCTCTCGCCCCCAACTCCCCACCCCCACTGTCCCTCCCCTACTTCCCCCCTACAGACCCCAGTGTGTGATGCTCCCCTCCTTGTGTCCATGTGTTCTCATTGTTCAACACCTGCCTATGAGTGAGAACATGCAGTGTTTGATTTTCTGTTCTTGTGTCAGTTTGCTGAGAATGATGGTTTCCAGGTTCATCTATGTCCCCACAAAGGACACGAACTCATCGTTTTTGATGGCTGCATAATATTCCATGGTGTATATGTGCCACATTTTCCCTGTCCAGTCTATCATCGATGGGTATTTGGGTTGGTTCTAGGTCTTTGCTATTGTAAACAATGCTGCAATGAACATTCATGTGCATGTGTCCTTATAGTAGAACTATTTATAATCCTTTTGATATATACCCAGTAATGGGATTGCTGAGTCAAATGGAATTTCTATTTCTAGGTCCTTGAGGAATCATTACACTGTCTTCCACAATGGTTGAACTAATTTATGCTCCCACCAACAGTGTAAGTGTTCCTATTTCTCCATATCCTCTCCAGCATCTGCTGTCTCCAGATTTTTTAGTGATCGCCATTCTAACTGGCATGAGATGGTATCTCAATGTAGTTTTGATTTGCATTTCTCTAATAATCAGTGATGATGAGCATTTTTTCATATGTTTGTTGGCCTCATATATGTCTTCTTTTGTAAAGTGTCTGTTCATATCCATCACCCACTTTTGAATGGGCTTGTTTTTTTCTTGTAAATCTGTTTTAGTTCTTTGTAGATTCTGGATATCAGCCCTTTGTCAGATGGGTAAACTGAAAAAAAATTTTTTTTGTTCTATTGGTTGCCAATTCACTCTAATAACTGTTTCTTTTGCTGTGCAGAAGCTGTGGAGATTGATTAGGTCCCATTTGTCTATTTTGGCTTTTGTTGCCAATGCTTTTGGTGTTTTGGTCATGAAGTCCTTGCCTACGCCTAGGTCCTGAATGGTTTTGCCTAGATTTTCTTCTAGGGTTTTTATGGTGTTAGTTCTTATGTTTAAATCTTTAATCCACCTGGAGTTAATTTTAGTGTAAGGTGTCAGGAAGGGGTCCAGTTTTCTGATTTCTGCACATGGCTAGCCAGTTTTCCCAACACAATTTATTAAATAGGGAATTCTTTCCCCATTGTTTGTTTTTGACAGGTTTGTCAAAGATCAGATAGTTGTAGACATGTGGTATTGCCTCAGAGGCCTCTTGAAGCACCAAGTCAAGAAACTAGCCCAAAACTGTGTCTGTGACCTTTCTGATCCCTGTGGTGCTACAGAGGCCATGCATGTCAATGCTGTGGGAGTCTTCCACATAGCCCAAGCCCACAACACACCTGCACCAAAAAACCCCCTAAAGGTAGGCTGATGGCGCAAAATGACAAACCATGTAAAGATTAATGAAATATACAGAACAAGCAAGAGGAGAGGATCTGAGAGCAAATTTGAAAGAGAATGAAAAATAAATGTATTTAAAATGTGTAAAAAGATCAAATAGATCACAGGAGGAAAAACACTCATCAAAAGCAGATTTGTGGAAGAATTGAGTATAAATTTTAGATTTGAAAAAGTTTATTCACTGAAATAAAACTTCATGGATGGATTAAACTGTGATTAGACAGAGATGAACGTGAAATATATAAACAAGAAGGGAATTTGAGGAAATTTCATCCCCCACGACCAAACAAAGCACCACATCCAGATTTTTTCACTTAAGTTTTACCGAGTTTTAAGGGACAAATGACCCGTATCAGATATGTACTATTCCAGAGAAAAAGCTTTTTTTTTTTTTTTTTTTTTTAAATAGACAGGGTCTAGCTCTGTCACCCAGGCTGGAGTGCAGGTGGCACAGTCACTGCTCACTGTAACCTCTGCCTCCCAGGCTCAAGCAATGCTCACACCTTAGCTTCCTGAGTAGCTGAGACCATCGATGTGAGCCACCACACCCAGCTAGTTTTTGTAACTTTTGTAGAGCTGGAGTTTCACTGTATTGCCCAGGCTGGTCTTGAACTCCTGAGCTCAAGCTATCCACCCCACCTCAACCTCCCCAAATGCTGGAATTACAGGTGTGAACCACCACACCCAGCCAAAAAAAAAAAAAGCATATAAATTCATTCTATGGTAATAACATAATCTTGGTTTAGAAAACAAAAAAACTGGACAAAGGTACTAAAAGTAGAGAATATTTGAGATTAAGCTTACTAATGACAAACATCTAAATCAAATATTGGCAAACAAAATCCAGCAATGTATTTAAAAAGGATCAAGATAGCTAAGACAATTTTGAAGACAGAGAGGGAATTTGTTTCTCATGTAGCAAAAGTTACTGATGCCCAGAAGATATTAAAATTCATTATCTATTCATAATTTAAAAAAATACTTCTAGTAAACTAGGAATAAGATAAGCCTTCTTTAACATAAAAATTTATCTATATATTTGAATGCAAGACTCAGCAGCATTCTAATAATAAATCACTATGTAGAGGAATTCACTTTAAAGTTTAGAAGAAAAAAGCAGGACAATCCATTTCACCACTATTATCTAGTATTGATCTTAAAGTTCTGCAGCACTCTCCGACAGAACTTTCTGTGATGGAAATGTTCTAAGATGGTAGCCACAAGCCACATTTGGCTGCTGGTCATTTGAAATGTGAGTAGTGCAATTGAGGAACTGAATTAGTAACTTCATTTAATTTTTAACTTAAATGTAAGTAGCCACATGTGGCTAGTGACTACCATATTAGACAATACCATGAACATAATAACACCAGAAATCTGATGAGATATATAAATACAGGAAAGGCAGCCAAACGTCATTACTCTAAAATAATGCTTAAGTCTTCCTGGAAAACTAGAGCGTGAATAGAACTACTAGACTACCAAGAGGGTATTTAAGCTGGATGACTTCAAAATAAATACTTTGCTTACAACAATCAGCAGCTTTGCCAGTGTTTAGCAATGACCAATTAGAAAACACCACAAGAAAAATATAGCAACAACAAATAAATTTGTTATTAATTTTTAAGTTCAGCTGTACAAGTGCAGGTTTGTTACATATGTAAACTTGTGTCATGGGGTTTGTTATACAGATTGTTTCTTTCATCACCCAGGTATTAAGTCTAGTACCCATTAGTTATTTTTCCTGATCCTCTCTCTCCTCCCACCCTCCACCCTCTGGTAGTCCCCAGTGTGTGTTGTTCCCTTCAGTGTCCATGTATTCTCATCGTTTAACTCCCACTTACAAGTGACAGCATGCAGTATTTGGTTTTCTGTTCCTGTGTTAGTTTTCTAAGGATAATGGCCTCCAGCTCCAACGATGTTCCCGCAAAGGACATGATCTCGTTCTTTTTTATGGCTACATAATATTCCATGGTGTATATGTACCACATTTTCTTTATCTAATCTGTCATTGATGGGTAGACAAATAAAATGTAACAAGAACTAATTTAATCAAATCTGTAAAGAGATATATGATGAAAGTCACAAAACTTTCTGAGGGATATAAAGAAAGTGTGAAGAAGTTAGAGAGGCATAGACTCATGGCATAGTACAACCTCTGAAGCCAGACCACCTGGGAAAAAGAGTCCTGGCTCTGTCATATCTAGCTGTATTACTGTGGCATGTTATTTAACATTTCTATGCCTCGGTTTCTCTGTAAAATGAGTATGGCAATAACGGCCATACCAGGTCTTGGATTGTTATGAGGTTTAAATGTGGCAGGCAGGGCTTAGAGTGGGACCTGACACATAGTTAAGAGTCAGTCAGTGTTGGCTGCCGGTGTTACTGTATTATCATCATCACTGTTATTAAATGGAGCAGTAACTGGGTATTGTAAAGATATCAATTGTCTTCATAAAAATATTAATATCTACTTTTATAACAATCTGAATGAAAATTCCAATGGGACTTTTTAAGTTAACAAGATAATTCTGAAGTTTATATGGAAGAATAAACACACAAGAATAGCCAAGAAAAATGTGGAAACTTGCCTTAGCCGCTTTTAAGATGTATAAAAAAAGCTACAGTAATTGAAACAATGTATGATCGCACCACAATAGGCAAACTGAGCACTGGAACAAAGCCCATAAATGAAGCCAAACACTTAGGTGACTTTAGTATAAAATAAGGCAGCCTTGGAGGGATCCAAAATGGCCAATTAGGAGCAGCTCAGGATTGCAGCTCCCAGTGAAAGCACAGAGGGTGAGTGGACACCACATTTCCAGATGGATTTTTATTGCCCACAGACCAGGAAATCCCCAGGCAGAGGAGCCCCACGGGTTGCCAGCACGGCATGTTTGGCCGGCGTGGCTGTTTTGCCGCTGCCCTGGTGCGGTGGTTCTCCATACAAAATACATGGGTCCGGGTGCCATTTTAGCTGGCAATTGGAGCTCCAGAAAGTCAGAGTTGCCCATTCATCTGATTAAAAAGGGAACTGAAACAGGGAGCCAGGCCAGGAGATTCCTGGGCAAAAAAGTGCCACAAATCTTAGCACTGCTGTTTCAGCCAGTGCAGTGTGTTGCCGCACTGGAAACCACACAGGTCCCGGCGTCTTTTCAACAGGTAACTGGAACACCTGGGAGACAGTTGACCATTCAACTAAAAAAAAAAAAAAAGGCTCTGAGGCAAGAAGCCAGGTGATCAGGCTTGGCTGGTCCCACCCCCACAAAAATACAGCAATTGGAAATGCTCTGGATTGAGAGTTTCACAGCAAGCACAGCTGAACCTGGGACAGTCCAGCTCTGTTGGGGAGGGGTGTCCGCCATTACCAAGGCAGTCCACCACTACAGAGGTAGTTTGCCATTGCTGAGGCAGCCCACCATTGCCAAGGCAGCCTATCATTACAGAAAGAGTCCACCATTATTGAAGTGGGCTGCTAATGCCAAGGCAGTTCTAACTATGCCTGTATAAACAGGACTGCAGGGAAGTTCACATGGCAGCTGGGTGGAGCCCACAGCAGCTCAGCAAAGCCTCTGCAGGCAGACAGTGACTAGGCTGCCTCCTTGCTGGGCAGAGCAGCCCTGAAAAGGCAGCAGCACAACAGAAACTCATAAATAAAGCCCTAACTCCCCAGGACAGAGCACCTGGGAAAAAAAAAAGTGTGTGGGGGATTTTATAAGTGCTGCTGCAGTAGACTTAAACGTACCTGCCCAGCAGCTCTGAATGAACAATGGAGCTCACAGCTCAGCACTTGAGCTCCTCTAAAGGACAGGCTGTCTCCTCAAGCAGCTTCCTGACCCCCATATATCCAAAGAGTCATCTCATAAAGGAGACTTTAGACTGACATCTGGCAGGTATCCTTCTGGGACAAAGATAGCAGAAGAAGAAATGGGCAGCAACGCTTACTGTTCTGCAGCCGCTACAGGTGATCCCCAGGCAAGCAAGGCCTGGAGTGGACCTCAGCAGTCCTACAGCAGAGGAGCCAGACTGTTAGAAGGAAAACTAAGAAACAGAAAGAAATAACTTCATCATCAACAAACAGGACATCCACTCAGAGACCCAATCTGAAAGTCAACAACTACAAAGATGACAGGTGGATAAATCCACAAAAATGTGAAGAAACCAGCCCAAAAAGGATGAAAACACCTGAAACCAGAACGCCTTTCCTCCTACAAGGGATCACAACTCCTCACCAGCAAGGGAACAAGGCTAGATGGAGAATGAGTATGATGAATTGACAGAAACAGACTTCAGAAGCTCCGTAATAAGAAACTTCGATGAGCTAAAAGAACAAGTTCTAACCCAATGCAAAGAAACTAAGAACGTTGAAAAAAGATTTGACAAAATGCTAACGAGAATAAACAACTTAGAGACACAGTTTTGGGCTAGTTTCTTGACTTGGTGCTTCTGTATCACATGGGTGGTATAACATTCTTACGCCTGTGAATTTTCTTCCCCTGCCTGCTTCCTTGCCCTATTAAATGCTTGGTGTAGCCCACTGGAGCCTGATTTCTGCAGGGGGCTCTGCTTTTGTGTGATGCCTTGGCACAGACCTGAGAGCTGGTGTTCTGCATCTTCATCAGTATCGGGATCACAGCCTTCGGCTCGGCTGGGAGCCCCTGTGACTTTGTTTCTTACTTAGGCTTTTATTCCCATTTTGTTTCCTGTACTTGGAGATTCCCACTTCTTTCCTTTGAGTGAGGTCACAAGATACAATTGTAAAAATCATATGTTATCCAGATTTTTGGATCTATTTTGTTGATCACAAATCTAGAAACTGTCTTTGATTTCTAAGTGGTGGATTGGTTGGTTTTATTTTTAAGCAAATACAAGGAAATTGGGAGAGAAGCATGTATTAAACCTATATTCTGTTTATGCTTATCTAAGAATGTATCTAAACAATTTCTACTTTTGGCATTAATATACTGGCATTTTATCTACATCTTAGCAAGATCAATTTGCAAAGTTGTTCATAGTCATTAAAGTATTATATGCTTTATATCTTTACAGCATAAAGATATATGCTCTGTATTTTTAATTTTTAAATTTTTAAGATTTGAAAAATCATATTAATATCTCCCACTATACATATCATTCTTAATTTATTCTTTTAACAGATTTTGCTTCATATAGCTTGCTACTGCATTATTTGCTGAAGACTCTGAGGTCTGCATCATGTTTGAAGTGGCTAGAGCCACACAGCCTTAGCTTCATGACTGGGCCTTCAATTCAGTCTTTCTCATTAATAGGAGCACTTACATTCTCTTTTTGTCACAAAATTCAGTGCAGCACTTAGGAAAAAAATATCAACAAAGGAAATATGTGAAATAAAAATAACATAACATTTTAAAACTTGGGGTATAGAGGTGGGGAAGGAAAATGGGAAAGTAAAGGAATCTAAGTGTATTTTACTTTACAGGGAGGAATCAGTAGAGACTATGACATTTATAGGGTTAATAGAAAATGTAGATGTAAATGTGCTGCATGTTAAAATTTGTTCTTCTTTCTTTCCTCCACAGGTTCTTGTTCCCATTATTTACTGCATGGAAATGAACAGATGAATTAAAAGGCCAAGTGTTTTCCTCAAATGCTATTTTTCCCCTGAGAATACTTTTAACAGCTGTATGCTCGAGTTTTGGGGTGTTGCTTGCAGCATGTGGTAAGATCGAATCACTGCCTTCACCTTCTCCAAACTGTTAGCATCGTGCCAAAGGCACAAGTGAGTTTGTGATTTCAGCCAAATCCCTACCCCAACAACCTCTATTTCTTTTTGAATATGAATGAGGTGACAAGCCTGTGCATATATTTGCAACTATATATTAGCAAAGGAAGAGAGGAGAGAGGGGATGGACTGGTTTCCCAAGAAAGAAATAAAATTCACAGAGAAGTTGGAAAATAGGCCTTTGAGTACTCACTTTACAAATCCATAGTGAATTATCATTTCATCTTAACTTTTTTTTTTAGATGGGGTCTCACTCTGTCACCCAGGCTGGAGTGCAGTGGCATGATCTCAGCTCACTGCAACCTCTGCCTTCTGGCCTCAAGTGATCCTCCAGCCCCAGGCTCCAGAGTAGTTGGGACTATAGGTGTGTGTCACCACACCCAGGTAATTTTTTGTATTTTTGGTAGAGATGATGGGGTTTCACCATGTTGCCCAGGCTGGTCTCAAACTCCTGAGCTCAGGCCATATACCCACCTCAGGATTACAGGTGTGAGCCCGCTTGTCTGGGAAGTCTCCTTTGGAAGGTATTTATGACTTTGAGTTAAACCCTCAGGAGTTTTTGATGTTAGACTTGTGATTTTGGTTAAAGAGAGAAGGGGGACTTAAGTGACATAACAATTGAAAGGGAGGGAAAAGGAAGAACTCTGCCTGGGGCGCATGTTCAACTTTCACACTGTGACTACTCAGGGATATTTTAGAATGTTTTCAAATAGCACATACTTTTTGGATCTGTGAGAGCATTTCCAAATATTAAGAAAACTAACTGAATGTTTGGAATGATTCCAAGGCCAGGAATTCCAGATGTTTTAGAGGAAGCCACTGCATGTGTCTGTTTAACTACTAAAGTGGGTTTTACGATGTCAAGAAGGAAAAATCTATACCACCTTAATTCTTCTTTAAAAACAAGATAACCTCTTTCAAAAAGCGATCTGGCTGGGCATGGTGGCTCATGCCTGTAATCCCAGCACTTTGGGAGGCTGAGGTGGGTGGGTCACCTGAGGTCAGAAGTTTGAGACCAGCCTGGCCAACATGGTGAAACCCCTCTCTTCTAAAAATATAAAAAATTAGCTGGATGTAGTGGTGCATGCCTGTAATCCCAGCTACTTGGGAGGCTGAGGCAGGAGAATCACTTGAATCTGGGAGGTGGAGGTTGCAGTGAGCGAGTTCATGCCATTGCACTGTAGCTTGGGCAACAAGAGTGAAACTCCATCTCAAAAAAACAAAAGGGCTATCAGGAGGAGAAAACTAATGTGAGTGGTTAGTCAACAAATGTGTGTCCTCCTGTCCTCCTTGCTCTCTCTACTTCTCAGGGCTGTTGTAGCAAAAAGATGTGAAGCATTTACAAAGAACATTATAAAAAATGCAGTAAATTATGGTGGTTATCACTGCAGAAATGGAATAAATAATTATCTGTGTGACAGATGCCAGATGCAAATCATAACCAGGGTTCCTGGCATCTGTCCCTCCAATAATTATCTTCCCTATCTCTCCTGGTCAACCACATGAAACACACACATCCTTAAATTAGAAACTTGACTGCTGCAAATGTCTTCTGAAGAAGCCAATGTTATGATAATTCATTTTTTCTCATGAAATGCAGTTAGTTTTACTTCAATATTCCTGTATTTCATGTAAGATATTCACCATGATGAGAGTTTCTTGGCTACTCCAAGCAAGAATCATCCAGATTGAAAAAAGCTGCAGAATCTACATGTGCAAGCCTAATGGTTTGGTTTTTGAGTTATTCACAATAATGCATTTAGACCATCTCTTTTTTGCACTTACCCTTTGGAGTCTCCAATGCTTTGTTAAGGAGCCTCAAGTTTTCCCAGCCATAATTAACCATCACCAGTACACCCACCTGAAAGTGAGCCATTAAATAGATGCAGGGGACAAGAAAACCAGTGCCATGCTGCTTCCTGAGGGCTGCTGCAGAACTGTGGTTTGCAGCTCTGTGTTTTGTGGAGGAAGGGGGCTCAAGCCCAGCCTTGCTCTGCTTATCAAGCTGGACGCCCATGGGGTTTTGCCCTCCTAGAGGGGTGACTTTTCTGACTGGAACCACTGTAGGGGCTCACTATGCCCTTGCTGGGGGTCTTTACAGCAGGGAAAACTCTTTTCTGCTAGTTTCATGTGTGGCCTTGCTGGAAGACAAGGCTGGGAATTTCCCTTCCCAAAGCCAGTTGAAACCCATGGACTCTGCAAGGACTTACTGAGTGTGACTGAGTCGTTGATTCTGAAGCTGCAGAGGACCCTGTCCACGTTGCGGGCATGTCGGAAGCCGTTTCCTCTCACAACAACTTGAAATGACTCTGAAATAAAGAATAATAACAAGACTCGTTACTTGACTGATAACCTTAAGCTTCCCAGCTGCTCTGATTTATAGCATTTGTTCACTCTTTCACTAGGCTTAAAATATTTAAAAATGAGTTCAGATTGAAAACCGAAAGCAACCAGGTGGGTTCCTTAGACTACTTACCAGCTCATCCTCACTAGGTGTCCCAAAGAGGGCCTATTGCTTCTTATTTGAATTCTCACCCTTTTACCTTTGAGCTTACTGGTCCTCCTAACCTGGCACACCTTCCTCCCTCCTTTCTGTCCATTCAAATCTTAGCCAATTTTCAAGTCCAGGCAGTGTGAAAATCCATGATTTCTGTAGCCAGAGGGACCCAGAGGGGAGGGGTCCTCCACTTCCTCTTTAATGAACTCACCTCCTCTGTGTCTGTTTTGTACGCAGTACTTCCCTGAAAGGATTTCTTAAGAGCCCCATGGTGCCTACATTTTAGAAAGTCTCTGCCTTAGGGCATTCACAGCTAGTCCTGAACAATGTAGGACTATCATTATATATGGTCTGGTGTTGCTTTCCTGTCTTTCCTCCCCTAACTGGAAAAACATTCCTTTAGATCAGGAGTTGTTTGATATCCCTGTGGCACTCCTATCTCTGCTGGGCACACACTAGCAGAACATAGGCGGGGTAGAAATAATTGTACTTAGGAATGAACCAAAGTCTTGTTTAGCAGCGGTCAGTTGCAAGCACTACCTACTTTAACTGATATCAGCCCCTCAGTGTGATACTCATTTGTCTCTGAATAGAAGAGATCATATATCTTGCTGGTCTGCATATTAATTTCTCATTGGCATAATGTATGTTTGATTAATACATATGAATAAAATCCTTATTAAGTAAAAACAGTATCTTTTACAACAGTCTTACCACAAAAAAAAACCGAATAATTATTTGGCAAAATGTTTAGGAACACTTGCTTAAGTTTGTTAGTATCTAATTGTCAGTGTTCCACTTTATTTCACTTTTATCATCCTTTTGTACCTAAAAATTGGGGGTTGGGATAATGCTATGTGGGATATCACAAGATAAACAGACTAAAGGTGGGACTCAAGATGGCGCTGTGAGAACAACCCAGGATTGGAGCTCTCGTTGTGTTTGCGGAAAGGTGAGTCTGAGCTGCATTTCCAGACTGATCTTTGTTGCCCACAGAACGGGGAAATTCCCAAGTGAAGAGGAGACGCGGGATGCCAGGCAGAACCTCTGCCTGGCGAAGCCGGCAGCCGGGGTGGCGGCAGCCGGCCCTACCCAGTGCTCCCCACAGGGCGCGCTTGTCCAGGTGCCCCGTTGAACCAGCAACCGGAGACGTGAGAGGGCTGGACTTGAGACTGAGCTAGACTTGGACAGTGGGCCAGCCAGGGGATCGCAGGAACAGAGCGTTAGGGTTGGCCCAGTGGGACGAACAAAACCGCGATTTCAAACAAGCCCCGGGCAGATGGCCCGAGATGCTCTGAGGGGGAGGGGCGTCCACCATTACCAAGGCAACCCGCCCCAACAGATACACGCCCATTGCTGACGCAGCCAGCCGTTGCCGAGGCAACCCGTCCCTACTGAGATACACGCCCACTGCTGATGCAGCCTGCCGTTGCCGAGGCAACCCACTACAACAGAGAGACTCCTCCGCAGGGTGTGGCGGAGACCACAGCAGAGCCTGCAGGAACAGGGCGAATCACACAACAGCAGGGCGGAGCCTCGGCAGCCAAACAGTGGCTAGTCTGCGTCCTAGCTGGGCAGGACCTCAACGGACATCCAAAAATAAAGCCCAAACCCCTCAACACAGAGCATTTGAGAAAAAAAGGGTTTTTTAATGAGCTCTGTTGCTGCAGAATCAAACATAGCAGCCTAACAGCCCTGAATGAACAACAGAGCTCACAGCTCAGCAATTAAGCCCCTATAAAGTACAAACTGTCTCCTCAAGCAGCTCCCTGACCCCTCTATATCCAAAAGACTGACATTAGGCAGGCATCATCCTGGGACAAAGATAGCAGAAAAAGAAACTGGTAGCATCCCTCGCTGTGCCACACCTGCTAGAGGTGCACCCCAGACAAGCAGGGTCTGGAGTGGACCTCAGCAGTCGTACAGCGAAGGGGCTAGACTGGTAGAAGGAAAACCAAGCAACAGAAATACTTCATCATCAACATTCTGGGTGTCCACTCAGAGACCCAATCGAAAAGTCAGCAACTACGCAGATGACCAGCAGACAAATCCACAAAGATGGGAAGAAACCAGCGCAAAAAGGAGGAAAACACCCAAAACCAGAACACCTCGCCTCCTAGAAAGGACCAAAACTCCTCACCAGCAAGGGAACAAAGCTGGACAGAGAATGACTGTGAAGAAATGACGGAATTAGACTTCAGAAGATGGATAATGAGAAACTTTTGTGAGCTAAAAGATCATGTATTAAATCAATGCAAAGAAACTAAGAACCTTGAAAAAAGATTTGAAAAAAGATTCGAGGAAATGATAACAAGAATGGATAACTTAGAGAGGAATATGAATGAATTAAAGGAGCTGAAAAACACAATACGAGAACTTCGCGAAGCAAACACAAGTTTCAATAGCCGAATTGACCAAGCAGAAGAAAGAATATCTGAAGTCGAAGACCAACTCAATGAAATAAAACGAGAAACCAAGATCAGAGAAAAAAGTGCAAAAAGGAATGAACAAAGTCTCGAAGAAATGTGGGACTATGTGAAAAGACATAACCTACGTTTGACAGGTGTACCAGAAGGGGACGAAGAGAATGAATCCAAGCTGGAAAATACTCTTCAGGACATCATCCAGGAAAATTTCCCCCACCTGGCAAGACAGGCCAACACTCAATTGCAGGAAATACAGAGAACACCACAAAGATATTCCACAAGAAGAGCAACCCCAAGGCACATAATCGTCAGATTCAACAGGGTTGAAATAAAGGAGAGAATACTAAGGGCAGCCAGAGAGAAAGGTCGGGTCACCCACAAAGGGAAGCCCATCAGATTCACAGCAGATCTCTCGGCAGAAACACTACAAGCCAGAAGACAGTGGGGGCCAATATTCAACATTCTTAAAGAAAAGAACTTTCAACCCAGAATTTCATATCCAGCCAAACTGAGCTTCAGAAGTGAAGGAAAAATAAAATCCTTTGTGAACAAGCAAGTACTCAGAGATTTTGTCACCACCAGGCCTGCTTTACAAGAGCTCCTAAAAGAGGCACTACACATAGAAAGGATCAACCAGTACCAGCCATTCCAAAATCACACTGAATGCTAAAGAGCATCAACATAATGAAGAATCTACAACAACTAACAAGCAAAACAGCCACTTAGCATCAAAATGGCAGTATCAAATTCACACATAACAATATTAACCCTAAATGTAAATGGACTAAATGCACCAATCAAAAGACACAGACTGGCAAATTGGATAAAAATCCAAAACCCAACAGTGTGCTGTATCCAGGAAACCCATCTCACATGCAAGGATACACAAAGGCTCAAAATAAAGGGATGGAGGAAGATCTACCAAGCTAATGGAAAGCAAAAAAAGGCAGGAGTTGCAATTCTCATCTCTGATAAAATAGACTTTAAAGCAACAAAGATCAAAAGAGACAAAGAAGGCCATTACATAATGGTAAAAGGATCGATACAACAAGAAGAGCTAACGATCCTAAACATATATGGACCCAATGCAGGAGCACCCAGATACATAAAGCAAGTTCTTAATGACTTACAAAAGGACTTAGACTCCCACACAATAATAGTGGGAGACTTTAACACTCCACTGTCAATACTAGACAGATCAACCAGACAGAAAATCAACAAGGATATCCAGGGCTTGAACTCAGACCTGGAGCAAGCAAACCTGATAGACATTTACAGAACTCTCCACCCCAAATCCACAGAATACACATTCTTCTCAGCACCACATCACACCTACTCTAAAATTGACCACAGAATTGGAAGTAAAGCACTGCTCAACAAATGCAAAACAACTGAAATCATAACAAACAGCCTCTCAGACCATAGTGCAATCAAGTTAGAACTCAGAATTCAGAAACCAACCCAGAACCGCACAGCTTCATGGAAACTGAACAACTGGCTCTTGAATGTTGACTGGGTAAACAACGAAATGAAGGCAGAAATAAAGAAGTTCTTCGAAACCAATGAGAACGAAGACACAATGTGCCAGAACCTCTGGGACACATTTAAAGCAGTCTCTAGAGGAAAGTATATAGCAATAAGTGCCCATATGAAGAGAATGGAGAGATCCAAAATTGACACCCTATCGTCAAAATTGAAAGAGCTAGAGGAGCGAGATCAAAAAAACTCAAAACCCAGCAGAAGACAAGAAATAACTAAGATCAGAGCTGAGCTGAAGGAGATTGAGACACGAAAAACCCTTCAAAATATCAATAAATCCAAGAGCTGGTTTTTTGAAAAGATCAACAAAATAGACAGACCACTAGCCAGATTGATTAAAAATAAAAGAGAGAACAACCAAATAGATGCAATAAAAAATGATAAAGGGGAAATCACCACAGATTCCACAGAAATTCAAACCATCATCAGAGAATATTACAAACAACTCTATGCGCATAAACTAGTAAACCTGGAAGAAATGGATAAATTCCTGGACTCCTGTGTCCTCCCAAGCCTAAACCAGGAGGAAGCTGAAACTATGAATAGACCAATAACAAGGTCTGAAGTTGAGGCAGCAATTAAGAGCCTACCACACAAAAAAAGCCCAGGTCCAGACGGGTTCACAGCCGAATTCTACCAGACACACAAAGAGGAGCTGGTACCATTCCTTCTAAAACTATTTCAAACAATCCAAAAAGAGGGAATCCTTCCCAAATCATTTTATGAGACCAACATCATCCTGATACCAAAACCCGGCAGAGACCCAACGAGAAAAGAAAACTTCAGGCCAATATCCATAATGAACATAGATGCAAAAATCTTCAATAAAATATTGGCAAGCCGATTGCAACAGCAAATCAAAAAACTTATTCATCATGATCAAGTAGGATTCATCCCAGGGATGCAAGGCTGGTTCAACATACGCAAGTCTATCAACGTAATTCACCACATAAACAGAACCAAAAACAAAAACCACATGATTATCTCAATTGACGCAGAGAAGGCATTTGACAAAATTCAACAGCCCTTTATGCTAAAAACCCTCAATAAACTAGGTATCGATGGAACGTATCTCAAAGTAACAAAAGCTATTTACGACAAACCAACAGCCAATATCATACTGAATGGGCAAAAACTGGAAGCATTCCCTTTGAAATCTGGCACTAGACAAGGATGCCCTCTCTCACCACTCCTATTCAATATAGTACTGAAAGTTCTAGCCAGAGCAATCAGGCAAGAAAAAGAAATAAAGGGTATTCAAATAGGAAAGGTGGAAGCCAAATTGTCTCTATTTGCAGACGACATGATAGTATACCTAGAAGACCCCATTGCCTCAGCCCAAAAACTCCTGAAACTGATAAGCAACTTCAGCAAAGTCTCAGGATATAAAATCAATGTGCAAAAATCACAAGCATTCGTCTACACCAATAACAGACTTAAAGAAAGCCAAATCAAGAGCGAACTGCCATTCGCAATTGCTACAAAAAGAATAAAATACCTTGGAATACAACTCACAAGGAACGTAAGGGACCTCTTCAAGGAGAACTACAAACCACTGCTCAACAAAATCAGAGAGGACACAAACAGATGGAGAAACATTCCATGTTCATGGTTAGGAAGAATTAATATCGTGAAAATGGCTATACTGCCCAAAGTAATTTACAGAATCAATGCTATCCCCATCAAGCTACCATCGACTTTCTTCACAGAACTGGAAAAAACCACCATGAACTTCATATGGAACCAAAAGAGAGCCCACATAGCCAAGTCAATTCTAAGCAAAAAGAACACAGCGGGGGGCATCACACTACCGGATTTCAAACTATACTACAAGGCTACAGTAATCAAAACAGCATGGTACTGGTACCAAAACAGAGATATAGACCAATGGAACAAAACAGAGGCACCGGAGGCAACACAACATACATACAACTATACAATCTTTGATAAACCTGACAAAAACAAGCAATGGGGAAAGGATTCCCTGTTTAACAAATGGTGTTGGGAAAACTGGCTAGCCATGTGCAGAAGCAGAAACTGGACCCCTTCCTGACACCTTACACTAAAATTAACTCCAGATGGATTAAAGACTTAAACATAAGACCTGGCAACATAAAAACCCTAGAAGGAAATCTAGGCAAAACTATGCAGGACATAGGAGTAGGCAAGGACTTCATGACCAAAACACCAAAAGCATTGGCAACAAAAGCCAAAATAGACAAATGGGACCTAATGAAACTCCACAGCTTCTGCACGGCAAAAGAAACAGTCACTAGAGTGGATCGGCAACCAACAGAATGGGAAAAAATTTTTGCAGTCTACCCATCTGACAAAGGGCTGATATCCAGAATTTACAAAGAACTCAAACAGATTTACAGGAAAAAAACAAACAAGCCCATTCAAAAGTGGGCAAAGGATATGAACAGATACTTTATGAAAGAAGACATATATGAGGCCAACAATCATATGAAAAAATGCTCATCGTCACTGGTCATCAGAGAGATGCAAATCAAAACCACATTGAGATACCATCTCACGCCAGTTAGAATGGCGATCATTAAAAAATCTGGAGACAACAGATGCTGGAGAGGATGTGGAGAAAAAGGAACACTTCTACACTGTTGGTGGGAGTGTAAATTAGTTCAACCATTGTGGAAGACAGTGTGGCGATTCCTCAAGGCCTTAGAAATAGAAATTCCATTTGACCCAGCAATCCCATTACTGGGTATATATCCAAAAGTCTGTAAATCGTTCTACTATAAGGACACGTGTACACAAATGTTCATTGCAGCACTGTTTACAATAGCAAAGACCTGGAATCAACCCAAATGCCCATTGATAATAGACTGGATTGGAAAAATGTGGCACATATGCACCATGGAATATTATGCAGCAATCAGAAATGATGAGTTTGTGTCGTTTGTAGGGACATGGATGAATCTGGAGAACATCATCCTCAGCAAACTGACACAAGAACAGAAAATGAAACACCACATATTCTCACTCATAGGTGGGTGATGAAAAATGAGAACACATGGACACAGAAAGGGGAGTACTAAACACTGGGGTCTATTGGGGGGAAAAGGGAAGGGCCAGTGGGAGGGGGAGGTGGGGAGGGATAGCCTGGGGAGAAATGCCAAATGTGGGTGAAGGGGAGAAAAGCAAAGCACACTGCCATGTGTGTACCTACGCAACTGTCTTGCATGCTCTGCTCATGTACCCCAAAACCTAAAATCCAATAAAAATTAAAAAAAAAAAAAAACAGACTAAAGGTCAGAGGAAAAAATGCAATGTTGGCCAGGCACAGTGGCTCAATTCTGTAATCCCAGCACCTTGGGAGGCTGAGGTGGGTGGATCACCTGAGGTTGGGAGTTCGAGACCAGTCTGATCAACATAGAGAAACCCCGTCTCTGCTAAAAATGCAAAATTAGCTGGGTGTGGTGGCTCATGCCTGTAATCCCAGCTATTTTTGGAGGCTGATGCAGGAGAATTGCTTGAACCGAGGAGGTGGAGGTTATGCTGAGCTGAGATCATGCCATTGCACAAGAGCAAAACCCCATCTCAGAAAAAAAAAAAAAAAAAAAAAGTGGCCTTCCAAGCCTGTCCTGGAGCCTGGCAAGTCCCTTTCCTAGAACACTAGATCCTCAGCCCAGCAGACCTGTGGCCCAGGGGGGATTTCCAGGACAGGCCAGTCACCAAGAAGCCAGATGACCAACTGCCCTTCTCTTGTGCTAAGAGACAGGCTCAAGGAAATATCCAAGAGGGCCAAATAGAAACAGTTCTGGAGTGCAGTTTCCAGTGAGAACACAAAGGGTGAGTGATCACCACATTTCCAAACAAGTTTTTATTGTCCACAGACCAGGAGATTCCTGGGCGGAAAAGCACCACAAGTTTCCAGCATGACTGTTTCAGCTGGCACAGTGGGTCTCCACACAAAAACTCATACAAGGGATGGGATCCAACATGGCCGAAAAGGAACAGCTCTAAATTGCAGTTCCCAGTGAAAACGCAGAGGGATGTCCACTCAGAGACCCCATCTGAAAGTCACCAACTTTGGGTGAATGGGATCCAAGATGGCTGATCGCTAACCGCTTGGGATTGTAGCTCCCAGTGAAAGCGCAGAGAAGGAGAGGACACCACACTTTCAGATGAATTTTTGTCGCTCACGGACCAGAAGATTCCCAGTGGAGGAGCCCCACGGGTCACCAGTGCAACTCTTGTGGATGGCGCAGTGGTTTTGCCGGTGCCTCGGCGCAGCAGCTCTTCATGCAGAGTAAATGGGAGGAGATTCCTGGGCAGAAGAGCACCATCAATCTTAAAGCTGCTGTTTTGGCCAGTGCAGCTGATTGGTTGGATTCCAGTGCTGGGAATCAACAAACTCGACATCCACTCAGAAACCCAACTAGAAAGGTGGTAATCGTAAAGATGACAGATGGATAAATTTATAACAAAGGGAAGACAGCCTAAAAAGGCTGAGAATACCCAAAATCAGAACCCCTCTCCCTCTACAGGGGATTACAGTTCCTCATCAGCAATGGAACAAGCCCTGATGGAAAAGGACTGTGTGCCATTAACAGAAGTAGACTTCAGAAGGTGGATGATAAGAAACTTCTGGGAGTTAAAAGAACTTGTTCTAACCCAAAGTAAAGAAACTAAGGACTTTGAAAAAAGGTTTGATGAAATGCTAACAAGAATAGACAATATAGAGAGGAATATAAATGAACTAATGGAGTTGAAAAACGCAACACAAAAACTTAGTGAAATATGCACAATTTTGAATAGCCAAATTGATCAAGCAGAAGAAAGGATATCAGAGGTCGAAGACCTACTTAATGAAATAAAACGAGAAGACAAGAATAGAAAAAAAAGGATAAAAAGGAATGAGCAACGTCTCCAAGAAATATGGGACTATGTGAAAAGACCTAATTTACGTTTGATGGGTGTACCTGAATACTATGAAGAGAATGAATCCAAGCTGGAAAATACTCTTCAGGATATGATTCAGGAAAATTTTCCCAATCTAGCAAATCAGGACAATATTCAATCCCAGGTAATACAGAGAACACCACAAAGATATTCCTCAAGAAGAGCAACCCCAAGGCACATAATCATTAGATTCACCAGGGTTGAAATGAAGGAGAAAATACTAAGGGCAGCCAGAGAGAAAGGTCAGGTTACCCACAAAGGGAAGCCTATTAGACTTACAGCAGATCTCTCAGCAGAAACCCTACAAGCCAGAAGAGAGTGGAGGCTGATATTCAACATCCTTAAAGAACAGAACTTTCAGCCCAGAATTTCATATCCAGCCAAACTAAGCTTCACAACTGAAGGAAAAATAAAATCTTTTATAAACAAGGAAGTACTCAGAGATTTTATTACCACCAGGCCTGCTTTACAAGAGCTTCTGAAAGAAGCATTATACATAGAAAGGGACAACCAGTATTAGCCTTTCTAAAAATATACCAAAAAGTAAAGAGCATCAACATAAAGAAGAATTTACATCAACAAACGAATAAAATAGCCAGTTAACATCAAATGGCAGTAACCCTAAATTTAAGTTGACTAAATCCCCCAATCAAAAGATACAGCCAAAACCTAATGGTATGCTACATCCAGACCCATTTCACATCCAAAGATACACAAAGACTCAAAACAAATGGATGGAGAAAGATTTACCAACCAAATGGAGAGCAAAAATAAATAAATAAATGAAAAGCTGGACAATAAATATTTATAGAGCTCTCCATTTTAAATACACAAAATATACATTCTCCACCTTAAATACACAAAATATTGATCGGCCATTATTAATACCCATTTTTAGAATAAAGCTACATTCCAGTTCTCTCTCCCTCTTTTTCTTCCTCTTTCTTCCTCTCCTTCACTCCTTTTTTCTCTCTTTCCGAAAAAAAAAAAGCAAGTCACCAACTACAAAGACCACAGGTAGATAAATCCACAAAGATGAAAAGAAACCAGTGTAAAAAGGATGAAAACACCCAAATTCAGAACACTTCTCCTCCTCCAAGGGATCACAACTCCTCATCAGCAAGGGAACAAGACTGGATGGAGAATGTCTGATAAATTGACAGAAACAGGTTTCAGAAGGTGGATAATAAGAAACTTCTCTGGGCTAAAAGAACATATTTTAACCCAATGCAAAGAAATTAAGACCCTTGAAAAAAGGTTTGACAAAATGCTCATGAGAATAAACAGCTTAGAGAGGAATATAAATGAATTGATGGAGCTGAAAAACAAAACACGAGAACTTCACAAAGGGTACACAAGTTTCAATAGACAAACTGACCAAGCAGAAGAAAGGATATTAGAGATTGAAGATCAACTCAATGAAATAAAACAAGAAGGCAAGATTAGAGAAAAAAGAATAAAAAGAAACAAAGCCTCCGAGAAATATGGGATTATGTGAATAGACCTAATCTACGTTTGATAGGTGTACCTGAATGTGACGGGGAGAATGAATCCAAGCTGGAAAACACTCTTCAGGATATTATCCAGAAAAGCTTCCCAAACCTAGCAAGGCAGGCCAATATTCAAGTCCAGGAAATACAAGGAACACCACAAAGATATTTCTCAAGAAGAGTAACCCAAAGGCACATTACTGTCAGATTCACCAGGGTTGAAATGAAGGAAAAACTGCTAAGTGCAGCTAGAGAGAAAGGTCGGGTTATCCACAAAGGGAAGCCCATCAGACTCACAAAGGATCTCTCAGCAGAAACCCTACAAGCCAGAAGAGAGAGGGGGTCAATATTCAACATCCTTAAAGAAAAGAGCTTTCAACCTAGAATTTCATATACAGCCAAACTAAGTCTCATAAATGAAGGAGAAATAAAATCCCTTATAAACAAGCAATTGCTCAGAGATTTCATTACCACCAGGCCTGTTTTACAACAGCTCCTGAAAGAAGCACTAAACATAGAAAGGAACAACCACTGCCAGCCACTCCAAAAACATACCAAATGGCAAACAGCATCGACACAATGAAGAAACTGCATCAACTAATGCGCAAAACCACCAGCTAGCATCAAAACGGCAGGATCAAATTCACACATAACAATATTAACCTTAAATGTAAATGGGCTAAATGCCCCAATGAAAAGACACAGACTAGCAAATTGGATAAAAAGTCAAGACCCATTGGTGTGCTGTATCCAGGAAACCCATCTCACATGCAAGGATACACAAAGGCTTAAAATAAAGGGATGGAGGAAGATTTACCAAGAAAATCGAAGGCAAAAAGAAGCAGGAGATGCAATTATAGTCTCTGATAAAATAGACTTTAAACCAACAAAGATCAAAAGAGAAAAAGAAGGACATTACATAATGGTAAAAGGATCAATGCAACAAGAAGAGCTAGTGATCCTAAATATGTAAACATCCAATACAGGAGCACCCAGATACATAGAGCAAGTTCTTAGTGACTTACAAGGAGACTTAGACTCCCACACAATAATAGTAGGAGACTTTAACACTCCATTGTCAATATTAGACATATCAACGAGACAGAAAATTAACAAGGATATCCAGGACTTGAACTCAGACCTGGACCAAGCAAACCTAATAGACATTTACAGAACTCTCTACCCCAAATCCACAGAATACACCTTCTTCTCAGCACCACACCACACCTATTCTAAAATTGACCACATAATTGGAAGTAAATCACTCCTCAGCAAATGCAAAAGAACAGAAATCATAACAAATAGTGTCTTAGACCACAGCAATCAAGTTAGAACTCCGAACTCAGAAACTAACCCAGAACCACACAATTTCATGGCAACTGAACAACTAGCTCTTGAATGTTGACTGGATAAACAATGAAATGAAGGCAGAAATAAAGATGTTCTTTGAAACCAATGAGAACGAAGACACAACATACCAGAATCTCTGGGACACATTTAAAGCAGTGTCTAGAGGAAAATTTATAGTAATAAATGCCCACAGGAGAAGCAAGGGGAGATCCAAACTCTATTACCAAAATTAAAAGAGCTAGAGGAGCAAGAGCAAAAAACTCAGAAGCTAGCAGAAGACGAGAAATAACTAAGATCAGAGCAGAACTGAAGGAGATAAAAAAACCCTTCAAAAAAGATCAAGAAAATAGACAGACCACTAGCCAGACTGAAAAAAAGAAAAGAGAGAATAATCAAATAGATGCAATAAAAAACAATAAAGTAGATATTGCCACAGATTCCACAGAAATACAAACCACCATCAGAGATTACTACAAACAACTCGATGCACATAAACCAGTAAACCTGGAAGAAATGGATAAATTCCTGGACACTTGCATCCTCCCTAGCCTAAACCAGGAAGAAGCAAGCCAAAACCATGAACAGACCAATAACAAGGGCTGAAGTTGAGGCAGCAATTAATAGCCTACCAACCAAAAAAAGCCCCGGTCCAGATGGGTTCACAATTGAATTATTCGAGACATACAAAGAGGAGTTGGCACCATTTCTTCTGAAACTATGCCAAACAATCCAAAAAGAGGGAATCCTTCCCAAATCATTTTATGAGACCAACATCATCCTGATACCAAAACCTGGCAGAGACTCAACAAGAAAAGAAAACTTCAGGCCAATATTCACGATGAACATAGATGAAAAAATCTTCAATAAGATACTGGCAAACACACTGCAACAATACATCAAAAAGCTTATCCACCATGATCAAGTAGGTTTCATCCCGGGGATGCAAGGCTGGTTCAACATATGCAAGTCTATAAACGTAATTCACCACATAAACAGAACCAAAGACAAAAATCACATTATTATCTCAACTGATGCAGAGAAGGTCTTTGACAAAATTCAACAGCCTTTTATGCTAAAAACTCTCAATAAACTATTGGCTATTTACAACAAACCCACAGCCAATATCATGCTGAATGGGCAAAAACTGGAAGCATTCCCTTTGAAATATGGCACTCGACAAGGATGCCCTCCCTCACCACCCCTATTCAATATAATATTGGAAGTGTTCTAGCCAGAGCAATCAGGCAAGAAAAAGAAATAAAGGGTATTCAATTAGGAAAGGAGGAAATCAAATTATTTCTATTTGCAGATAACATGATTGTATATTTAGAAGACCTCAACGTCTCAGCCCCAAATCTCCTGAAACTGATAAGCAATTTCACCCAAGTCTCAGGACACGAAATCAATGTGCAGAAATCACAAGCATTTTTATGCACCAAGAACAGACTTAAAGAGAACCAAATCAAGAATGAACTGCCATTCACAATTGCTACAAAGAGAATAAAATACCTAGGAATACAACTAACAAAGGATGTAAAGGACCTCTTCAAGGAGAACTACAAAGCACTGCTCAGCAAAATAAGAGAGGAAACAAACAGATGGAGAAACATTCCATGCTCATGGTTAGGAAGAATCAATATTGTCAAAATGGCCACACTGCCCAAAGTAATTTATAGATTCAACACTATCCCCATCAAGCTACATTTGACCCTCTTCACAGAACTGAAAAAAACCACCTTAAACTTCATATGGAACCAAAAGAGAGCCCACATAGCCAAGACAATTTTAAGCAAAAAGAACAAAGCTGGAGGCATCATGCTCCCTGACTTCAAAGTATACTACAAGGCTACAGTAATCAAAACAGCATAGTACTGGTACCAAAACAGAGATACAGACCAATGGAACAGAACAGAGGCCTCAGAGGCAATTCCACACAGCTACAACCATCTGATCTTTGACAAACCTGACAAAAACAAGCAATGGGGAAAGGATTCCCTATTTAATAAATGGTGTTGGGAAAACAGGCTAGCCATGTGCAGAAACCAGAAACTGGACCCCTTCCTGACACCTTACACTAAAATTAACTCCAGATGGATTAAAGACTTTAACATAAGACCTAACACCATAAAAACCCTAGAAGAAAACCTAGGCAAAACCATTTAGGGCATAGGCACAGGCAAGGACTTCATGATTGAAACACCAAAAGCATTCGCAACAAAAGCCAGAAAAGACAATTGGGATCTAATTAAACTCCAGATCTTCTGCACAACAAAAGTAACAATCATCAGAGTGAATTGGCAACCAACAGAATGGGAAATAATTTTTGCCATCTACCCATCTGACAAAGGGCTAATATCCAGAATGTACAAAGGACTAAAACAGATTTACAAGAAAAAAACAAACAAACCCATTCAAAAGTGGGCAAAGGATATGAACAGACACTTTCAAAAGAAGACATATATGAGGCCAACAAACATATGAAAAAATGCTCATCACCACTGGTCATTAAAGAAATGCAAATCAAAACTGCATTGGGATACCATCCTATGCCAGTTAGAATGGAGATCATTAAAAAATCTGGAGACAACAGATGCTGGACAGGATGTGGAGAAATAGGAACACGTTTACACTGTTGGTGGGAGTGTAAATTAGTTCAACCATTGTGGAAGACAGTGTGGTGACTCCTCAACAATCTAGAAATAGAAATTCCATTTGACCCAGCAATCCCATTACTGGGTATATATCCAAAGGATTATAAATCATTCTATTATAAGAACACATGCATACAAATGTTCATTGCGGCACTGTTTACAATAGCAAAGACTTGGAACCAACCCAAATGCCCATTGATGATAGACTGGACAGGGAAAATGTGGCACATATACACCATGTAATACTATGCTGCCATCAAAAATGATGAGTCCGTGTCCTTTGTAGAGACATGGATGAACCTGAAAACCATCATTCTCAGCAAACTGACACAAGAACAGAAGATCAAACACTGCATGTTCTCACTCATAGGCGGGTGTTGAACAGTGAGAACACATGGACACAGGGAGGGGAGCATCACACACTGAGTTGTGTTGCAGAGAATTAGGGGCGGGACAAGGGGGTGTACGGAGTTGGGGAGGGATAACATGGGGAGAAATGCCAGGTATTGGTGATGGGCAGGATGGAGGTAGCAAACCACATTGCCATGTGTGTACCTATGCAACAATCCTGCATGTTCTGCACATGTACCCCAGAACTTAAAGTGCAATAAAAAAAGCTATATTTGTGAATGTGGCTCTTAAAATGTAATAGCCACTAAATGTATACTTTTTGTTGGAGGAAGAATGAAATTAGAGAATTAGTATATGGGACTCTGAAAGTTTAATAAACGTCCTGAGTGTATTCCCAGGAAACTAATTTAGAGGTCATTTTTGCCAAGACAATAATAACTAATGCTAATTGCTCCCTCATTGTGAGCCAGGCCCTTTGTGAAATATTGTACATGTTTGATGTCATTTAAACCTCACCACAGCCTGGAGAAGTACAGATGAGAAAACTGATCTCAGTGAAGTTGAGTAATTTGTCCAAGATCACACAGCTGGTAACTGTCAGAATCGGAACTAGAATTGAGGTCTGTTAGGCACCAAATGCCATACACTTAGAACTCAGCCATTATCTTCTGAACCACCATGCAAACATTAGGAGTCATTTTGTCTTCCGACAGATGAGTCATTCAGAAGTTGAGGTTGTGATTTTTTTTAGAGCTTATTTTAATTTTAGGCAGGTTTGCTCATTTTGCAGAAAAGTGGAATAGTTCTGGATGTGAAGCAAGAGACTGAAATTTAAGTAAAAGAATGCAAAGGCACTACATGTGCCACAAAGAGTACAAGTTAAAGAAGAATGCTTTTTAGAAGTACAAGAGACTCTTACAATAAGGAAATGGAGATTGTGACATTTTGAGTGACTTGCCCAAGGTCATGTCATTAGTAAAGCAGAAGAACTGGAACTCATATCCAAAAGTTCAGTGCCTTGTTTTGAACTATGTTAATTAAGGTGATGGGCATATGGTTTTTTCAGGAGTATAAGTCCTATGACTATGAAAGATTTATATATACATGTTGATACAAATGCATAATTGCTACAGTTAGAAAGATGGGCTTAATAGTTTTCTTTAGATGCCTGCCAGGCATATGACAGATTCCTTGGTTGACTCAATAAGCAATTTAGTACCGTCAAGCATTTGTAGAAGAATCTTATCTTCTCTTATTTGCACAGTTAAGCCTATAGAAACCTATTTCTGTTTCCATTTTGAATGCCAGACACACAGACATGTGCTCTTTGATGTTTTTGCTGATTCCAAATGGTTTCTGCCTCACTGCTGTGCCTACTTCTCTTATTTCCTCAAAGATCAGCAAAGGAAGAGAAGACTGTGGAAATGCAGACCACATGCCAAACTCTCTTCTCTAACACAATGTTCTCTAACAGCAGTTGAGTTGCTAAATCCTCTATAAAAGGGGCTGCCTGCATGTCTGCTTGGCCGAACCTCAGGGATTTTGGGGAAGAAAGACAGCAGGAATCCATGATGTGGCAATGACGGAAACCAAACAATTTAACCCCCTAGGCCGGGGAGAAGATGGAGGAAATGATACCCTGGGGATTACACCAGGGCAGAGGCGAGCTCCCATCCTGCCTGATAGGGTTCTGTATTAGTGCACACATTTGGTTACCAGAAGAGCCCAAACATCTGGCCAAGCAGCCTGACTAGAATGTCAGCTCTTCACACATAGACGTTATGTAACAAAACCCTGTTGAATGAATCTGCCAGTAAGTGAAAACCAGGACACGTCAGGACCAGGGCATATTGATTTAACTCTACTAATCTATAAAGCCCTGAACCCAGCTTTCAAAATATGTACAACTAAGTGCTTTTAGGCAACTTGCATGTTGGCTTACAGCTCCTATAAGAAGTACTTCAAGATTGCAGGACTTTAGAGAGGAATTTTCCACCTGAAAATTGTCTTTGATTTAATCTTTTAAGTTATATATCCTTTAAGGTTTCCTTAAGATCTATATTCTTTTGTCACTGTTATTCCTAATTACAATGAAAGCTTCCTGATGACAGAGGCCAACATTTCTATTTCTTCTGAATGCTGGGCTGTGCCTTAACCCAGGACTGAGTCAGTCTCAGGATGAGCTCATTGAGTGAATGAATAAATAACATATCTTGGCCTAGAAAGAGAATAAAGGGGAAGGATAAGGTGATCATTTATTCAGGTCCCAGCCAGGTCTAATCCTGTTTATTTTCTGAGGCTTAATAAGGTCCATGAACAAAAAGATACTCAACATCATTAGTCACCATGGAAATGC